>NW_004524644.1:8632083-8657416 GCF_000260255.1 Octodon degus
CACACTCACCGGACCTGGGCTAGGACTGGGTTACAAGCTTTTATTTTTTAAAAAATATTTCTTTTTACAGAATATGCTTTCCCATTAGCTATTCCTGCAATTGGAAAGTAATTTATTACTTACAGTTTTACATTTGTGGACCGATCATTCCAGAACAAATAAAACACATTTGAGACTGAATTTGGTTTGGAATCAGAAGTATTCTGATTCATCTGCAAGATCTCTTCCCTAAGAGGGTCTCTAAATAGAGAAGCCCTCCGAGTTTTCCTTCAGAGGATTCAGAAATCTGTAATATGAAATATGAGCATTTCCTAATTTCAAAGGCTCTCTAGGACACAAAACAATTATCATTATCTGGTACCAACTGAACAGTCAGCGACATTTCCAAAGATTAAACACTATCTGATTTTCTGAAAAGTGTTTACTCATGAATTAATAGTCTTTCCCTTTGTCTATTATTCCCAGGAAAATGTGAAAGTATGGTCATGTATTATTCCCAAGAAAAATATAAAAGTATGCCCATGAATTGATAATAGTAAAGATGAATTCTCTTTAAAAGTTAAATTACAAGTCAAAAAGCTCATATGTAGTGCTTAATTGTATGCTGAGTCTTGTGAGTTGGGAGACAATCCCATTAACTCAACAAAATACAGAACTTAGTCTCACTATTTCTTGAATACAGTTCCTCTCAAACTTTTTCCTCAACCTTAAATTCTACAAATGACAATCTCATTAGGTCCAATTCATGATATAAACTTTTTTTTTTTTTTTTTTTTTTTAATTTGAGGAAGAGTCCACAGGCTGTTCAGGGTCTCACTACTAGATCAGACTCGTAGTGATTCTCCTGTTTACAGCCTCCCAAGTGTTGGGATTACAGGTGTGCACCACCACACCCAGGTTCAATTGACATCTCAGTGCACCCCAGAGCTGGTGCCAGCACGGCAACCCTAGAGATCAAACCCGGGCCCCCGGGCCTGCTTGCAGGTGCTTTAATCCGCTGAGCTATTTGGCCGGCCCTATAATATCATTTTAAGGAATTCCAAAAAATTTTACTTCTAATTCAAAAATTTATCCTATACATACATGTCTGTGAATAAATGCTGAACAAGTCAGCCTGAGATAATATATATATGTATATATATATGTATATATATATATATATATATATATAATTTATTAGCACTTAGAGTGTACTCAATTCATTAAGACAATCAAGGTATTGTGAGTAGTGGGCCTTTAGAAAAGAAATAAAGTGTACATATAACATAAATTGCAAAAATCATTAATATATTTTATGTGTGTTCTTCAGTGTTATAAACATGATGTGAAAATAAATTTCTTCACACATCTGAAGGGAAAATATAGATATTGTAGAAGAGAAGCACTTAAAAGTAAGATAAGTGAAAGTTAAATCCTTGATTAACTTACTCTTAAAAAGGGGTTAATTTTTAGAATAGTATATTACTGATTGTCAGATAAAGTTATACAATCAATACAGTCAGGGTAGATGAGCAAATTTAAAAAAGGATCCTGTGTCTTCACCTACTGGTTATTTCTGAGAAATATGAGCACAGGAATATTTATATCTTCTCAAATTTAAACATGGAAATTATTTGCAATGTTAATATTTCTTTAAGCATTATACAATAAAATATATTATTTTTACAAGTAAAATGTATATATCTCTAATTATTTACATTACTTTGCTTTAATGATTACTTTTGTAAAAAAAAAATAGTAGACATTCCCAGGTGTTCATACAAGGAGAAAAGCCTAGTATGTTACTCAACCTTCCTACTGCTAGAAGAATACTTCATTGAGAATGTTTATGTTACTTAACACATTCCTGGGAACTCCTAGATGCTGGTTGTTGATTTCATAATAGAGTCTTAAAGAAGTCCAGCAACTTTTACTTCTAATTCAAACTTTTATCCAGAAGAATGATAAAAGCATTTTGTTGTTATTTTAGTTGTAAAAATACACTATGACTGCTCAAATGCAATCTTTTTTTCTTTTTTTGGTACTGAGGATCAAATTCAGGACCTTGTCCTTGCTAGGCAGGCCCTTATGCTGCTACCTATCTTTAAAAAGCACAACTTTTAGAATATTTCAGTCTATAATCATTTTACTGAAACGAAACTACATTTTTTTAAATATTTAAGGTATCATTTCTAAGGTCACAGAAAAAAAAGTGCACTTGAAACCCCTAAGGGATATTAAACTTGGATTTGATTTTATCTTTTGTTCTTATATTTGTTATTTAGTTGATTAAAATAGATAGAGATGAGTCTGGAAATTTCTAATTGTGTTTCTAAATATGAAAAATGAAACAATATATGTCTGTGTCTCATGTAATTTACAAATAAACAAGGTAGACCTTGGTGATGCTTAGTTGCTTGAAAAGTGCATGACAGGAATTTGAATACAATCAAGATATGCAACATGAGGCTTTTGGAGTTATTTCTTTGACTTAAAAGAATCAATGATGTCTAAAAGGCCTGTGCACATATCTCTCCAAGTACTAGAGAATTCAAATTTCAGCTTATACAAAAGAAAATGATTAGGAGAACCACAGCCCCAACCATTTTAATGGCTTTTTCTCTGACTCTGGGAGCTTCATAGATTTTCTAGTAAGTGTCCCTTGGAGTCAGTGAATGTCCTTTCTCATTTCAAACCTCATTTTGATCATTAGCACTGTTTTGTTAATTCCAAAAAACTAGATAATTAGTCAAACATGGGATAAATCTTAATAAAATTTAATATCCATACTTGCTTTTAGAGAAAGAGAAGTTAACATTTGAAATTCTATATTAAATACTCATCAATCCTTATTAATTTTTTGGTAGATTTGCTCTGAGATGAGCATAAATATTGTTGAATTTGAGTGTATAGAAAGGAGTTACAGCGTTAGCTATTTTAATACATTTCAAAATTTTATTAGTAAGAATACAGACTCTCTCCTAATTATAAATTATAACTTATAATTACTTTCAGCTGAACAAGTAGGGATTAAAATGTTTCTTGAAAACCATTTCAAAATAATTTCTCCCTGGTTTTCTTTCAGCTTTGCGTCCCACTCAGCTGCTCAGCACTCTTTATGCAACAATGCAGACTTGATTAGAGCAGGCTCGATTATGATTTTCCTTTTGAAAGGATATTTATGCTCATTACGTGAACATTTCTGCTGTATCGCATGCTTAGGATTGTCTCCAGTGGCTAGGCATTTGATCTCACTAGATAGCTGTCAGAATACTATGACTCTAATAAAACCTTCAATACATGCACAATCTAAGGCAGTCTTCATTTCTGTGTTTCTCACACCTCTAGAGATCTCTGCTCTAACGAAGCTCTACAGTTTCTTGTTGTGATACATTTTCTTCTAATTGTTTTTTTTTTTTTTTCCTATACGGAATAAAAACAGAGTTTACCTACATGTGTCTCTCAAGTTGAGAATCTCCATCTATGAAAAGAAATCATAAGCCAGTAAGACTTGTGAAATGCTTAGCAATAACATGACTCAGTAAGAACGTTCCCTGAGAAACACATATCTCACTTCTACGTCGACGCCTTGTCCTGCAGTGCTGCCCTCTCATCTTGTGTGTTCTGCACACTTGTGCTGTGACGGAACAGTATTCCCTCTTCAGCTCCAGCAGGAACTGCCACAAACTCTCTCAGCTCTTCTTAATGGCGAGGAAATGGTAGGAGAGGAGTGGAAATGTACACTGTTTTCCATGTATTATCGAAATTACTGAAACACAGAATTTTTTTTTTTTTTGTTCGTTTCTTTTTCTTCTATATTTTAGGGAAGGGTCTATAGGGTGTTCAGTGTCTCACTACTAGATCAGACTCGGAGTGATCTGCCTGTTTACAGCCTCCCAAGAGCTGGGATTACGGATGCGTGTCACCATGCCCATTCTCAATTGCCATCTCAATGCACCCTGGGGGGTCAGGCTGGCAGGGCAGGCCTGGGATTTGAACCCCTGGTTCCTGTGCCTGCTTGCAGGTGCTTGAATCCGCTGAGCTATTTGGCCAACCCCCCAGAAGTTTTTAATATACTACAATTATCACTAAGCATGTATTCCTTATCACTAAGATGTATTCCTTACCACAGTCGGGATCTGGTTATTACTTATCTCGATAGCAATGTAAATGTGTTTCAGAATAGTTCTGTCAGTTGTATAGCAGAGGTACAAATAAAACAAAGAAAAAAAATGTAGAGATTAATGATAAAGATGTTTAATAGATTACCCACTAAACATTTAGTAATAAAATAGTGGAGAGATTAATCATACCATCCTCTAAATATAAAGTTAGTTTTTCCATCATATTATGCAATGTCATTTATCAGTGGAAAATGTTAAGGACATAGATGAACCTGTATTTAAAAGTATTTTATTAAAGGGGCTGACCAATAGCTCAGCAGATTAAAGCACCTGCCAGCAGGCTCAGGGGCTAGGGGTTTGATCTCCAGGCCTGCCTTGCCACCCCTGCCCCAGGGGTGCACTGAGGCAGCAATTAAGATTGGGCATGATGACGCATGCTTGTAATACCAGCTCTTGGGAGGCTGAACACAGGCAGATCACTATGAGTCCGATATACATAGTGAGACCGTGTAGACCCTTACTAAAACACAAGAAAAATGTATTTTATTAAAATATTTATAGTCTATTTGAGTAGCAGAATAGTACAGTATGAAGTTACCTGTAAAAAAGATCAAAACAAAATTTATTGCGAAATAAAATACAATAAAATGAGCAATAGAATATAATGTTAATATTTTGATTTGAAAATACAAATTATAGAAATCACTCTCTCACACTAGTGAGACAAAATTAATACATAATTAAATTCTATATGTAATGAACACAAAACAAATCTTAAAGTATTAACTATATAATCTGCTGATTTTTTTCCCCTCCACTCGGGTAATTGCTACCAAGCCCAAGGTTATAGATTGCTTTCATTCTACACTCATGCTCTTCAGACACTTGGTCTCTGTTGGGTCCCTCAACTGGCCTATGGTAATTCTTTCTTTTCCTCTACATCTGTGTGCATCTGTTGTCTTTGCTTCTGCCTCTTGATTATAGTTGAGTTGCAAAGAAGCATTATTAATTGGGTATCCCAGGTCTTGCTGAGGTATTGCTTGAATTATAAGACAAAATTGTGGGAAATTTAGTGAATATTCAAAACTGAATTTGATTTTTTTTAAAAAAAATAGTTAATCTGCTTCTTTCCCTTTTTTTCAGTTTGACTGAAAGTGTTAAACTTTTAACTTTCATACCTTCATTTGAAAGTTTATAATTGAATAGAGTTCCGGAAGGATCTATATATTTACTATCACTAATTTAGGAAGCATTTCTAAAATAAGCAATGTGTGTCCTCTATAATATAAAAATGCCATTGTCAAATAATGCCCACCTACACATACAGTAAAGTTTTATTTTCCCCACAAATAAATACCACCAGGTCTACCACCAAGGCATGCTGAGATGGCAGTTGAGACTGGGTGTGGAGGTGTGTGCTTATAATCCCAGCATTTGGGAGGCTGTCAACAAGTGGATCACTATGAGTCTGATCTGTGCAGTGAGATCCTGTACACCCTGTCCTAAATATATATACATATATATATATATATATATATATATGTTATAACACCAGGAAAATGTTTTATAAGGTTCGAACTAATACTTACATGGCATATCAACTCTACAGTTCCAAATAAGTGAATATTAAAAGATCAGTTTAAGAACTACATGTAAAATATGAGTGTAAATAACATGTACTTAATCTTATGTTCATTTAATTTTTATTTTTATTTTATGTATTCTCTTGTGTTCTAGGAGTTTTATTCTTAATATGTTCCTAATATGTATTCAATAAAAATATATGTGTAATGATGTTCAAAATCATGTTATATTCTCACTCAGCAAAATATCATTCAGATTCATCCAGATTTTAACAAATACTAGAGTTTGTGACCTTTTAAAGTCTGAATAGTATTCTCTGTGTATGCATAGCGCATTTTATTTATCCTTTCATCCACTGAGGAACACTTACATTAATCCTATATCTCAACTATAGTAAGTAGTGCTCTAAAAAAATGAGTGCACAGGTAGGTAGATATCCAACTTTCAGTTTCTTCACTGAAACAAAGTAGCCCATGCCTACAATTTAAAGAAGGAAAGGTTTCCTTTGGTTCACAATTTCATCCTAAGTCCCGCTGCCTCTGAGTAAGTAATAGGATAGCAGAGAGTTACTTTGAAGGAAAAGACCTCAAACCTTGGAGACCAGGAAGCAGAGGGGAAGCAAGAAGATAGGGGCAAACTGTGTCCTTCTAGTTCCTGCGGTCACCTGCTGATGTGGATGGGGCCCAATGTCCCAAACGCCCATTAGCTGATGCATAGTGCTGCTGTGATCCAATCTCCTTCTGAATGAGTAAGCCTTTGGAGAAGGTTTTAGGTTTAAGCCCTGGCAATACTGAATTCAAGCCCTCTGCTTGTATAGCAATAGAAAGATAGTTTTTGTTTCTTGATAGATTGTTTTAATTTTTTGATAAATCTCAATAATTTTTTCCATGTGGACTTCAGAAATTTGTATTTGTACCAACTCTGTACAAGCATTCTCTTTAATAGCCTCAGAATGTTTTATGTTTTTACATTAATAATAATTATGCTAACACATGTGACATGTGATATCTCACTGTAGTTTTAAAGTATAGTTCGCAGATAATTGCTATTGTTAAATATTTTCCAATATATCTGGTGTCCATTTATCTCTTTGTTTGAGAAATGTTTTAAGGTCATTCACTCATTTTAGTTTGCATATTCTTGCCATTGAGTTGAGTTCTCTACAATGATTAAATACTAGACTCTTTGTAGACGTACAGCTAGGAAATACTTTCTCACAGCTCACAGGTTATCTTTTCATTGTAATTCTTTATTTGCCAGTTGGTTTGCTTTATTTTGCTATGCAGGAGGCTTAATTTGATATAATCTTCTTTCTCCATATTTTTAAAATTTTGCTCCCTGCATTTCGGTTTCAGATGCTTTCTCTCAATCTGTTTACAGTTTCAGCTCCTAAATGTAAGTCCTGAATTCCTATTGTATTATGTTGATTTTCTGTATGGGAGGTGGGATCTAGTCTTTATTTTACATGTGGGTGTTAAGTTTTTTCCAATATCCTTTGTGAGAGTGTCTGTCCCTTCCCACTTGTATATTCTTGGCATGTTTGTTTAAGTTCAGTTGACCATAGATTCACTTCTAGGCTATTTGTTGCAGTCCACTGGTCCATATGCCTGTGTCTGTGTGTCACTCTTACCCTTTTCTGAGTATTAGAGCTCCTTAGTAGATTTTGAGAACTCGTTGTTTGATGTCTCAAATTTGTTCTTCCTTGTTTAAGATACTTTTTGGCTATTAAGAGCTGTTCCTGTATTCAAAGAGATTTTAGATATTTGTGAAAAATATCATTAGAATTTTGGTAAAGTGATAATTAATATTTAACAATATTAATTCTGCTTCATAGATATGGCCTATATTTGCATTTATTTTCAACTTTTTTCTCAGTATTTTATAGTATTCAGTATATGGATTCTTCCCTTCCTTGTTTAAATTTATTCCTAAGTGTACTTATGACATTGAAAAATGAGATTGTTTTCTTCATTATTTTAGGATAATTTGTTGTTTTTGTATAGAAATGTTACTTTCATTTTTAAGTTGATTTTGTATGCTGCAACTTTATTCAATTTATGTTTTTAGTTCTAGATAGGAGATTTTATTAGATTCTTTAGGGTTTTTTCTGCATGAGATCATATTCTCTGCAAAGGCAATTTAACTTTTTCCTTTCCAGACACTGTTGTGTTAACTAATTGCTTTGTCTAGGGATACACATTATACTAATGGAATTAAGTCAAGTTCTGAAAGAAGATTGCTATGTAAAATCCTATAGATGTGTCACCTGAAAATGTTAAACTTATAGTAGTGCATATTAGCTTAGTATTTACTGGGAGTTTTGGATATGGAATATAAGAACAAAGATATATCATTACAGTTAAAGTAATCATGCAGTATACTTCAAACTTGATAAAATATTAGATTCAAATATTTCTTAGCACAAAACCATAGCATAAAAGGTGGTGATCATATGCTAATCAACTTCATGTCATCATTTTATAACACGCAAATATAAAACAACATGTTGTACCTACTGACATACATGAATTTGCTAAAACCATAAAAATGTAGCCCCTGCACACTAGTATGTAACTGTACAACATAGTCTTCTAATATGAGAGATTCCAGTATGCTATGTTCTTAAACTTCCCATCAAATATACATATTATTTTCTATCAAGCTATTTTTAACTGGTATTAAAACCTAAGGAACTTGCCAGATAGCTCAGTTGTTTAAAGTGCCTGTGGGCAAATAGAGTCAGGCACAAGGGATCACAGTCAAATCCCCAGCTCCACAAGCTGCACCAGACCTGTCCTTAAGGCAGCATGAACTAGCAAAAAAAAAAAAAAAAAAAAAAATCTTCAATCTTTGAGAAATACATAAATAAATAAATGAGACTGAGCATGGAGGCACGTGCTTATAATCCCAGTGCTTGAGAGGCTGAAAACAGGAGGATCACTATGAGCCCAATCTACATAGTAGACCCTGTCCTAAATCCAGAAGAAAGGAAACCTATACAATGTATCGGGAGTATTTGATTTCTAATTTCTTTGGTTTTTTTCTGTATTTAAAGTTTTTGCATAGTTTTGTATTTTAGGAAACACTACTTGTTTTTAATTCATCTTTCAGCTATAGGACATTTGTGCTATTTTCATTTTATGCCTACTTAAAATAAGGGTGCTGTAAAATGTTTCCACCAATACTCTTCCTTACATCCCATGTTTTTATCTTTCTATATACCTGAAAGAAGAAACAATGGTTTTCCGTGTAATTTTATGCCTTGCTTAGTATAATAACTAATTTCCAAAAAGACAGTGACATCTAGTACTTGCTTTATTTATTTTTTATTTTTTACTGTTTATATAAGTGTAGTGAATTTCCATTTTCCCAGAGGGTGGCCATAGTGCGGCGCATCGAACCCGGGACCTCACACGTTGCAGGGCCGAGCTCAGTCCCGAATAGGCCTCCTCAGCTGTGGTCTTCACGTTTCCTCCAGCGCTGAGGGTCTTCATCATTTAATCTGAGGTCTGTGACTTGTGGGTCTAAGTTTGCATTACTATGAAGACTGATCATATTTGGACACATTTTTGTTTGTAGCACAATCATATTGTAGTGTGTTTGCACTATTGTTAATTTGCACTGAAAAATTCTATTCATTTTCATTTTATTATTAACTGTAGGGATTTTTTTTAGTTTGATATAAAAGGTGCCCATTTTCCTACAATGTGCATTGTATTTTTCTTTTAATGCTTTGGTTAATATTTCTTAAAATTTTTAATGAATTCCAACTTATCAATCTTTTGTTTGCTGCTTTGCTGTTATTTTACTTAAATATTTGTCCAGTATACTCTTTAAGATAAAATGTTATGTTTCCATTCATAGAAAAGAGTGATTGATCAAATTCATACTTCATATATGTATATGTTAATATATATTAACATATATATATATATATATATATATATATATAATTTCGGTATTTATTACAGGGTTTATAGGATCTAACTACACAGATCAGACTCATGATGATCCTCCTGTTTTCAGCCTCCCAAGTGCTAGGATTACAGATGCATCCAGCTTATACTTTTATATTGAACATAAACTGGGTTAATTTTTGTGACTCAACTACATTTATACTAGAAAAACTACCCTTGTACCTACTATATTTTATTTTATTTTCACAAATAAGGCTTTATCACTATTAAAAATCTAGAGCTTAAACAGACTCTTGGACTGGTGGTTCATATCCATCAACTCTTTCAACTTTAGCTCCAGTCTCCTCTCCAGTAGGCTTTCCAGAGCTACTACCTTCACCATAAAGCTCCATGAGTTTTCCCAATTCAAACTTGGACTTCTTCACCATTTTTACTTTTCTGTCATAGGCATCATGAAGAGGGTAGATAGATCGGCAAGCCCTTTCTGTCTTTCCTACACTGTCTGGAATCAGTTTATTGACCACTTCCTTCAAGTCATTTGTCTGCAACTATCAGGTCATGATTTCCATCATCTTCTTCTGGATTGGGTGGACCTGCTGGTGCTCAGTGTAAGAGGTCTTCCATATCTAATTGCTGTATTTCTTAGTAAAGCCAACACAGAACAGTCGAAGAAAATAACCATTGGTAGTCTTGACATCAACATGAGCTTCAATCATGGTCTGCCATTTTGTGACCATGGAACACATTTTGTCACGGGGGGAGGTCCATGCCATGGAAGCTAGTCAGGCAGTTTTCGCCCTGAACATCTTCAGTAACTAGCTTGAATTTTCTAAAGGCAATTTCATCATCCTGCAGATCAGAAAAGCTCACTTCAAGAACACAACCTTTGAGCCCATCAGATGTAATTTTGTTTCCTTGAGTTCTGGTGAAGGGTGTATTCCAGTATTTCTTATATTGAACATAGCTGGCACCTTCACATCATCCCATATCTCTTACTATGCACTAAACTGAAATGGAAACAGATCAAAGAGCTAAATATGAAAACACAAACATTAATTCTTTTTGAAAATAGAATAGGTGAAACTCTTGAAGTCATAAGTGTAGGAAAGGACTAAGAACATAACTCCATGGCATAGGAAATATTATCTAAGAATCTACAACTGTGATCACATCATATTTAAAACTTTTTTGCAGCAAAAGAAAATAGAGTGAGAAGACTTTTTTGCCAGTCTGTCCTCAGACAAAGGATTATTATCCAAAATATACAAAGAACTAAAAAAAATCATATCATCTCAAAAATTAAAAGGGCACTTCTCAGATAAAGAATACATCTTATAAATGTATGAAACATCACTGTTCATTCAACATATGCAAATTAAAACACCACTGAGATTCTGTCCCACTCTAATTTGAATGACTCTCATCAGGAAATAAAATGGCAAGTGCTGTCAGGGCATTAGGGAAAAATGAATACTTCCCCACAGGGAAGGGTAGGAACATAGATTGGTGCAACTCATGGAAATCAATAAAAATTCTAATTATTATGTTCACAGATTCCTCAACACACTAAAACTAGAGGTTCTATTTGACCCAGCTGTTCCCTTCTTGGTATCATTCCAAAGGAAAAAGCAAAAATCATAGCACAGCAATATATGCACACCCATATTTACTTCATCACTTAAGAACTAAATATTTGAAACAGCCCAAAAGTTCTTCAATGATTGAGTGGATAAAAAGATGTGGCATTTTTATACAATGAAGTACTACTTAAGAGAAGGATAAACTTGAGACATTTTAATGGATTTTTAATTTAAATAGATGAACTTTATAATCATACTCTTAAGTGAAATAAATCATATATACATTGTTTCTCTGTTGTGAGATGCTGAATGCCTAAAGACCAAAATCTGTAATACATATTGGGAAACAGAAAGAAAATGTTCAGATGGGAAGTGGTACAAGGGAAGGCAAAAGGGTAAGGAGGAAGAGAAAAGAAAAAAAAGAGAACAGAGAAAAAAGTAAAGACAAATGATGAGGTAATGAGCATTTTTTGTTTTTATTCACGCAAATAATGCTTGACACTGAAAAGAAATGATAAGTAATTATTTATATCTCTAGGTGTTGCTTGCTAGCCTTAGATCCCCTAACATCAAATCACCTTAAATGCCTATTTATATCATCGCTAGTCACATATCTTGTATGTGTCTTATTATGTCAGTGTCTACCTAGGACATTTCAGGAATTTACAGAAACTTTCATAAAATTCTAATTATTATGTTCACAGGTTTCTTATAGGTTCTATCACATTCATATTTCTTATTTCCCTTCTATCAAAAAATTTCGATGATATGTAAAGATTGATAGGCAATTTGGTTTCGACTTGTGTGCTACAGAATATATTGAAGTATAGATACTCCCTAAGAAGGACAGATATCTTTATAATACAAAGTAACTTTATGACATAAAGTATGTTTAATAATTTTATAATATAAAATTAGTAGTAGCACAACAAGACTTTACCACTAAAATAAGCATATTTACATATTTCGCTTCTCTGGGTTGTATGAAGTATTTCATTTAACTCTGACATCTGGAACGGCATTCATCAGTATATTTTCTCAGGTGCAGAACTTATGTAATAATTATTTTTATTTTAATAGAGAAGACACCATTATGCTGCAATGAATCTTTTAAAATTTAAGTGCTAAAGCAATTGTTGTTTTAGAGAAAATTTAAAGAGAATTTTCTGAGACTAAATAGCAGTTTCCCATGTGCTGCATGCATCAAACTGTAGCCTGGAAAATACATGCTGCCTGTGTGGGCATGCTTCAGAGCAGATTAGAAGACATAAGTGATAATACACGCTGCTTATTTCAGAGCTGCATCTAAGTACTCTACTGAAATTTGAAAATGGAAATGAAAAACAATACTTTGTCCACATTCATTTAAAATAAATAGGTTTACAGATTTACATTTAAAATTAGCATCATTATTGGTTGTATTACCATTTTTTCATCCTGTAATGTAACTTCACATAAAGTTTACTCATTCATAATATCAACACGAAAATCCAAATAGTTATAAAAACCAGCTCCCTCTGATGAAAAGAGAAAGCATTCTTGCAGCTGAATAATATTGCCCGTGACCATAGACTTGCAATTCATATCTGTTTATGAGGCGTGTGAAACTGCCTGATTTCCCCCAACGGTTCCGAGGAAGTACTTTCACTCTCAGGCTTTCACAGCTCCTTGAATTTTGCAAAACCAACCAGCATATAAAAAGGTTGCAATAAAACTTTCCAAATATTTATAAAAATGTGAGCTCCATCATGGAATTTGAAGTTCTTGTGCTGTTTAAACTGGTAATACCTTTACTCAGATAAATCAGTCAGTCATTTATAGCCCTAAATATCCTAAATAAAATATATTAAGACACAACTTGATACAGAGAGAGTGAAAAGTGTTACAAAATGCTTGACTTTTGGGGGCGTTGGCAAATCCAAGTGTAGATTCTATATTTATAATTATTTTACTAATATGCTACAGAATACCATTAAAATTTAAAGCCAAAAATTAAATTTGTACATCCAATACTTTTAAATAATATACATTAGTGAGTTCTATCTCTATTTGTAACAGGAAATAGTGATTTTCTGAATCATTTAAGGTAAATAAATCTGTTGGTTTCCATATAATAACTGTAACAAAATCATGTTGCCTTAAATTTGTAGAATATATTATATGAATCTAAGTTAGTTCACTCTAAAATTTTAGCCTCAACATTTACTTACTACAAAATTAATCCTGAGGTTTTAAAGTTTGGTACAATCTTAAAATGCCCTTAAAAATTATTTGATGCTTAGATTTTATTAACCATTGCCAAATTAGCAAGCTAGCATTGTTCAATATAAACTTATTTTATAAATATGAATATTTTCATATCATAGAATCAAAGAACATGTGTTTTATTTTTTATTTTAAAGAGAATAAAAATAAAACAAAAATTACTACGAGAGAACAGGAGAGTAACAATAGTTAATGCTTTGCATAATGTTATCATCAAGGTAGTTACTCAGAGTACAACATATAGGCAAGAAAAATTGTCCAAACAATATTAGCACAATCCTTTCTTTTCAATGATTTAAGATAAACCAGTAGTATAGCTAATAGAATAATATTTTCTCTATCTTGTATAAATATATTTTCCTTTTTCCCGTACTTCCTTTCCCCTTTACCCCATTGCAGTTTCTCTTTTCTTTTGAACAGTTTCTTCCCAATTCACAATACCTTTTGGACAATTTGAATCTTATTTACTCATTCAACTTCCCTCAATTGTGAGACAATATGATGTGGGCTGGATTTATTTCCCTTAAGAGTGTGATCTAGATTTGCATATAGTTCCCTAAAATCTCTCAAGTATATCCTTTTTTATGGACATAGGAGTTTCTTAAAGAAAAAATGGTTATTGATTTTTAAAGGCTTGAAATGTACTTTAGTAAGTTCCTGCTCTATTACTGCTCCATTTCTCAGAAAAAAAAAATTAAGGTATCGGGAATAAATCAAACATGGTACACCAATGAAAAATGCACAGCATAATTGATTTTAAGGGACAAATATAAATCAGGAAGTATTGAGGTAGTGATTCTTGTAATATTTGGGAAGCCAGTTTTAACTGCCCTTTATTCTACTGCTTATTTTGTGTCCTCTAGCAGGCATTAAGCTATTAATGAGAAATTTTTGTCTTTTAAGTTTTTGTTATTTTTATACATTTTTGTATTAAAAACAAAAACATTACCACAAATGGCAAAGCATTAAAGCAGGACTAGAATAATGAGTGAATCATTTCAAGCTAATTACTAAAGACGTTCAGGGCAAAAACTGCCTGATTAACTTCCACATCATGGACCTCCCCCATGACAAAATGTGTTCTATGGTTACAAAATGGCAGACCATGATCAAAGCTCATGTTCATGTCAAGACTACCAATGGTTACTTGCTTCAACTGTTCTGTATTGGCTTTACTAAAAAACACAACAGTTAGATAGTCCCAGGAAGCACTTTCTCACAATATTGTTATAATACAAGCTCATTCAATTTTTGTCCCTTCATGTGTGATATCCTACACATAGTAAAGTTAGCATTCTAATAGTAGAGCATAAGATGGAAACTTCTCCAAAAAGCCAGATGACAAATTTTCTGAATCATTGGTAAATTCTTGTTTACTCTGCCTCTGTGGTCAACATAGCTAAAGTAAGGAGGTGGGGGAGCATCTAGGGTCCCTCCCATTGAAGAGATACTCCAGGGTTCCCATTTAGGCAGACTCCAGATAATCCAGATCACTCTATTGGCTTTTAGAAGACAAGCTCACCCATTCTACCTCCTCATCCTTTTGCCCCTCCATTTCTAGGGCTTTCTGAGCAGTTTACTTCCTTTGTTATTCAATCATTCAGAAAGCAGGAAAAGGCTACAATGAAACAAAACAGAAATGTTGAACAAGGGCTCAGCACCTCTCTATAAGCCCCAGGAATCCAGGCTGGGCAGTGGTGGGAGGCTTTCTCTAGTGTTAATGTAATTCTCCTGGGCTCTAGAGAGGGTAGACAAGAACTTGCCCCTTGTGAGCTAAATCCAGCCTTGCTGTGGGATGCCCACAGGGTGTCTGGGCACAGACAGCCTTGGAAGGGCAGAGGGTGTAGAGGTTTGGCAGATTGTTGCTTGTATTTCTGGTTTTAGACCAACTGCTGGAAGGTGGCAGGTGTGAAGTGGCTGCCCTGATGGCCTTGCCATTCTTAGCATGCTTGTCACAGATGCATAGGTCCTAAGTTCAAGTGCCTTCAGAAAGTGGTGATGTAAACTAATCCTTGCAAAATTAACTGCTAACATGTTAAAAAAAATGATCTCAGGATAAATCCTGAGGTGATTTGACTGACCTTATCAGATCCAAAAGCTACAACTCTATCAGTCTTGTTTTATTTTGGTTTTAACCATTCAGCGGGAAAATATAAAAATGAAGTGTAATAAGTAAAGCCATGGTGTTACGTTGAGCTATAGGGGACTCAGGTCAACAATTTCTGACATTGCCAGTGAAGTGGACGACCCAATACTATTATGGACTACTGGACTCTTTTAGAATATTTTGCTGAGTTTACATGCCTATCATATTCAAATGACAGAACTAAACAAAAAGGGGATACAGATGAATGTCCATTTTGTATCTGTGTATTCAAAATGGTTAAGATAGATATATAGTTACATTCTTTTAATGAATAGAGGGATTTGTTCTAATAGTGTTTGTAAATAGGATATCATGTCTGCATCTTGTACAGCAAATAACCACTAGGAAGACAGTATGCAATGTGTTAATTATTGAAACTGTCATACCAATTTGATTAGAAACTGTCTCATTGCTATTTGTCTCTCAATAAAATTATGGAGGAAAATTAGAAAAATAAAATGAACGAAAGGAAAAGAAAAAGAACAAAGAAGAAAGCACCCCTCCCTCTATCCCTCCTCAGTCTAGGCTGATATGAAACCCTCACCATCCCACGGCAAAGGGCCTCCTCTTTCAGGCTTGTCTCAAAGGAGCAGGAGAACACTGTAGCCCTGGCCTAGGAATAAATTCTGGATAACAACAGCATTCGCCCCACTCCAGGGCTCCTGACTGCCCCAAGCCCAGCAGAGGCCAAGCACTGACTGAGGCTTCTGTGGTATGTGATACATTATGGCACTGAGTGACACTAAGCAAAGCAAGAAGTGAACAGGAAAAAGGGGTCCAGGAACCCAGTGTAGGTACCACGTAGACCAGCACCAGCCTGACCAGTCAGGGAAAGGCTTCAAATGCCACCTTCTCAGCAGAAACCAAACACTCCTCCTTGGTTTGAGACCATGGCTTACAGGAACTGAGATGGATTTCCCACATGGGGGATGCAGCAAAGCTAAAAGCAACAAGACACCTGTCACAGAGGGTGAGCCCTGTCAGCCTGGATCTGGTCTCCTACTCCCAGTCTCTTGGCCAACAGAGGAAAGCACTGAACAGGACGGTCATAACTGACATTGCCAAAACTGAGCTATTTTCTATATTGGTTTATTACTCATAAAGCTCTTGAGCTGTTATTTTTCATAAAATATCCTCACCTCTTCATTTATTTAGAGGATAATTTGTCCAGAAAATATTCTAAAACATTGTAAAAAGAAATGAACCTCATCAAGTAAAAAACTCAGACTATCACTATATAATAGTTAAGAAAATACAACAACAAGTAATAATGTTTGTATGCCTTGCCAGCCCTGCTCCCGGGGTGCGCTGAGATGGCAATTGAGATTGGGTTTGGTGGTACGTGCCTGTAATCCCAGCTCTTGGGAGGCTGTAAACAGGCAGATCGCTATCAGTCCGATCTAGCAGTGAGAAGCTGAACACCCTTTAGACACTCCCCCCAGCAACCAAAAAGAAAGGAAGAAAAAAAAAAGATGCTGAACTCAGGTCCCTGGCATTGCCAGGTAAGCACTTATTCTACTGAGCTATCTCCTCGGCCCCTGCTCCAGCATCTTTGAGACATAATGAAAGCCTTCACAAAGGCAAAACAGCTTCAACCAATGCTCATGTTGGGAAAGCAGAATCACCCCAAATATGTAGGCCAACAGGGTTTTGTAAGATAAGAAACAACAAATCCAGGCACAAGTTGAAATTAAGGAAAGAAATAATAAAGATCAGGGCCAGCCAAATAGCTCAGTGGAATAAAGTGCCTGCTTAGGCAGAGCGCAGCAGCCTGTTTGATTCTCCACCTGCTTTGCTGGCTCTGCTCCTGGGCAGTACTGAGATGGTCTGGGATGGGGCTGGTAGCACGTGCCTGCAGTCCCAGCTTGTGGCAGGCTGAACACAGAGGGATCACTAGAGTCTGATCTACATAGGGAGAACCTGTCGACTCTGTCCTAAAGAAAAAAAAAAAAAAGAAAAAGAAAAAAGAAAAGAAATAATAAAGACCAGGACAAAAATAATCAATGAAATTGAGACTAAAAAACCCATGCAAAAAATAAAAATTAAGACCTATTTCTTTGAGACGAAAAATAAAGTACATAATGCTTTACCCAAATTTAAGGGGAAAAAAAGGAAGATTTAAGAATGAAAATGATAGTCATAACAGACACCATGGAAATTCATAAGTCACTAACTACTAGGAAAAATTATACTTCACCAAAGTGGAAAATCTTGAAGAAATGGACAGTGTCTTAGAGTCAGACAAATTTACAAAGCTAACTCAGGAAGACATGAAAATGATAACCAATATAATAACAACCAATATAATTTAGATAGTGATGAAAACATACCGCCTAACAAGAGTTCTGGACCCAATAGACTCAATGCTGAATTGCACAAAACCTTTAAGTTTGCCCACACTCCTCATACTCTTCGGTAACATTAAAAGGAATGGAATATTTCCAAACCTATACAAAGAATCTGGATCATTTTGATCCCAAAACTACATACAGACATAAATAAAAAATAAAACTATAAGCTCATCTCTATAACAAACATAAATGGAACAATCTTCAATAAGACCTTAGCAAATAGGACGTATGTCAATAGCAAAAAGATTGCACATCATGATAGAACAGGCTTAATCACAGAGTTGGAAGGTTAATTAAACATACACAAATCAATAAATTTAACACACCATATAAACCAAAGCAAGGAGGCTGGGGAGGTGGCTCAGTGGTCTAAAGCACCTACTTGGAACAAGCTTGGCAAAGCACAGGGACCGCGGTTCAATCCCCCAGCACCACATGCCAGCCAGCTGCACCCCCTGGTGGGCTGAGCTGGACACACACACACACACACACACACACACACACACACAATAAATAAATAAATAAATGTTAAACAAATTAAAAAAAATAAACCAAAGCAAGGACAAAATCCACATAATCACATCAAGTAATGTGGAAATGCTTTTGGAAAATCTAACAGACTTATGATAAGAGCTTTCTAAAAACAGAAGCACAGAAGGACCATACCTAAATTTATAAAGCAATTAGTGACAAACCAATGCTCAACATCATATTAAATGAAGCAAAAATTGAAAGCATTTCCTTTCAAATTAGATATAAGATAAAGATGATGGTTATCATCAATTCTGTTTAACATACTACTTGAACTATTAGCCAGAGATATAAGGCAATAGAAAGAATATTCAAATTATATTCAATATAATCATTACTGACAGATAAAATGATGTTCTACTAGAGCACCTGTAAAGCTTTACTAAACAATTAGAATTAATAACCAACTTCAACAAGGTAACAGATAAAAATTCAACATGCAAAAATCAGCAGCATTTTCATGCACTAATAATGAACTCAATGGAAAAGAAATTATGAGAAGAAGGCACTTTACATTAGCATTGAGAAAAATTATACACTGAGGAATTAAAGGATGTAAAAGACCTTCACAAAGGGAGCTACAGTTCTCTGAAAAAGCATGCTAAATCTCAGAAAAAGTTCTGCTCCTGGATATGCAAAATAAATATTCTCAAAATGGTCAAATTCTCCAAAATATTACATAGATTCAATAGAATTTCAATAAAAGAACTAATAGAATTCTTTACAAAACTAGAGAAAACATTCCTAAAATTCATATGAAAGCCATGAAAGACCCTGAATATCAAAAACATTCTTGGACATTAAGAGCAAAGCAGAAGGCATCACTATCCCTGATTTCAAGCTGTCCTACAAAGCTATAGTGATATGAAAATATTCTGCCTGCACAAAAAGAGACACATATATCAGGTGAACAGAACAGAGGATACAGAACCATTTCCAGTCACATTCAGTTATTTGATCTTTGCCAAAGGGACTCCAAATGTATAGCGGAGGAAATACGGCCTATTCAATAAAAGGTGTGGCAGAAAATGGTTATACATATGCAGAAGACTGAAGCTGAAACAAATCTCTCACCATGTCCTACAGTATAATCACAATTTATCAAATATCAAAAAATTAAGACAGAATCACTGAAACTACTGGAACATAAATGAATTAGTAGAAGTTGTCAGTGTAGGCAAGCACTTTCAATAACAGAATCAACAAATGGGATTACATAATATTACAAGTTCTCTAAGCAACAAATTAACAAAATACTATACAATGAAGAGAATTTACAGATTAGAAAATTTGTCAAATGGTTCTCAGACAGAAGACTAATGTCCACAATATGTAAGAATTCAAAATAGTCACCTAAAATAAAAAATCAAATCAAGAAATTGGCAATGAAATTAACAGAAATTTCTCAGAAGAATTTCAAATGGCCAACATATATGATAAAATGTTTTATGCCTGGTCATTAGATAAACACAAAGTAAGTCAATGTCAACACTTGATCTTACATCCAAAACCACTGCAATTACCAAGAGGTCAAAGATTACCAAAAGCTGGCATGGCTGCAATGACTAGGAAACCCTCCTACAGCTTCTGTGGGAATGTGTATTAGTTCAACCATTACATAAATCAGTATGGAGGTTTCTCAAAAACTGAAACGATAAATTCTACATGAACTAACTCTTTCTTTTCTTGGAGTGTATTCCAAAGAATAAAATGCATCATATTACAACTATATATGAATACCAATGTGTTTTGTAGCAACACAGTTCATAATAAATACCATTAACCGATGGCGAGATACAGAAAATGTGGTGTCAATACATAATGGAATCTTTCTAGGTCATGAAGAAAGATCAATTGAGGATATTTTCAGGAAAATAGCTACACATGGAAAATACTATTGAGGGAAATAATTCTGACACACAACCATAAATGTAATATATTATCTCTCATTATAGTAGGCAAAAGACAAGCATAGAGCTTAACAAAAAATAGTTAGAAAGAAATATCGGGCTATAACTTTTTAAAATCTGAAGGACTCCTGGAGACTGAAAGTGGAAAAGAGGATGAAGGAAGGGCACATAAGAAGAATTAAGATATGAAATGTACGTGAAAGCAAGAAACTCAATGAATTTAAACATTATATGTCATAAAGAGTTAAGAAAAATTAGAAGAATACAAATTTAATGTGGAAAGAGGACTTATAAGTGCAAGGAAGGAGAGAGATAGTAAGGAAAAGGTCACTGATTTTTAATGTCATTTGTGGAAGGATGTACATTATTCATAAGATCCTATTTGTTTGTATTTAACACTGTTTTATGTTATGCTAATATATTAAGCACCTTATGAAATGTGTTTTGATAACGTTGTATTTGCCAGTCTTATTAAAATAATTAACTCCAAAAATTAATCTACCTAATATTTGGAAAAAAGTGTGAAAAGCCTAGCATATTTTTTGGTAAATACTTGATTTATTATGTTCAACTTCTCAGCCCAATCTCTCCCTTTCTTTCCCTGTTCCTTCCTCTGTCTGTCCATCCCTTTGATGTCTTTCTCTTGTTAAAGGTCAAATCTGGAAATTGAACATGCTATGCAGGTTCTCTAAACCTTAACTACACTCCAAGTCCAAACCCTCTTTCTTTCTTCCTTTTTTTTCCTCCTTTTTTAAGTTCCTTTTTTCACAAGCCCACTGTGCATCCAATCTTATGGGTTGGACAAGCTAGCCTAGCACTGCACCACTGTGCTCTATGCCCAAACTTGAATATTTATTTCTGTCTTTGTAACTCTTTGTGCCCTTTTGGTAGTATGTTATCACACTTTATGGATCTTTCCTGAATATGCTTAAATACTAAATGTTAGATTGTTGGATATGATTGTTGTTTCCAGAATAAAAGAAACATTTATCAATAATGCCAGACAGGGGCGGGGGAGATGACTCAGTGGAATAAGTGCTTCCCTGGCAAGCACAAGGGCCTGAGTTCAACCCCCGGTTCCACCCCCTCAAAAAAAAAAAAAAAAAAAAAAAAAGCCAGACATTAGAAAGCTCAAGTAATTCATGGCTTTTTATATTTTATTAAAGACAATTGAAAATCCCAACACAAATTAACAACAAAATCTCTCTCTCTCTCTCTCTCTGAGAGAATTTTTTCTTTTAAAAGTAAATTCAATAATACATAAATATTTATATACTTATTTTATACTTGAGGTGGAATATATGCTATTTTAGCTAACCCTCTCTTGTTTTTGTAACACATGTACAATATATAATGAACTGTCATGATGGCACTCTCACATAACACCTACAATCTGGACAAATGAGCAATATTTTGAGACCCTATCACAAGTTAAAAAAAATAATAATAAAAAGAGCTGGAGATGTATTTCAATGTATCTCAATTCAGCCCCAATCTACACATTCATCAATTTATGGTGGTTTTAGTGTTTGGAATAAAAGATGTTTGTCTAACTAATCCAATTTTTGGGTGTCCTGGTAGACCAAATAATAATCCAATATGTCAATATGATCATGTTTCCAAGTTGTACACGTTTGCCTTATCTGAACAAAGAGGCTTGCGGGAATGACTAGGTTTAAAATGGTCTAATATATCACACTGCGAGGGTTTATTGTAATCACAAGGGTCCTAATACAAAAAACATGGAAATATCAGAGATAGAAAAAGAGGCAAAGGATGGCAGATGCTACATGGCTGGCTTTGAAACTCAAGGGACATGTCAAGGAATGAAAGACTGGAGCCTACAGATACTAGAAAGTTCAAGCCAATGCACATTTCGGCAATTCCAGGAGTCCTAGGTGGCCAGACAAATTGACTTTAAGCCATGGCAATAACCCTGCTTGTTTGACCCATGGATTGTATCAGCTACCTTGCATTATTCTAGCAATTTAAATTTTTAATAGTTTGTCACAGCAGTATTAGGGAAGAAATAGAGACATCATGTTGCTTTTTCAGAGTTTAAATAAACTTCAAATTTCCAGAATCTTGCTTTTTGGAATTCTGTATTATTTCAATGTTTTAAATTATTTTGATTTTCTTTAAAATAAAAATAAAAAATCTGTAAAAAAAATTGAAAATTTAACAAAATAGAAAAAATAACCATTGCACATGTTCAATACACACAGCTAAATTCAAAACATTGACATGAAAACTGAAACCACAATAAAAAACAAATTTAATTCTACCATAAATATTTTCTAAAATACTGGTCAAGTTTTATTTCATTAGTGACTTCAATACTGTAAATGATAGATATGAGACAAATGATATATAATTTTTCTTTTCTTGCATTATCTTTAGCTATATTTTATGTTCATACAGAAAATTAAATAAACTCCCAATTTAAGAAAAAGAAATTAAGGAACATAAGTAGCCAAAAAAATTCTTGAGGAGATGGGAATCCAGAGTCATTAAAATATTTTATATGAAATATATAATTTTCAACAAAATGAAAACAAAGATAAAATGAGAGATAACAGAGAATGCAGTCCCATATGTGCTTGATGTTATTAACAGAAGTAAAGTAAGGAAAGTTACTAAGAGAATTATGGATTAAAAAGTTGTCAATCTCCTTAGGCACACTCTACATCAACAATCACTTTCTTCTTTGGCCCCATAATCTCCTTGATCAGAAAATTTGGGACATTACCGAGTTACATGACATAACAGTACAAGATCTCATATGTTCTGAGTCTTAATTGACCTTGGAAGGCTAGGGCCAAAATGTTGGCTTTCATGCAGCCCTCCTTTTTCTCTAATTTGGTCTGCAAACTTAGATAGTTAACCATCCAGAAGATAACCTTATTGTTATTACCATACAACTTAGGCTGTTAAGCTTAACCTCACTATCTGTCTGCATATAAAACATCTTAGGCATAACATGGCACAGGTATTTTTCATCAAGTATTGATATGTTGAA
This sequence comes from Octodon degus, assembly GCF_000260255.1. Classification (NCBI taxonomy): domain Eukaryota; kingdom Metazoa; phylum Chordata; class Mammalia; order Rodentia; family Octodontidae; genus Octodon; species Octodon degus. The sequence goes on from NW_004524644.1 coordinate 8,655,490, forward strand.
CTTTAAGTCCTTGCAGAATATGATAAAAAAACATTTAAAAATTTGAATATATTTTAAAAATAGGCATAAAGATTTATATAATTCTTATGTTTACACATAAGTCAAAAAATCTAACCATATTGTGGGACTGTCCTGCAACCTTGAAGCAGGACAGTCCCACAATATTCCTTTTCCTGTCTCTTGCTTTCATTCACCACCCACTTCTTTTTGATCAACCATCTACCCGAGAGACAGCAGAGCAGCAACTGGCATGTCATGACAAGCAGCCCATATTCAGAAGACCAGAATGACAGGCACTCCAAACATGAAACTATGGCAAACAATGATATACTCAATCAATAAGCTGAGCAAACCAGAAACAATTGGGAATTTTCCATTCAAAGTGTGAGAGGTTAACAGAGAATATAAATAGGTGAAAATGTCCTCATAATATAAAAAGAATCTATCTTAAAATTAGCTAACAACTTTCATCAGTAAGTATAACTCAGAAAACATGAGAATGACATATTGCAACTTCTAAAAAGTAAGTTGTGGCTGGGGAGATGGCTCAGTAGAATAAGTGCTTGCCTGGCTAGCACAAGGGTCTTAGTTCAAACCCCCGTTCCACCAAAAATAAAAAAATAAAATAAAAAGTAAGTCAAGGAGCCTATCTCTGGCAAATTTCTATTTCAAAATAAGTGGAAATGAAATGACGATACAACTTGCACATGACATTTTAAATATTTGTTGGTAATAGCCCTGTTTTTACAGGGAATTTGGAAAATTATTGATTATATTTAAAGAGATGGCTTCAGAAAAAAACAATTTGGAATCAAGTACAAATGTATGAAGGAGAGTAATGAAAATTATGTAGGCAGTTGTAAAAGATAGTATAATTATTGTTTTCATTTTTATTGTTTAATTTTAAATGATGAAATCTTGTACAAAATTATATCCACAGGGCTGGTTAGATAGCTCAGCAAACTAAAGAGCCTACTTAGGCAGAGCTCAGTGGTCGGTGTTCGATACCTGATGTGCTGTTCTGGTTCCGACCCCGGAACACACTGTGATGGAAATTGAGGCTAGGCGTGGTGGTGCGCACCTGTATCCCAGCACTTGGGAGGTTGAACGCGGTGAATCACTATGAATCTGATCTACATAGTGAGACCCTATAGACCCTGTAGACCCTGTACTAAATAAAAAAAAATCATAACCACAAATTTGTACTCTTTTTTATTACATAAAGAGACAATTAACAACAGAGGGAGAAAAGAAGCTAAATCAGAATAAAGAAATAATATCATGACAACTTAATTGCAGAATTTAAAGTCACCAGGGCCGGCCAAATAGCTCACTGGATTAAAGTGCCTGTAAGCAGGCACAGCGACCTGGGGTTCGATCCCTTGGCCTGCCATGCTGGCCCCGCACTCACATGGGTGCACTGAGACAACAATTGAGACTGGGCATGGTGGCGTACACCTGTAATCCCAGCTTTTGGGATACTACAAATAGGCAGATCACACTAGATAGTCTGATCTAGTAGTGAGACCCTGAACACCCTATAGACACTTCCCTAAAAATTCCAATAAATAAATAAACAAAGGCACCTGGGATGATGAAAATGATGCATATTGGTTGATATATGTATATGGACATATCTATCTATATACAGAATATATTATATATATTTTATTTATATACATATTATAGGTACATATTTGATACATGTTACAGATAAATATATTATCTACTTGCTTAGTACATATTATCTTAAATAAATTTGCTACTGTACTATTATTTTATTTTGCCTATTAAATATTAGCTATACAACATACTATTTTGTTGCAGTTGAAGCTACTGAAAATATAAAAATCATGTATTATAATTCTACCAGAAATATTTGCTCCCTTGAAAATGCGAAATAATTAAGTTATTTGAAGGGAAAGGA
>NW_004524644.1:8657516-8659181 GCF_000260255.1 Octodon degus
TTCTGCTTGGATGCTATGCAGAAATAATGAGTTAAAATTCAGATAAAAATTAAAATTCATGAGAAGGGCATGGTTGACTTTTGCTTGGGGGTTTAAACCACTGATAAAAAGAACAGAAAAGGACAAAAACAATTGCTCTCATTTTTATAAGGATAATTGCTAAGTTGAAATGACTATTTAATGGGCCCAGAAATAATGTTGTAGGGAAGGGTCAGTAAGGATCAATGAGATAATTCAGAACTTCTATGCAGTAGATATAAAAATTGTATCCATACTTAGTAGTCTTTCTTAAATGGTTAAAGATTTTGATAGTATTATTTTTTTAATATTGAAACTCCTACAATCTAAATAACATATATAAAATAATTGAAATATAAAGTATGTATGATATGCATGCAATATATGCAGTGTTTGAGACTATTAATTGTGCTTTTTGTGTCAAATATGATGTCCTGATTTCTGGCTCATGGTATTGACATGTACTTTGGTTCCTAATAAACTGAAATTTAGTGGAGCTTGCTTAATAGAACTCAATTCAGAAATCTAATGATGTTAATGTTCCTTAAGGAAATGCATAATCTAAAGAAAAAAGTTAAGCCAGTTTTTTCCCCCTGTTTTCAAACACTAAAACAAAGGCTTAAATTATTCAAGACAACTGTGAAGACTGAAGAGATCTAAGGCTTCAAAGACAAAATTTTCAATGAATAATAGTGAATATTTCTGTCTGAAAAGTAATTGGATTAGTTAAAAGGTATGTAAATGTCTTTTACTTACAGTGGTTGATAAGTCCCTCAGCTACAACGCAGTTGCCAAAAATCTCAACAAACTTCATTGCAACATAATAAAATAGCTGAGTTTTAAAATTGGTCAGTTTATTGATTTTGTGGCAAGGGATTTTAATGAATTTTCTTTATTTGACATTAATTTCTTGTTTTATGAAACTAATCTGTTGCTGACAAAGGGGAATTACACATGCTGAAATTATTATAATCTAATATAAAATGTTAGGTGGGCTCCTCAGGTATTTATGATGAACAGATAAACATCTCACATAATATTTTTTCAAGTATTGAAGATGTGAATGTTGACTACTTTGAAACTTTTATGATCTTTAAGCCCATTTTAAAAATCAAAACTAGAGATTTTTAATTTAGTAGCAGATAGCTTGGCCATAATGTGTTCTTTGTTTATGATCTATAATGCCATCTCCCTAGTCAAGTTTTGATTTTATCAGTAATAACTACAAGGTCTTTTCTAAATCTTTTGCTAAGATGCTACATGTGTCAGACACCATGTGGGTATGATTTTGCACAATTTTTTCATAGCCTGCTCATTGATACTTTTGTGTAGAATTTTATTGCGTAATTTAGACTATAAGTATTTTTCAAGAGAAAGTATTTTGAGTATTACAAGTGGACCCTGTAAGCCCTGTATTAAATACATTAAGAAAAACCTGTAGAATTAGAAAAAATATATTTGATATAATGAATTGTCATTATCAGTTTATCAATATTATTAAAATTAAATGTTGGTGGTGTGGGATCTTCCACCCTCTCCCTGCATCACTTCACAGGCAGAACCCAGGCCTGGCGTGTGTGTGTGGGCCCACTCACCCACTATTCCAGTCCCTTCCCAGAAAGCATTCTTTTTTTTTTTTTTTTTTTT
>NW_004524644.1:8660409-8661288 GCF_000260255.1 Octodon degus
TGGTTAGGATAGATATATAGTTACATTCTCTTAATGAATAGAATGATTTGTTCTAATGGTGTTTGTAAATAGGATCTCAGGTCCACATCTTGTACCTCAATTAACCACTAAGAAGAATATATGCAGTGTGTTATTTATTGAAACTGTACTTCCGATTTGATTTGAAACGTCTCATTACTATCTGTTTATCAATAAAATTTTGAAAAAAAAATAAATCCTAGCAATACTAACCCTGTATGTAATTTAAAACTAAGTATCAAAATACATTTAAAAGCTTGGTAAAGCTATTTTTTTTCATTTTATTCTTTAAACTACAAAAACTCTCAACTATTGATAAAAATCTTGTGGAAAATTAATAAAGATGGAAATGACTCAAGCAATATTTTCAGTCCAATAAATCTGACTTTTACAGCAAACTCCAACCAACAGCAATATTGACACATTTTTTGAAGCTCCAGTGTACTGTTTTTAATTATACATCATATTTAAAATCACATCATACACCTGAACAAGGTTTGATAATTGGAAATTATACAAATCACGTACTCAGAATACAAGATTAAAATCATAAATTTATCTGCTGTTAAATTATAAAAAACAGTAAAAATCACCAAATGCTTTAAAACAATAAAATTATAAATACATATTAGTCAAAAAGGAGGCTTAAAAATACAGTAATAATTTTGAATTGAATGCATGTGTGCACCCACAAACTCCCACAGAAACAAAGTAAAGAAGGCAATTATGTGGCACTTCAGTCTTTATGGCAGAGCAGTCACAGTTCTTTGAAATGAAAATAAAATAGTGGCTTGGGAGATAGCTCAGTACAATAAGTGCTTGCCTGGCAAGCACAAGGGCCTGATTTCAATCCCCGGTTCT
>NW_004524644.1:8661388-8668354 GCF_000260255.1 Octodon degus
GCTGGTGTGTTGTGGGGATCGAACTACAGCAACCTGAGGCTGACAGCTTTGTGGAAGCAGCCACTTAAACAACTGAGCTAAGGCCAGGCCCCCACAAAGCATTCAGGCCCAGCATGTAGGTAGGACCATCTGCACACTCACGGGAACCTCCATAGAGGTCTGGGGTGTAACCTTGCAGCAGAATTCCCTTAAGAGAGGCCAGGGGCTTGGTTCACACAGCTAATCCAGGAACTGAACATCTTGCCAGAGGGACACAGCAGGTTCTCTTCCACAGAGTGCAACAGGAAGAAATGGAGCACAACAGCCAGACCCAAGCCAGGTCCACCTGGGTGAGTTTGAACTTAGTAGATCCGGACCTGGTAAGATGAGACACTTTGCTAGACCCAGATCTATGACAGCATCCTCTCTCTCTTTCTCTCTTGATTGAGAGAGGGACCAACAGGTAACTGGGGTGAAATAGTCTGTCTGGAAGACCCCATGTACATCAAGGGGAGGTGATCAGACAACACCTAGGGGAACTAATTCAAATACAAATTATCAATTTAATATCTTCTTAACTGCATAGACCTAATGTTTGCTCTTGTGGTTTTAATATACAAGTCCACTAATTTTAAAAGTCAAATGCTAAACATCTCTACCCATTATTATTGTTACTAATTGTAATTCTGTAAATACAAAACTGTAACTGCCTTAACCACATAATCTCTCTTGGGTAAGAATATCTGTAGATGCTAAGGTAATAACTGCACCAAAGCTCTACAACAAAGGTCAGAGGACAGTGCTATACAAAATGACAAAGAGAAAGAGAAAAATACATTCTCAGGCCCAGAGACCACCAAGAACAAATGAAGCAGACACTAGCATAGATAAAATAGGAAATGACATACCTGAAATCTCTGAAGTAATTGTGTCAGAAGTAACGAAACGATGTCAGAAATTTATGGAGGAAGTCAGATCAGAAATAATCTGTGAAGTAAAAAAGAAATGATAACTATTATGAAAGAATTACTAAGTGCTTCTAAAGAAGATGCTGAGAAAAAAATAAAGGAAAATAGAAAAAAAATGGAATCCTTGAATGAGCAACACAGAAAAAGAAGTAGAACTCATGAAGCAGATTCAAAGAGATATACAGGAAATTAAAGCTTCAAACACGAGCTGGCAAAACCATTTGAATGAAAGTGGAGACAGACTTTGAGATTCTGAAGATACCATTGCAGTTAGTAAAAAGGTAAGAAAGGATTTCTTAAAAACAACTAGGATGCAGGAAAGAATAATTCAACATCTGTGAGACGATGCAAAGATGAACAACATAAGCCTAATAGGCATCAATGAGAAAAAAGGAATCAATACAAATTATATGAAAAGAATATGGGCAGAAGTAATGTCAGAAAACTCTCCAAATATGAGGAAACAATCTGATATTCAGGTAACTGAAACATATAGACCTCCAAATAACTTCAATGCCTTTAAAACCATGCCCATGCACATATTTATCAAGATCCTAGAAACTCAGAACAAGAACAATATACTAAAAGCTGCTAGAGAAAAGAAACAGATCACATTTAAAATAAAACCCATCAGATAAGAGCACACTTCTCTTCACAAATCACCAGGTCAAGAAGAGCATGGAGCAAAGTACTTCAAGTACTCCATGAAAACAAATTCCAACCCAGACTGCTATACCCTTCAAAACTCTCTCTCAAGTTCAATGGAGAATTGAAATTCTTCCATGACAAAGAACAACTGAAGAACTTTGGGCTTTAGAGGGGCTTGCCAGTTAGCTCAGTTGTTCAAGCGTTTGCATGGGCAAACCTAGTCAGGTTCGGGAGACTGTGGTTGGATCATCAGATACACGAGCCACACCAGACCCTCCCATTTGGCAGCGTGAGCAAGCCAAAAAAACAAAAACAAAAAAAATCATGCTGACACAGCCAACTCTACACAGACTACTAAAAGATATTCTAAAGCGGGACCAAAATGACCACAACTCCACAAATGAGAATGGAAAGAGCCCACAAAATAGGGCAAACAATCAAAAACAGGAGAAGTTGTAGTATACAGCAGCTGATAAATAACATGTCAATCATAAGGCAACACATCTCAATTATAACCATCAATGTAAATGTACTCAATTCCCCAATTAAAAGAAATAGACTGGCGGAATGGATTAGAAAGCAAAATCCAACAGTATGCTGTATACAATGAACGCACAGAAAGTCAAAGAACAGAAAGGAATGCCACATGCCCCAGGACCTCAGAAAAATGTAGGGGGAGCAGTCCTGTTCACTGACAATATGAACTTCAAACCAAGAATGATCAGATGAAATAAAAAGACCAGTACATACTGGTAGAGGAAAAATACAAGAAGAGGTAACAGTCATAAATATGTATGAACCAAACAGTTGAGCACCCAACTATATAAAGCAAATTTTAATGGACATGAAAAATCTAATACTCAGTACCACAATCTTAACAGTAGACCATAACATCCCCTTATCCAAAAAAGATTGGTTAAGCAGACAAAAATAATTTACAAAGAACTAGCAGAACTGAACCAGAACTTGGAATAAATGGGCTTAGTGAACATATACAGAGTGTTCCACCCAACCACAACTGAATATACATTTTTTTCAGTTGCACATAGGAGTTTTCTAAAATAGACCACATACTAGTCCATAGGTCATGCTTAAGTATATGCAAGAAAACAGAAATCATTCCATGCATAGTTGATTGAGAAGAAAAGTTTGTACTAATATTGTTTAGACAAAGTATCATGTCTATGTCTTGTCCGCTGAATAACTACTATGAAGACAACAATATGCAATGTACTAATTATTGTAACTGTCCTAATAACCTGATTTGAAACTGTTTCATTGCTATTTTATTTTTCTCATTAAAATGAATTAAAAAAGAAATATAGAAAGTTGAACAAAAAATAAATAAAAAAATGAAATGAAAAGTTCTCATTCTGTGCTTTGAGAACCAGTGGAAAAATGTAGGGAAACTATATGCACACAGTATGTAAATAGCATTATCATTTCAGTATTGAATATTATACATTGATTTTTAACCTTCTACCCAAAGAAACATGCCCATAATCCCAGCATTCATGGAATCTGAGGCACAAGGATACTAAAATGTGAGCACTGTTTTAGTAAATGGTTTTTCTGTTTTGTTTTGCTTTTGCTTTTGTTTTGGTACCAGGGATCAAACTTAGGACCTCAAACTTGCCAGGCAGATGCTTATGGTGCTGAGCTATATCCCTGACCCCAGCTTCAGTAATTTAGCATAACCCTGTCTCAAAAAAGAAAAATCTAAAAACAAATTAATGAACTATATTTTATAAATGCAGCAATAAATATATCATCTCAAAATAATTCTATCCAATGGTATTATAAATATATTATATATTTTGTTTAATAATTTGAGTTATTAAAGTCTGTATAATCTATTCTGAAGTTATTTTTTTTAATTTGAATGGAAAATTTTCTGGACATCTTATTGTATATTATAGTGAATTGTGGTCTAGTTATATTACAATGTTCTTTTTTGATGAAATATCTAATATTTGTTATACTTAAGTAATTATATGTCATATTTAAGTAATTTATAAAAATTTAAAATTAATGTTTACTTTAGTACCTAAATTACAATCACTGGAAGAACTGTTAAAATAATTTCAGAAATTTTAATAATAACAAATTTCAAATCCTGACTTTAGTTTTTATTAGGATTTTTGCTGTGGACATAAATTTCCATTTCTGTTGATATTTTTGTCATTTTCTAGGAATGGGAGAAATTATTAAAATGTCTCCATTTATTTATTTTTGTTGAACATTTTAAAATTCATATTTGAAAATAGGTTAATAATATGATCATATAAAATTAATAGTAGGTATTATTTAAAAAATAGACCTGTCTATACAAAATCTCTATGAACTTCTATGGTTAAACATATTTTCAAATACTTTCAAGAGATCATCTGTTTTAGAAAACAGATTGGGGGGCATTGCCTCAGCATGGGTTCACATCGCCCCAAATGAGATTAGGTTTTCTTGCATATTTTGTCTTCACAATTCCACATATATATAATGTCTCTAGCCACGTCAATTTTACCTTTTAAGCTCTTAACTTTTTGATGTGCTAGGAATAATTTTATCTACTTTATGTTCTCAGGATACTAATAAACAAATAATTATATTTTGCTCATTTCTAAATATTTATTGTATTAAGCCTTATGAAGTTACTAATATAAAATACAGATTAACTATAAATATAAGTGACTATAAAATAAGAACTGAATGTGGCACCAACTAATAGGTAACTAGAATTTCTATATAATATCTATGATAATATTAGCAATAATGTGACAAAATGGTGAAGAGGAAGATAATAACTTCATTTAATGATAGTAACAAGACATTCCATATATAGTAATAAGTACATGATATAATGCATTTTTTGTTATTATTTGAGAGAATTTAAGGTTGAGAATAAAATTAAGTGAAAGGACTAGAATGTTTCCATACATCCTCTAGCTTTCATACAAAAACAATTATCCTCTAATCTATATGCCTCACTAGAATGTTTGATTTGTTATAAACTAACATTCATACTTTATGGTTATCTATATAGGTATAGTTTATACCAGAGTTCTCTCATTCTCTTGGTTTAAAAAAATAAAAATATAATAACACATATCCATCATCATGAGTTCAAAAGTATTTTTTCTGCAATTAAAAATTTTTCAAGATTTATTTACTTTAAAAGAGCATTTGAAGGCTTGGGATATAACTCAGTGGCCTAGTGAGTGCATAGAAAGCATCAGGTTCTGAGTTTTATTCCCAGTACCAAAGAAAAGTCGCACAACAACAAGGAAAAAAAAAAAAAAACATTTTGACATTTATTTTAAATAGAGGGCCTGCGAGATATCTCAGCAGACTAAGCCTCTGCTTAGGCAAACGCAGGGACCAGGGTTCTATCCCAGACACCAAGACCAGGTGTGGTGTGCTCACCTGTAATCCCAGCACTGGCCATGTTAAAAATGTGAGGATAACTATGAGTTCAAGCTGCTCAATGAGATCCTGTAACAAATAAATAAATACATATGCCTGCTAACGGAGGTATACATACTAATACATTCAATGACTCATCATCTCACCTAATTATTTATGATGTAATGTTTGTATTCATAGGATTTGTATTATAAAATACAAACTTTAGTGAGAACTATAGTCAGAACATATGCAAAAGAACTCTATTGAATTACTGCAGTTATTTCAAAATTACAATTTTGAAAATTGTAATACATATTCAAAATTACAATACATAAAAATTAATTTTGAACCACATTTAATAAAGTAAGCATCTTCTGAAAAAGTATAGTTAAAAGAAAATTTGTTTTTATTAAGCTTTTATTTCATAACTTAGTGCAACATAACATTTTCTTATTTTCTGTGTAAATTGTGCTATATTTTTCTAAGAAATTTTCTTAAGTTATGCAAAGAATCCTCGAACAGCTTTTAATATTTAAAAGCAATTTCAAAATGTGTATGCTGTCTCCATATATTGATGTAATTTAACTGTTATTAATCAACTAGTGAAACCTTTTATCAATTTGCTTTATCTGCAGGGAAGGCATTTTGTAAGAACAATCCGGAAGTTTTATCTTCCTTTATTTGAACACTGTTTTTCCACACTCTGTCAATATCTATTGCTAATTCTGTGCTTTGAGGCAATAATTTATCATTTTATTTTACTGATATGCTATTTCTGAAACAATTACTTCAAAGGAGAAATATCTTATCAAAGCACTTTCTGGATGAAAATAAACTTCTCCACAAAAGTCATAAAATTATCATTTATTCTGAGAAGTTTGAAACAATGAAAAATGCTAGTAGTGTTCACAGATGTGTCAGTAATTTTACTATGATGTTTACTTTCTAATAATTCCAAAATTTTTCAATAATTCTTCAAAAAAGATAGATTGATTCTCTGATTCAAGAAAGAAAATGTTCTAATCAGAAGAGTTAAGCCGGTGTTCATGATATGAGTTGCAATATGAATTTTAAAATTAAAGAAATGCAACATCTAAAATTGAATATCTGTTTAAAAAGGTCACAAAATTTTATGTAACATTCAATTAAGATGAGGGATGTTTATGTGAGTTAAAGAAAAAAAATGTATCAAATAATAAACCCCTGCAATTATCATAAATATTAACCCCATTTTATAATTATTTAAGGTATGTATGATAACTAGAACTATTAAAACACAAAGAATACCACACTGGATAAAACATAAGACAGAATTATATGTATTTTGTTTATACCCATTTGAAATAAAAAGGTAAAGATAGGCTAGAAGTAAGTGAATAGAAAAAGGTTTGCCAAGATAACACTAATCTAAATAAAGCTAAAACAATTGTACTAATCTCAAATAAAGCAGACTTTATTTATAACAAGAAAGATTATGGAAGATATGAGAAGCAATCATGTAATGAAAAAGGAAAATAAATTCAACAAGAAATCCTAGCAAGACCCAGTCCTAGCCCAGGTCTGGTGAGTGTGTGGAGAGCTTCCTGCTACCCTGCACCAGCGGGACCAGTCCCAGCCCAGGCGCAGAGTGGGCCGGACCCTCTACCACCCCCTTGAGCCGCCCCCACCACTCTGCAGTACCTCCCCCACAATGCCCGCCGAGTAGGAATTTCTGCCGCGTCTGGGAACCCCAGATGCAGTCCTAGCCCAGGTGCAGTGAGTGTGTGGGAGAGCTTCCTCTTCCTGCTACTTCACCTTGCCCCTCCAGGCACAGCTCAGGCCTGGCATACACGCCTGGGGTGTAATCCTGCAGCTGCAATCCCTGCAGAGAGTGTAGAGGATAGATCCAACCAGCTAGTTCAGGACAGAACATCTCACCACAGGGGCACAACAGGTTCACCCTCAAGGGCAGCAGCAGAAAGGAGCTGAG
>NW_004524644.1:8676264-8681927 GCF_000260255.1 Octodon degus
AAAAAAAAAAAAAAAAAAAAAAAAAAAGAAAGAAAAGAAAAGAGAAAAAGAAAAAGAAAAAAAGACAGAAATGGTGAAATCACAGCAGACACTATCAAAGGGCAGCAGAAAGTAACTACAATGTTGAATATCTTTTCATGGATTTACTTGCTATTTGTATTTCAACTTCTGAGAAGTGTGTATTTTTCTCAGATGCCCATTTTTGGATTGCATTTGGGGCCCTGATATTTTTTAAAAATTCTTTGTGTCTTCTACATGGAAGGCCTTTGTCTTAGGGACAATTGGCTATAATGTTTTCCTAGTTTGTTGGTTTTTATTCTGTTGGAGATTTGCTTTGAAGTACAGAAACTTTTGAAAAAAGACGAGGTCCCAGTTGTTGATTCTTGAAAGTATTTCCCACACAGTTTGGTTTTTGTTCATGAATTCTCTACCTACCCCAATGACTTTAAGATTCCTACCTACATTTTCCTCCAAAGATTTAGTGTTTATATTTTAATATTTAAATTTTTGATATAATTTGACTGTAGCTTTGTGCATGGTGATAGACATGGGTCTAGATGTAGCCTTCAATAAACGCAAATTAAAAAACACTGAGATTCCATTTCACCCCAGAAAGAATGGCTAACAACAAGAAGTCAGCCAATATCAAATACTGGAGAGGCTGTGAGCAAAAAGGAGCTCTTCTGCATTGTTGATGGGAGTGCAAACTGCTACAGCCACTATGGATATCAGTCTGGAAATTTCTTCAAAGGGTAGGATTGGTGATCCCATTTAAGCCAGATATTCTGCTCCTGGATGTTTTCCAGAAGCACTGAAAACCTCACACCACAGTGATATATGTGCACCCAAGCTTATGACAGCACAATTTGTCATAGCTAACTCCTAGAAACAACCCAGATGCCCATTAGGTGAAGAATGAATAAAGAAAATGTGGTATTTTTACACAATGGAGAGTTATTAAGGTATAAAACAGGATACATTTCAGGATTTGGTCTGTAAATGTATGCAACTAGAGAACATACTGTTAAGTAAAGTAAATCAGATCCACATCTGCAAAAATTATGTTGACTAGTTAGTGTAAGAAGCTGAAAGAAAAAAATGCAGTCTGAAGGATACAATTGGCACTGGTAAAGGGAATGAACTTGTTCAAAATGAAAGTTACTGACTTAAGGAGAAGGACCAGAGGGGGAGTGAGGGAATGAGATTTATCTATGTATGTAAGCAGGATGGTTTGGATAACTTCACTGTGTATTTCTGCTGCTCTATGCAAAGAAGTAGTTAATGCTTTAATTTGTCTTGTTTCCCTTTTACAAGGATTTCTCCTGTCTGTCTTCTTAATTTCTTATGCCTTTCTTTTTTTCTTTCTTTCTTTCTTTCTTTCTTTCTTTCTTTCTTTCTTTCTTTCTTTCTTTCCTTCTTTCTTATTTCTTTCTTTGTTCTTCCAATTTTGCATGCATCTGGTAATATATATAACTAGTTGGAAGACAAGACTATGTATTACAACAAGTACTGTGAAATCCATATTATTTTGTTTAGTGAAAATCTGTATCTCTTGTAATATTTGTTTTAATTCTAATTTTAACTCTAAAAAAGAAATAAAATAAATGAAGAAAAAGCAGTAACTACAATGAAAAATTCTATATATACAAATTAGAAAATCTTAAAGAAATGGATAGATTGTTAGATTCACGTAAATTACAAAATGTAACCAACATGACAGACCAAATCTGAATAATCCAGTAACAAGAAATGAAAACAAGGCAATATGTAAACAATTAAGAACATATTTTACTGGATTAATTAATTAATATCTTAATGGTATCTTGAATGGATTTACTATTCAATTAAAAAAACTTTAAAAATATAACAGGACTATCCTGCCACAATGCTGTATATGGTTAGAATTCTAATTTTCTGTGTAAAAATATATTTTTCCTATTTTTTTAAAGTTTCTTTTCTTCATATTCTGTAAGGACTTAAAGTTCAGCCCATTAATATTTGATGGAAAATACCTGTTCCACGTTAGGCCTAAAATGTATGATATTTAGACAGATAGTGAGGGCACACCAAACTGCATATGTTGCATAGTAATAATAAGCTTCTCTTCTGGAGGTAAACAACCTAAGTTTGCAATCAAAAATTGGAGAAAAGGAAGGGTTTCAAGGTCAGCTAACATTTTGGCCCTAGTCTTCCAAGGTCAGTCAAGACTCAGGACATAAGAGAACCTTTACTGTAACATCATGTAACTCAGTTCTGCCCCAAATTTTCTGATCAAATAGATTTTGGAGCCACAGAGGAATGTGATTGATGATGTATAGTGTGCCTAAGGAAAGTCACATGGAGAGAAAACTTTCTCTCATGGTTTCACAGAGAGCAAATTGGTCAAGCAACAGCATGACTCATCCACATGGCTGACACTGGCAAAGGATATACAAAGTGCAGTACAGGGTTATAGGATAAATCCTGAGGGTACTTGACTGACCTTTTCAGATACAAAAGATACATTTCTTGTTATATGGGTCTTGCTTTATCTTGGTCTTAACCATCCAGCAGAAAAGTATAAAAATGAGGTATATAAAGTAAAGCCATATTAATATGCTGAGCTGTAAAAGGCTCTAGTCAACAACTTCTGCAGATAACCCACTACTATTGTTGACTGCTGGATTGTGTTGGATTGTTTTGTTTAATTGAAGCACCTGTAATACATAATGCCAATAGAATACCCATCTCTGAGAGGACTAAACAAAAAAAGGTGATACAAAGGAAGGTCAAAATTGCTTGACCATTTTGTATTTGTATATACAGAATAGTTAGGATAGATATACAGCTACTTTTGCTTAATTCAATGAGAAGAAAGATTTGTAGTAATAGTGTTTGGACAGGACATTCTGTCTGCTTCTTGTACTATGAACAACTACAAAGAAGATAACAATATACAATGTATTAATTATTGAAAATGTCCTACTAATCAGCTTTGAAACTGTCTCATTAAAGTAATATATTATAACACAAATTTTTACCAAAATTTCAATGCACTTAAAAAAGAAGTAATGCTTTCAAACTCTTTTCTGGATACCAACATTACTTAGAATCAAAACATGAAATGACCCACATAAAAAAATAATAACTAGAGGCCAATCTCCTAAATGATGATAGAGAATAAGTCTTTAATAGGACAATGACAAATACACTTCAACAAGTCATAGAATGATTCATCCATCACGACAAAGTAGATTTCACCCCAAGGTTACAGGGATGGTTCAACTACTATAAATCAGTCGATGTAATGTGTCATAAAAATCAAGCAAGGCAAAAATCATATTATCCTTTGTCAGTGTCAGTCATGTGGAAGAGTCATGGCCATTGCTTGACCAATTTGCTGTTTGTGAAAGCCTGAGAGAATGTTTGCTTTCCATGTGACTCTCCTTAGGCACACTCTACATCATCGATCACTTTCCTCTGTGGCCGTATAAACGCCTTGATTAGAAAATTTGGGATACAGCTGAGTTACATGATGTTACAGTACCGGGTCTCCTATGTCTTGAGTCCTCACTGACTTTGAAAGTCTAGGGCCAAAATGTTTGCTGTCCTTGCAGCCCTTCACTTCTCTAATTTTTGGTCAAGAAACTTAAGTTGCTAACCCTCTAGAAGAGAAGCTTAATGATATTATTACCCTATAACATAGGCAGTTGAGCTTAACCTTACTATCTCTCTGAATATCAAACATCTTAGACATAACATGGAACAGGTATTTTCCATAAAGTATTGATATGTCAAACTTTAAATCTCTGCAGAATGTGTAGAAGAAAAAGAAAATAAAAACACTAAAAGCATCCTGAGGGGATTTGACTGACCTTGGCAGATACAAAAGTTACACTGCTTGTTATATAAGTCTTGCTTTATCTTGGTCTTAGCCATCCAGCAGAAAAGTATTAAAATGAAGTATAAAAAGTAAAGCCATATTAATATGCTGAGCTGTACAAGGCTCAAGTCAACAATCTTTGACATTGCCAGTGCTATGTATAACCCAGTACTATTATGGACTACTGGACTATATTGGAATATTTTGCTGAATTCACACACCTACACTATTTAAATGGCAGTGGAATATCCATCTCTGACAAAACTAATAAAAAGGGGATTACAAATGAGGAGCCATTTTGAATCTGTATATACAAAATGTATATACAGTTAGGATTGTTATACAGCAACATAATCTTAATTCATTGAGAAGAAATATTTGTACTAATAGTGTTGGGCAGGATATCATGTCTACATCTTGAACTAACCACTACGAAGACAATATGCAATGTATTAAGTATTGAAAGTATCCTAATAATCGGTTTTGAAACTGTCTCATTGATATTTGTTTCTCAATAAAATTAATAACAATGACATTGTCATTTCAATAGATGCAGAAAAAACTTTTAACAAAATCCAACGCTGACATATTAAAAACCTTGAAGAAACTACATAAAGAAGACGCGAACCTGATTCTGATAAAAACTATCTATGTCAAAACAATGACCAACATTATACTAAATGGGAAAAAGAGCTGACATCTTTCTTTCTAAAATCAGGAACATGACAATAATGAACACTTTCACCACATTTGTTCAATTTATTGATTGAAAGTTTAGCTAGAACTATTATACAAGAGAAACAAAGTGATGTGCACAGGACAGGAAAAAGCCAAAATAACCTTAGCTGCAGATGCCATGATGTTTTCATTAGACGACCCCTGAAAAATGCCTTGAAATATTCCTAGAGGTAATAACAAAATTCACCAATGTAGCAAATACAAAATCACCACAAAAAATTAGTAGAGTTCCTGCATCCTGTGAATGAACTCCCTGAGAAAAGAATTTGAAAAGCAATGTCATTCACAATAGCATCAAGATAATTTAAATTTGTCGAAATTCCAATCAAAATATCTTCAATTTTCCTCCGAAAGACATAGGAAAGAATCCTCAAATTTATATAAAAAACCCCCTCAAAACCCCAAATAGCAAATAAAAATCCCTTACAGCAAAAGAAAACAAAGAAATATAATAATACCTAACTTCAAATCACAGTAGTAGGCCACAATTATACAAGCAGCATGATACTGACCCAAAACAGATGTATGGATCAAAGGAATAGCATAAAAGATATAGACACAACCTCAGACACACTCAGCTATTTGTTCTCTGCCAAAGTATACAATTATATACATTGGCAAAAAGGAGACTTTTTTATCAAATAGTTCCAGGAGAACTGGCTATCAGTATGCTCAAGATTAAAACTGGACCAGTCTCTCTCACCATACAAAAAACTGAATTCAAAATGCATCCAGATTTAAATCTTAAGAAACACTTAGATTTTCATTTATATGCATCGTCAGATTTTAATTAATTTGTCTTTTCTTTATTTTGCTGTAGTATTGTACAATGTAGATAGTCATTCTTTTGCTTATCAAATAGTTTGCAAGTCTTCCTCAAAGTTTATCAATTTCCCTGTAATTTCACATTAAAAATTCTTCAAAGTTTGAGTAGTTTTTAGAATTCTGCCAGGAATATCGTTTCGTGGCACAAGGGCTTGCCTAACAAGTGAAAGCTCTTGAGTTAGATTCCAGAGAGAGAGAGAGAGAGAGAGAGAGAGAGAGAGAGAGAGAGAGAGAGAGA
>NW_004524644.1:8682027-8683432 GCF_000260255.1 Octodon degus
ACAGGGGCACAACAGGTTCACCCTCAAGGGCAGCAGCAGAAAGGAGCTGAGCACAGCAGCCAGACCCAAGCCAGACACAGCTGGATAAGTCCAAACTTTGTGAGAGTTGCACCTGAACTTCAGTACGTGCGAAGGTTATAACTACAGCAAAGATCTACAACAAAGGTCAGAAAACAGTGCTACACAAAATGACGAGAAGAAACAAAATGCAACCTCAGAACACAAGCCCATGCTTAACAAGTGCAGAGCTCACTAACACAGAACAAATTGGAAATCACACAGCTGAAAGCAATGAATCAACGGCTTCTGAAATAAAGAAACAGCAGCAGAAAGATATAGAAGACCTCAGATTGGAAACGAAAAAGAAATCCCTGAATTAATAACATCTGCACTAAAGAATCAAATGCAAAAACATATGGAAGAAACCCAGTGCCCACCCAGAACAAGTGCAGAAGATGCTAGCTCGTATCAAATGCATGAATTAATAGCGTCGATAGTAAATAAGCAACATCAGAAAGATAGAGAGAAAATCAAAGTGCAATTCTTTTCTGAAATAGAAAAAGAACTCTCAGAACTGATAGCAGATGAAGTAAAAAAGCAACTATGGAAACATAGGCAGGAAACCCAATCTGAAAAAAACACTACAGTAAAAGAATTTCTAACTGCTTCTAAAGAAGAAATTGATAAAAAAAAAATTAGAAGAGATTAGAAAAATGATGGATTCCCTGAATGAGCAATACAGGAAAGAAATAGATCGCATGAAGCAGAGTCAAAGAGATATAGAGGAAATTAAACTCTCAAAAACAAGCTTGCAAAACCGTTTAAGTGATTATGAAGACAGAGTTTCAGATCTTGAAGATGCTCGTGTAGCTAGCGCAAAGGTAAGAATGGATCTCTTAAAAACAACGAGAATGCAGGAAAAAATAATCCATTACAAGCAAGATGATGCAAAGATGAACAATGTGAGACTAATAGGCATCAATGAGAAAGAAGGAGTCAACATAAATGACATTAAAAAAATATAGGCAGAAGTAATAGCAGAAAACTTCCCAAATATGAGGAAACAATCTGACATTCAGGTAACTGAAGCATACAGAACGCCAAGGAACCTCAACCCAATGAAAAACACGCCGAGACATATAATAGTCAAGATCCCAGAAATTCAGCACAAGAATAATTTACTGAAAACAGCTAGAGAAAAGAAGCAGATCACATTCAGAGAAAAACCCATCAGAATTATGGCCGACTTCTCTTCACAAAACATGCAGGCAAGAAGAGCATGGAGCAGAGTACTTCAGGTCTTCTATGAAAACAAATTCCAGCCGAGACTACTATACCCTGCAAAACTCTCTCTCAAGTTTGATGGAGAAGTGAAATACTTCCATGACAAAGAACAGCTAAAAAA
>NW_004524644.1:8683815-8684383 GCF_000260255.1 Octodon degus
GGCACAGTGGATTAGGAAAGAAAATCCTACAATATGCTGTATACAAGAAACACATTTAACTCATAAAGACATTCATAGGCTGAAAGTCAAAGATGGAACACAGTACTACATGCCCCAATGCCTCAGAAAAAACCAGGGGTGGCAATTCTGTTCTCAGACAGTCTCAATGTCAAACCAACAATGAAAAAGTGAACTAAAGAAGGCCACTATACTGGTTAGGGGAAAAATTCAAGAGCAAGAGGTAGCACTCATAAATATGTATGCACCAAACACGGGAGCACCCAACTGTATAAAGCAAATCTTAATGGACATTAACAATCTAATATCCAATAGCAAAATTTTAATAGGAGACCTTAGCACACCCTTATCTCCAAAAGACAGGTCAACCAGACAAAAACTTTAGTAGAGAAATAACACAACTGAACTAGAGTTTGAAACAAATGGACTTGGTGGACATATACAAAATGTTTCAACCAAACACAGATGAATACACATTTTTCTCAGCTGCACACGGTTCATTTTCTAAAATAGACCACATACTGGTCCATAGGTCATGCTTAAGTATATG
>NW_004524644.1:8686983-8731630 GCF_000260255.1 Octodon degus
ACAATTAAATATTTCACTAATATTATATCAACAACTGTAGAATTTACTGAATAACTAATCATATGTGTGTGCTTCATTCTTTTTCTTCATTTTTTATTTCTCATGCAGAATGTAATAGAGCTGTTATTCCACAATATATTCAAATAGAAATTGAAGTCGCAAGAAATGTTTAAAGATAGCAGACTTTGGACAGCCAGCACTCACGTGTCACCTTGGAATTGTGATCCAAAGCAAAGTCTATGCAGCTCTGTGAGGAGATGGGTGGGTAGCCCTGGAGATCATAGTATCCTGTCTTTGGGAAGCAAAAAGCAAGGTGAAATACTGAAGCATGATTTTTGAGAAGGAATAAGTTTACTGAAGTTGTACAGTGCATCGTGCAAGAAATGAGGCTGATGTGCTATGGGGAACTTCCCCTACCATATGCCAGGAAAAGGAAAAAAACTCAGAGTAGACTCTGAGTACTGATTCTGCTACTAAGTTACCTGAGCAGAGCAGACTTCTTACCACAGCAAAGAGATAAAATGCAGGAATGATAACTCTGTCTGCTCTCCACAAATCCAGACAAACCAGGTTAGGAAACCATCTCAGAAGCTTCCCTATCCTTTGTCCAGGTAGAATAAGTAGCAGAAGAACTTGAACAGAATGGGGATAGGAAATTACATTAAGTCTCTGTGTGTAGAAAACTAACATTTCTAGTAACTCCAAAATGTAACTGTCGCTGCACTACAGAGAGAGGTAGCATAGCAACTACAATAATTAGCAGAGGCCTAGGGCAGAAGTGACAAGAAAATGGTAGGAAAAAAGTCATGAAATTAAGGGAAAGATCCTGGCCTTTGGCTCGTGGGAGATTGACCTCTGAGCTGGAGAATTCTGGTGGGGCACTGGGATGAAAAAAGCTATGACAGAAGCTGACATCTTAAAGATAAGCATGAGGATCAAGGGACAGGTAAAGAAATGAGAGGTGCATTTGAAAGAATTTGAAATGCTCAATATATGTTAGTGTGCATATACCAATTCCTTAACACAAACATCAATATGTGCGTTGAAAATACACAAAAAAGAAGAAAAAACTAAATTCACCTTCAGAACTTTCAAGGTTTTTTTAAATTTCCTAAAGAATCAATCTAAGTCCCTTATAGTAGGTAGTATGTTTAGAAACATGTTCACTATTTTTTTTGTTTTTTTTACAATATTCACACATGTGCAGGTGAATAGTAATGTCTGTGTGGCACTTTCCCAACAGGTGCTGTGATTATATGCAGTTTTAGGCATTAAAACATCATCAGGAATGATTAGAGATGTTACAAAGTAATGAAGCATCTGCTATTCCAAGACATCTTTGGATAACATAAACTGAATTGCATTATGTTTATAACTGAGCTATTAATTATATACTTGAAATTCCAAGCGAAGTCCCTGCTGTTCTTTGAATTGAAAACTCAGTGCTGATTGGTCTTACAACAAATGCCGAGAGATAATAAGGGACGATTTAAGTGGACATAAAAATAAATTCTTCATGCTGTTTGAAGCTCTATTTCAGAATTCATGCATAATATATGATGACAAGAATTCTTTACCTCTAACTGATGAAATATCTGTTCTTTTATTAAGTTTTAATTTTGAGTTTTCTTAGCAGCTATACTTATGATATGCTGGAGATATTTCTTTAAATGATATAAATTTGCACTTCATTTATTTACTTACTTACCACTTACTTACTCTACTTATTTTTGCTATAACAGGATTCAAACTCAGGACCTTGTGCTTTCCAAGTAAGCACTTATTCCCCTGAACTGTCTTCCTGCCCTAAAATTAACATTTTTGATTAAGTATTGCTTAATTAATTGTATCTCTTTTACTCTACAGAGCTGCCTAAAATAACCTGAGTTTTATATATGACTTCATAAAAATAGTAGGAGAAAGTTATGCCTTTTTTCAAAATTCACAATTAGCTTTTTTATATATTTTATTTTTCAAATGGAACATTGTTTCTGCAAATCTAATCTGGCTAAGTTTTAATAAGAGTGAGCCTACAGAAAGAGTACTGTGGTAGCCGAGGTGACACTCTATCCATGAGACTCCTCACGTTTCTAAAAGTTCTGGTAACAAGCAACTCCCATCACGCAACCCATTCAGGCTATCACTGAACCGCAGAGTGCTGTGCTTCCTGATGTCTATTTATGCCTTATGTAACAGGGTTAAAAAGCCTGAGCATTCCATACCAATGCAGTGCAAGTCTCAAAGGTAAATACTGAGTACTGGAAAGCCAATTATAGAGGGATCCACACCTATGGTTCAGACCTATAATATAGCAACTAATATTCCTCTGCCCATCTTTCTTTCTTTCATGGATATTCATTCTAAAGGTATCCTTAAAAATATCTTAAATAAAGCTGTAGGTTGGACTGAATCCAACTAAAATGTGTATTTTGAAGCTATAGTACCAAAAAGTGACTTATTTGGATTAAATTTTAAGCAGGTGTTTGAGTTAAAATAGAACTTTTAATGTGGTACTTAAACCAATATGACTGGTGTTCTTGTAGAACAGAATAGAACCCACAGAGAAGCATCAGTGGTGTATGTGCACAGCAGGATGTCCATGTAACAGCAGGGACAAGGGACAATCTACCAGCTAAGGAGAGACTGCAGAGGAAACAGATGTAGCCAGTTCTTAGACTATGAAAAAAAAAAATCTCCTGCATAAAGACCTCAGGGTATGCATGTTTTTATGGTGGTCATAACAAACTAATATAAACAGTAAAATTTATAGTGTGTTTCTCATAAAACTTACCCACAGCATCCATTTTGAGAAATGATTTGAGAAATATGTTGTAAGATGAAATTTTGATCTTAATTATGTACTTCCGGTATGGAGGGAAGACCCTCTCACTGTTATATTACTAGGTGAACTGCAGACAAACCTCTGCAAAAGTTATGCTGTAAAGTTCTACTAACTACATTATGATGGTTCACCCATGCAAAAAACACATTAGTAAATTCCTCAGTAATTTTGATAATCTGGAAGAAATGATAAATGCAGGGAAAAATGAAAGCAACTGTCTCCGGCTAACCTTTACTCTCCTCTAGACATATACAACAGAAGGCTACAAGATCTTAAATACCAGATGCAAGCCTATGCATAAACTAAAAGTTGTCTACTCTTAATCATTTAAAACCAAGTTTTCATATCATTTAACTACATAGCAAAGGTCATTAGAAATAAGCTAAAGAATTAATCATGAGAATAACTGAGTCTCGGGAAGTTTAAACCCTCATAAAACTTTATTTTTATGTTTTTCATGTATTTTTATTAATTGTATTGAGAAACAAATAGCAATGAGACAATTTCAAAACAGGTTAGTAGTACTGTTAAAATTAATGTGTCATATTTTTGTCTTTGTAGTAGTTATTCACGGTACAAGACGCAGACATGATATTCCATCCAAACACTATTAGTAGAAATCCTTCTTCTCATTGAATTAAGAGAAAGTAGCTGTCTAACTATCCTATTTTTCATACATAGATGCCAAAGTATAGGACCTGGTTAAAACTAAAATGTTAGAAAGTGGTCATATCTGAGTTTTTATTTCTCAAAATTTAGATTTTTTTCAATCCTAGTAAAGTGGTCCATTTATTCATTTAAAGAGCATGAAGTTTTCATAAGATGCCATGTGTTGTTCTAAGAAACAGACCCAAACCCTTGGCCACTACTTTTAGTAAGAGTACAAGTGTAGCATATGGAACTGGGGACATGGTAGATCTGATAAGGGTGAAGAGTATTATAAAACTGCTGCAAAACTTGACTATTGCAGAAGATGGTAATCACAGAAAATTTTCAAAGTTCACAGTATTGAGAATATTTAATTAAAAACATCAAGTAGAATTGTGGATATGATAGAATTCATTAATTTGTAGCATTTTTCAAATATGTTGTTATAAACTTGTAAGAGTTCCATGAGCAAATAACAATGTTACCATTATGCATCCAAGAAGAACAGAAAAAGTTTAGTAGTATTAACTTCCAAAGAATTTTAAAGAGATTAGAGTAAGTGAAAGGCTCTGAGAATTTAATCTATATTGAAGTAGGTGGAAGGCAGGTAACCCAATAAGTGCTACTTTCACATGTAACAGTCAAACAGATAATCAAAAAGAAGACCAAAACGAGAGGGAACACCATAACATTAAGGATTTTACTGAATTCCCCCTGAATAGTCCAGGTTTAATTTTAAAATAAGCCATTAGTTAAACACATTCATAGCAAAAACATGAATGGTACTGTAACAGTGAAAGACATGTGGATTGGTTTTCTTATCATGAACAAGATAGAGTGGTGACCTAGAGAGCTTATTTTAGTCAGGATTATCTTGCAAAATAGAACTACTAATGTGTGTACTTCTATTTTATGTGTTTGTATGCACTCTAATTATCTATCTATTTATCTATCTATCTATCTATCTATCTATCTATCTCACTATCTTCAGTCTATCAGCCATAAATACCACTTATCTGTCTCTACCCACCTAACAAATTGACTATTTTAGAAATTGATCATCTGAAAATTCTAGAGCTAGAAAGATGGATGAAAACTCTGCAGGAGTTGATACTGCAGTTGTGGTAAATGAGCACAATTTCTTCTTAGGAGTTTACCTTAAGCTTTTCCTGAATGTTCCAGTAGGCTTGATAAAGGTAACACAAATCATCATCATTGAATTCATTCAAAGTTCACATATTTGAATATCAATCATGTATAAAATGATACCTCTGGGCAACCTAATCAGGACAACTTTTGTCTCTCAGGACCTATTCCTAGTCCTCATTCCTATTGTCCATTCCTTTTCCCTAATAAATATAATAAAATAAATTAAGGTAAGATAAAATAATATAAAATGTTACTTCCATAATAACATCTAGAGTAATCTTTGATGGAAAAAGTAGGGGTAGCAATCCTGCTTGCAGACAAACTGAACTTCAAATCAAGAATGTTCAAATGAAACAAAGAAGGCCACTATATACTGCTTAGGGGAAAAATACCAGAGGAAAAGGTAAGTCATAAATTGTACAACATAAACATGAGAACATCAAACTATAGAAGACAAATCATAATGGAAGTGAAAAACCTAATATTGGATACCATAATCTTAAAGAGAGACTTAACATCCCCTTATCCCAAAAAGATAGGTAAAGCAGACAAAAAATTAGCAAAGATGTAGCAGAACTGAACCAGACCTTTAAACAAATGGACTTAGTGGACACATACAGTGTTCTACCCACCCACAGCTGAATATGGTCATTTTGTTAAACAGACCACATACTAGTCCATAGGTCATGCTTAAGCATATTGAAGAAAACAGAAATTATCCCATGTATATTATCTGACCACAGTGCAATGAAACTGGAAATAAATGACAAAAGAAAACACAAAGACTCAATAAACACATGGAAATTAAATAATGCCTTCTTTAGCAACCACTGGGTTATAGTTTAAACTAAACAAGAAATTAAACAAAATCTACAATTTAATGAAAATTCAAGCACAACCTACCAGGATTTGTGGGAAGCAATGAAATCAGTTCCTGGAGGGAAATTTATAGCTGTGAAGTCTCGCATCAGGAAAAGACAAAGGGAACAAATAAATATCCTGAATGCTGCATCTCAAGCATCTAGAACAAGAAGAGTGAAATAAGCCCAAAGCCCAAAGATGGGAGGAAATTGTAAAGATTAGAGCAGAAATTAATGGAAATGACAAATAAAACAATACAATGAATGAATGAAAAATCTGGTTCTTTGAAAGATCAAATAAAATTGATAAACCCCTAGCTAACCTCATCAAAAACAGGAATGAAAAAAAAAACCAACTCCATTTCAATAATAAGAAAGGAAAAGGGTGAAATTACCACAGACCCGGTCTAAATTCAGAAGATTATCAATATTGACTTTGAACATCTTTACTCTGAGAGACTCAAAGACACAGAAGAAAAGGACAGATTCTTAGAAGGGTACAAATAACCAAAACTGCATCAAGAAGATATAAAAACTCTCAATAACCCAATATTAGCCAATTAAATTCAAAATGTAATAAAAAAAACTAGAAGAAAAAAATCATACCTCACAGATCTAGAGAAATCATTCCTAAAATGTATTTTGAACCAGAAAAAAAACCTTGTACAGCAAAGGCAATTCTGGGTAATAAATACAAGGCAGGAGACATTAAAATCCCTGACTTGAAATTATACTATAAAGCTACTGTGATAAAAAATCAGCATGATATTGGCAAAAAAATAGTCCTGAGAATCAATGGAATAGATTAGAAGACATATATAAAACGACAAACACACTCAGGCATGTTATCTTTGACACTAGGGCCAAACATACTCACTGGAAGAAAAATAGACTCTTTAACAAATGGTGCTGGAAAAACTGGCTGTCTACATGCTGAAAACTAAAATTAGACCCAGGTCTATCACCATGCACTTAACTAAAGTCAAAATGGGTTAAAGATCTAAACATTAAAACAGAACTGGTAATCTGAAAGAGAATGTAGGTGGACATCTTGAAGATAATGGGGTAGCCAAACCGTTCCTGAACAAAAACCAAACTGCACAGGAAATACTTGAAAGAATTAGCAACTGGGACCTCCACTTGTGACATTTCTGCACATTAAATGAGATTACCAACAGAGTGAAAAGACAACCCACAAATTTGGAAAAAATAATCTTAACTATCAACCAGTCAGACAAAGTTGTTCTCTCTAGGATTTATAAAGAATAAAAAAACATTAGAGCCCAAAATTTAAAAACCCAATCCAGAGGTGGGCATCCCAGATGAATATACACTTCTCAGAGGAGGAAATACAGGAAGCAAATAAATACATGAGAAAATATTCCACATCACTGTCTATTCAAGAAATGCAAATTAAAACAACACTGAATGCCATCTCACCCCAGAAAGAATGGCTATCATAAAGAAATCAACCAACAACAAATGTTAGAGAGGCTGTGGGGAGAAAGGAACCCTTCTCCACTGCTGGTGGGAATGTAGACTGGTGCAACCATTATGGAAAAAAAGTGTGGAGACTCTTCAAAAATTTATGACTGGAATTCCCATTCAATGGAGCTATCCCCTTCTTGGAATTTTCCCAAAGGAACTGAAAACCTCACTGATAGTGATATATGTGCACCTATGTTTATAGCAGCACAATCTGTGATAGCCATAACTTGGAGGCAACAAAAGTGGCTGTCACCTGAGGAAAGGGTGAAAAAGATATGGTGTTTTTGTACAATGGAGTATTACTCAGCTATGAAGAAAAACATACTCGAAGCCTTCTTAAGTAAGTAGATGCAGCTTGAGGCTACTCTCATAAGTGAATTAAACCAGATCCACAGATTTAAATATCGTATTGTCTACCTTGTCAAAGAACTCAACAAAGGGGAAAAAAACCTGAAAGATATAACAAACACAGTTAAATGGAAGGAAGCAAAACTAAAGGAGTAAGCAATGAGAGAGAGAAAGGAGAAAAGGTAGGAATTAAGGTAGTGGCAAAATCATACATGTAGATATGCAAGATTGATAAGGCAATTGTACTAAGAATTTCAATCAGGTTTTGAAAATAGCAGTTAGTGGGTAGAAATCTCAACGTGACTAACTCTATGCTGACATCTGTGAACTAAGCAACTACACTGAGGATAGCAATGTGTAATACTAACACCATTATTTAAATATCTGTCATTTTGATCTTCTAGATGTGTACCATTTTCAATGCATATCAATTAGTAATATACTTTCTTTAAGGTAAATTGTTTTACATGAAAATTAGAACAAGAATTTAAGAATTCTTTCAGGCATGTGATAATATTCAATCGTATCTCCTGGGGGTTGGCCAGATAGCTCAGCAGATTAAAGCACCTGCAAGCGGGTGCTAGGGCCAGGAGTTTGATCCCTGGGCCTGCCCTGCCAGCCCCGCCCCCAAGGGCATGTTGAGATTTTAATTGAGATTGGGCATGGTGGCATGCATCTGTAATCCCAGCTCTTGAGAGGCTATAAATAAGATGATCACTATGTGTGTGATCTAGTAGAGAGACACTGAACAGCCTGCATACACTCCCCTAAAAAATACAAAAAATAATCGTATCTCCCATCTTGCATGACTATATCTGAGCAACAGATTTGATGACAAAAATAGATATATAATAATTACTTTTAATCAGCATTCTAGTTTTGACCATTTATGTTGTTTGTACAATTTACATTTTAACACAAAACAATCTTTTGACAGTTTGTGTTGTTTGCACAACACTAAAAAATATTTTGAGGTTTGTGAAACCAAGTTTCCAAATTCTATTGCTACCTGGAGATATAATATTTCACATTCAAGAGCAAGGTAATAAAACCTTGGTCAAGGTCAACACACAGTAGGTACAGCAGATCCATATACAATACCAATAATGTATTAACCTATAAGTTATTAATGTTTATTGTACATGATGGACTGGAAAGTAGGGAAAATGCCTCACTACTGGGAAATAACAAATGTTCTCAAAAGTATGGCTGAAGTGAGTGGCAGCTTAGGGATGTTTCACAAAGATTTCTCAAGTTGTCAGTATACACAGTCTTACAAAACTAGGGTTATCTTGGGTGAGAAAAGGTTAATAGAGTCTTGCATGACAGCATGACATCACAATAAAAGTGACAGAACAGATAGAACTTATCATATAGTAGAAATGTAGGAAATATAATGTTTCTGAAGCCTATAAAATAGGCCAGCCAAATAGCTCAGTGAATTAAAACACCTGCAAGAAGGCACAGGGGTCAGGTGTTCAATCACCAGGCCTGCTGAGCCATCCCTGCCCCTGGGGCGAGCTGAGATGGCAATTGAGATTAGGCTTGGGGGCACGTGCCTGTAATCCCAGCTCCTTGAGGCTGTAAACAGGAGAATCACTATGAGTCCAATCTAATAGTGAGACCCTAAACACCTGCAGACCCTTCCCTAAAATACAAAAAAAAAAAAAGCCTATAAAATGACGTGGATATTTGTAAGATATGCAAGACCTAGATCCTTGCAGCCCTTATTCAACAAGCTATTATTGCTACATTTTACATTGAAAATATTCAGGAGATGCTAGAGATTTTAAAACACAAAACTTGCATGTTCATATTGGAATTCTAAATATTATTTTTATAAAATATTAAAGTACTAACATAAGAGAGAAACTGTTATATTCCAGAAGAAAATAATTTATGAGAATTAAATTTACACCTTCAGTTTGTGTAAAGACTGTGAAAAACTTTTGCATATATCTGTGATAATGAAATGATATATAAATAAGAAGGTATAAATTCATAATAATCATATAGACCTACAGTTTAGTTACATTCCTCTCATGTCTCTGGAAAGATACCTAATGCACAAAGTTAAAGGGAGGAAAGGATTACTTAGCTCAACCTGGAAGAAGGGCAAAATTTCAACAACATCTGTATAAAATAGTAAAAGGAACAAAAGGACACAAGCTTCTTTCTGTCCCTTATACTTTACCCAGTTTATCAGGATTAGTGTGGTACCAATCCAGTCAGTGGACTGGTCCAGCTATCACTCACCCTTAATCCCAGCAACCTTCACCCTAGCATTGTACCATGAATCAGTCACACACTGCAGATTCAACCTCTTCATAAGGGCCCAATCTAAATCAGCATGAGGCTTTTCGGGGACACTGAGACACAAACCATAATAGTCCACCTAATCCCCAAAGACTCATGTACATTCCATTATGCAAAAGGCATTTAATTCATCTCCAAGTGTTGCCAAAGTCTGAACCATTTCCATATCCCTGAAAAGTCCAAGTCAAAAGTCTTCTATGAGACTTATGGCAAACTCTTAGCTATGAGATCCTATACAAATTTAAATAAAGTTAAATATGTCCAAAATTTAGTGGCTAATGACAGACATTTCCATTCCCCCCAAAAATTACAAACATGAAGAGATACAAAAGCATGGGACCAAATCAAGTATAAAATCTAGCAGGGCAAAGAATAAGTCCTGTAGTCCTCTGTGCAGCACCTGAAATAATTTGTGGCAAGATGTTATATTCAAATGGCTTGGGTGGCTCTGCGCCTATAGCACATCTAGGCCTTGCAGCTGACACGACTTCTCTTTGTGACCTGCCCTGCTCCCTTTTTGCTCCCTAGATAATCTATGGCTTTGGCTTCTGCAAACTTCTGGAATCCCTAGTGGACCTTTGGCTTCACAGTCACAGCTTCACTCATTGCCCACTCATGGCCACACTGCTTTAACACCCAAGCTTTCTTTGGAAATCTACATGGAAAGTTTCCTGACCCCATTACTCCTCTATTCTGCATGGTTGCAAAACTAGCACCACATGGGTGATGCCAAACTCTACTGCCAGTAGGAACATTAGCCAGAACTGTCTGTCTTTTGGCAGTAGGATTCGACAAACTGTACTTCTGAGCACTCTGAATATAATTTTGAAGAAAAAGTTTTCTAGGATGCCAGCATTCTGGGACATGGTGCTCTAGGTCTTTCTTCTCAAAGCAGTCTTTCACTTTTGAAGTTTTGAGACTGCAGAGGGTAGAGATGTGTTGCTTCATGTGATGCCCTCAGGTCAGCTTTTTCTCTTTGCTGTTCCTTCTCAACAATCAAAATCTCCACTGTTCTATATTTTAGTTCACAGTATTATTTAGTTTCTTTATGGCCAAATTCACAATCATTTAAATCATTGTGCTGGGCTCTTGATGAGTTTCATTTCTTTATTTACTTGCTTAGTTTGATATCTGAACTACTGAATAACTTGAGGAACATAAACATCTAAACTAGACCCATGTCTTATACCATGCATGAAAATCAACTTAAAGAAGATTAAATATGAAATCTGAAAATATATAACTACTAGAAAAAACTTGGAAAAAACTTCCAATGACATGTATATGGGCAATGACCTCTTGCATTTGGTCCTAAAGTCCTAGGTAACAAGAGAACAATTAGAGTGAAGATTCGTACCACACTTAAAGACATTTATACACCCAAGGAAAATTTAATACATAGGAAGGATAACCTATTAAATGAAAGAAAACATTTTCATTTTATATGTCTGACAGGTTAGTAACAAAATAGTGTGTATAAGCAAATCAACTTAATAACAAGCAAATGGATAGTATTGTTTAAAGAGAGCAAATGATCTCAACAAGTATTTCTTAAAGCCATATGAAAGAAATAATATACTTGAAAAAGTCTTGGCTATAGGAATGAACAAAAGCAGCAAAGTAAATAAACCACAATGATATATCTCATAAGTAGAAGGACTCGTCTTCCAAAACAGAAGAATAACAACTGTCATTTGTTGCACGTGGAAATGAGTGCTGTTGAGACTGTAGATTAGTACAGCCATTAAAGAAAATAATATAGAAGTTTCTTTAAAGAAATAAACATTATTGTCAGTAAAATAACCTATTACATTACAGGGCTACATCCTGGGCAATTGGATCCGTCATTTTAAGAGCTATCTCGATCACCATATTATTGTGACGTCAATCACGATAGTCCAGTATGGAAGTACCCACTCTGTTTATCAATGAAAGACCAAGATTAGTTTGTGCATATTCACAGTTGAATTATAGTGAGCCACAAAATAAAAGCAAAGAAACCAAACAAGTGGAGATAACCTTGATTTTTGTCCCAACATAGATAAACCTAGAGAGATCATCGTGCGAAATAAATTAGGGTGAGATTTTTTTAAAAGTGCAAAATCTCACTGATATGTGGAAGATGAATTGAAAGATGGAAGCAATGCCACACATGTAACCAAAGGAGGATGGTGGGCTGGGGGAAGAGGACTGCTTCTTAAAAGATAAGAAGTTTCAGTTAGAAAAAATCAGTTTTAGTTATCCATTGCCTTTCAATTTGAATATAGCTAACAATGTTTTCTACATTTAAAATCGCCAAATGAGTAGAATTTGAATGTTCTCACCACCAAAAAATTAGGTGAGGCAATGAAGAAGTTAATCAGTTTAATTTAATTCTGTCACACAGTGGGATCCCAGGAGTCCGTCAATGCAGACAGGAGGCTC
Organism: Octodon degus; assembly: GCF_000260255.1. Classification (NCBI taxonomy): domain Eukaryota; kingdom Metazoa; phylum Chordata; class Mammalia; order Rodentia; family Octodontidae; genus Octodon; species Octodon degus. Next base: position 8,699,059 of record NW_004524644.1, read on the forward strand.
TCAACTTTCCCCACAGAGTGGGTTCTGAACTCATTTCTGTAGAAAAGCATTTACAGGTGCCTTAGTGTGGGGCTAGGCAGCTGTATGACGCAGAATGATGAAGTATGAGAAAACAGAAATCATCCTTGATTTAAGGGACTAAAAGGGCACAGTTTCTGGAAGGATCAGACTGTCCCATAAATAAGAGGAAAGGAACAGCTTTAATGGAGATAGAAATGGCTGATGATTATCTGAGTACTGACCTAGAGAGTCAGCTCCAGAATTCCTTATCCCTTACTCTCAAAATGACATATTGTACCACATAAGTACAATTATTAACTGTTAATTAAAATAAAATAAAATTTAAATCCAATTCTTACAGTTTAAGCTTATGTATTTTCATGCAATATAGTTCACATTTTTTTCATAGAATAGTTGAGCTTTTAAACATTTCTAGTGTTTGTTATTTTCTTCCAATCCAAGATTTCTGATATAAGCAATTCTAAAATGAGAACTTAGTGTAACTTTCATTTTATTAGATCATTGCTTCAGTTGACACACTATCTTGCACATTTCTTTAAAGCTGTAGGGAAAGGGTAACAGAAAAATAATTATAAGTTAAATCAGGATCTAAAACACCCATGAATCATTATCCAAAAGTAATTTAATGGTACTTGGGTCCTAGCAAGTGAAGTGCACAGGACAGAAGCACGCCTCTGAAGATGTTCTACAGTCTTGTACTTTGATAAAAATCAATAATGTTGACCTTCATCTTTAAAGGTAAAGTCTGGGGATGGCTTTGGTTTGGATGAGACTGCTCATAGTTCAACCTCCGCACAAGATGCAGCCATGCAGTGTGGCAGGTGACAGAGTGAAGAAGACAACAGCAGCTGCCAATTACAGGCAGCTGAGGAAGAAAACAAATAAGTTAAATTGCCAGTCAACAGCAAAAACAGAAATAAAACAACAGACACAGGACATGCAAGGCTTGTCAGATTTTTCTAGTGGAGAACGTAGCTAAATGGTGAGAAGTACTGTCACAGCTGGATTGCTGGGGAAGATGCATAGAGGAAGCAGTTTTTTTGAGGAGAAGGTTCAAGAAAGTTATTTATTTTCACTTTTCCAAGAATCTCAGCTCAAAATTATGATTCTTGATTTAACTCTCTACCCCAACGCAAACATTTGTTTTTCAAGTCACTCAAAAAGTTGAATGAATAACAGTATATAAAACCTGTGCTAGTTCAAACAAGAAAAGAGATTTAAAAAAAAAAATATGGCACAAAATGACATTTTCTTATAAATGTAAAGTGACTACATAAAAAATTTAAAAAAGCTTATGAAAGGTCAAATACTTCTAAGAAATGATAAAATATGACAAAACCTGTGTAGGTAGATCAGAAGACAGTAACAAAGGAGAAAAGAAAAACGAGAGGGTATGGAAAAGTAACATTTGACATTGAATGAAATAAAAGGAAAATATATTTATACAATAAAAGAAGCAGGCATACAGATAATGAGTTTGCAAATGTCAAGCAAAATTAAATGGAAAATTACCAAAACGTTAGCAAGAAACAATCATTTGACAACTAGAAGGAAAAAAACATGTGCAGATTTTTATCTAAGAATGAAGAAAAGACAAACAGGAATCACATAAAAATATTTTCATGCATGGTAGTAGGAAAAGTAAGAATGAATACTTGCAGGGACATCGAGAAAAATTCCAACTTATTTTTGGTATTCAGTGTATAGGGGCCTGTGTGCGTGCGTGCGTGCGTGCGTGCGTGTGTGTGTGTGTGTGTGTGTGTGTGTGTGTGCGCAGAGAAGAGCTATGATGATTTGAGCCAGTGCAATAAAATGCTGTGACATTGATTTCCCCCAATCAGAAAGAAAGAAACAGTATGGTAGTAAAACAATGATGAAAACAGTCAAATAATTTCGAATCAATATTTTATAGAAGATGCTGAAAATGTAATAGAGAAATTAAGTTACAGTAGTACTGAACATTATTATTGCCATGAAGTGATATCACAGAACATATCTGAAATAAAATAAATCTCAGTAAAGTAAAAATAAAATGACCAAATGTATCACTAACTGAGGAAGTGTCACAAAGTCAATAGTTCAGCTTGATTCAACATTAGCATGATATAAAACCTACAATGCTTAGTGCTGACACACTGATTCAAAACTAATAAATCTTCAGTAATAAAAGAATGGAAAATAATGTATTGAAATTTTGTAGAAAACCTTGTACATGTGTTTATTTACTTCTCCATAGTGAATGATGGATAATTAATAACAGATAATGTCAAGAATTAATAGCGTAAGTGTAACAATTTGTCTATAGTGAGTTAAATTTTACCATTTTATCACATTCTATGTCTATACATGAAATTCTTTTTTGTTTTTTGGTTTTTTTTTTTTTGTATTTTAGGGATGGGTCTAGAGGGTATTCAGGGTCTCACTACTAGATCAGATTCATAGTGATTCTCCTGTTTTCAGCCTCCCAAGAGCTGGAATTACAGACATCCGCCACCAAATGCGGTCTCAATTGCTGTTTCAGTGTACCCTGGGGTCAGAGCCAGGATAGCAGGTCTGGGGCTCAAACCCCCAGCCCCAGCACTATGAAATTCTTAAAATACATAATGAACGTGGAAATTATTCTGGCATAGTTTTCCATAACAACAGTCCCTAACCCTCAGAACTATGGATATAACTTAAATAAAGAGTTTTATTTTGGCTCATGATCTTCAGAAAATTTACTCTATGGTATAAAAATATATCCATGCAACTTGTACCTCCAGGAATCCACCATGTGCAACCTGGCCCACCTGTAGTGATGAGATTGTGGGTAATAATTTTGACCAAAGCCATAACATTCTGTCCCAAGTCATTTCCATCTCGTTGTGTAAAAAACATTTACTCTGTCTTTGAGTGTCACCAAAGACAACATTTTCAGCATGGCTGAAACATCCAAGTCTAAAGTCTTCTCTGACACTTAAACCAAAATCTTAGCTGTGAGCATCTATCTGTCTGTCTATCTATCTATCTATCTATCTATCTATCTATCTATCTATCTATCTATCTATCTATCTATCTATGTATCTAATGCTGATTTCTAAAAAATAAAAACAGAAATCACTACATTAACTAAATAGGAAGTATAAGACATTACTATACTCAGTAAAATTAAGAATATAAAGTAGAAAAAGGACATATACATGTAACTTTTGCAACAGTTGAGGTAATATTAATAACAAAATTTGATTTAAACATCTAGGTTGCACTGACAGTTTTCAAGAAAACGCAATTTCAGTTATTCATATGCAATGTAGTAGAAAAAAAAGCTTAATGTCATTTGTAATGGTTGACATTGGGTCAGCTTAAGTTTAGAAGTTTAACTGAGCAACTCAGCGGGGGTCCAGGGTCCTCACTCTGTGAACATCCTCGTCCTGCGTAAGGTAAAAGCTCAGACTGTGAGCTAAATACACCTTTCCCTCTTTAAGTTGGAAGCCAGGCATTTTGTCTCAGCAATGAGAGAAAAGTAACTAACACAGCTTTTGAGAAAAATCAAGAAAGTGTATTAACTGGTCTCACACTTTTCTCAATTGTTTCTTACTCCTCTGACAATTATATATATTTTCTTAGAATATTTAAAATAATGCACTAGGAAATTGTAATGCTATTTTATGATTCAGTGTCATTTATACTCTTCATGCAGATAACTAATTCAATACTGTAAGAAAAATATGTTAAAGGAATATTGAATTTATTAAATATTTTGAAATATCAAATATAATAGAATAAATTTCACCTAAACTTTGTAAAACTATTATGTAATGAAATTAAAGGACACATCTGAGAAGCCATTCAGTATCAGAATAATGGTATCATGATACACAATGTTAGAAAGTCACTTTGTGGGAAAAAGAAAACACAATCTTTTATAAATGCCAAAAATATTTTATACAATATAATACATGTTTCTCGTAAAAGCTTTTAATAAAACAAAGCAGACGTTTTATTTATTTATATCAGAGTATGCATTATAAACCCAGAATTATGCATAATATTGAATCATTAGAAGCAATACTTTAAAAATTAATCTTATCTATTATAAACATGACTATTGCATATTCTACAAGTACTATCCAATCATTTTTTTAGTCATAGGTGATAAGTAAATCTGTTGTTTTACTTTTTACTTGGTATTATTTTATACTTAAAATATTTCAGAAAACAAACTTACAACTTTGAAGTAATAGGATGATTTTTATAACAGATAATTACAAGATTAATAGAGAAGAATAAAAATATTCTCTGTAGAAATTTAGGCCCTAGTTAAGAAATTCAGTGAAAAATTGCCCTCTCTGCCTATTACAATCTAAAATATCTGTTATAAAAAACAGAAAAAGGTGCAGACATTTAAAGTACATGCTATGCACATTACAATATTTTTATTTTAAAGATGAAAAACAAAAACTAGAAGAAATAACAAGAATGAAGACAAAAACAAAGCAATGTATGACAGTACAAATAGTACAGATTTTCAGAACATTCAAGTTCAGGTTTCTTTTGCTTTGGTGTTGTAATAGAGATCTTGGATACAAGTAAGGTAAATGTCCTTTTTTTAGATTAAACCAAAGTGACCTAGTAATGGGATTAAAACAAGAAAGACTAGATTTTATTTGTGTCTTGAAGTTTGCCTCTATAAGAGTCAGAAACTAAAAATTATTATTAGACTACATAATGAAATTCTCACAGGATTATAAGAAAAGCTGGCAGGAGATCTCACCGGGGCCAGTGCTGCACAGACACCTCCCTCCACTATTCAGTGGCAGTGGTCACTGCTGGGTACCGTAGGAGATGCAGATATGACACACTCATGGTCACTCTCTTTTCTTAGATGCATGTCTAGCTGCAAGTTTCAAATATGAGACAACGCTGCATGACTGAGCAAGATTCAAGGACCCTCTTTTCCGTGCAGCTGAGAAACCTTTGGAATCGTCACGTGGCAGCATGAGAGGTACACTAATATTTGCCGGCAAGGCTACACAAAACTGTTCACTTCCACTTTTGAAAGTGGGTGTTACATGACAAAGAGCTAAAACATACTTGGAATCCTACCAGCTTCCTAACACTGACACTTGCCTTCCTCTCCATAGCTCAACCCCCAGTTTTTCTTCCTACCCAACATAACCTCAATATTTACAGTTACAATGAAAGGAGATCCCCCACTCCTAAATCCCACCACTGCCTCCCCTCCGAACTATTAGTTCTGCAGAATATGCGCTTCACATCTAATTCAGTTTTTTGTCAATATTTTCAATCTATGATCCAATTGACTAAGTTAACATTCATCCTCTCTACTATCTATATATTATTTGGAGAGGAATGATATGATGAAAGGGGCAGAATTTATGATTCTCATCTTCTACTATATATTTATTGGACAATAGTCTGCAGTTCTGATAACAAGATTGTAAGATTTTTTTTCCCATGGGGTCACATACTTCCATTTGGATGTGTGTTTTTAGTATTCATACTACATACTGTGGGTGCATATCTGTGCTACATTAATTGTTACCAGTGAACATTTGGGCAATAAAATGGCCTACTGTACAATCCCCAGATTTATCTATATTGATGTAAGAAATCTTATTTTTCACCAAATAATTATCTTTTTTTTTCTGTTTCTCAGTGAGTATAACAGCCTCAAGTGACTGCAGATTCAGCTTACAATTTCTTGGAGCCATTGATTCTCTCAGGTTGAGCACATGTACATTTTCATGTGAATCACATTGAAGTTCACAGTTGCTAGATCTTGGAAGCAGCTATATTTTCATCAACAGAAGAATAGATAAAGAATATGTGGTGTTTAGCCCCAGTGTAGTACTGGTCTGAAATAAAAAGGTGAACCTGAGTCACTTGTACTTTATAATATTAAATGAAGTAAATCAGACATAGAAACTTGAGTATTGTATGATTTCTTTTATATGAGAAACCCAGATATGGATAAGAGTAAAGTGAGAAATAGATAATAAGAAGATGGAAGACAGACCTTTCTCAGACGGAAAAGGAATCAAGGGAAGGAAGGAAAGGGCAGTGCAAGGGGGTGAAAGAAGTGAAAATGCGTTACATACAGGGGCCAACTCCCCACAAGGCATGTAAATATGGTACATTGCGAACAGAAACAAACTTGAAATCTGAAGAAAGAAGTCTTTCTGATAGAAACGTTGTCTTACCATCCAAAGTGGTCATTATGAAACACTCCACCCTTTTGTTACTGCTGACTCATAGGTGCAAGTTTTTACTCCACGTGGGGACCAGTTTTCTATAATTATTTCTTATTCATCTACTGTGTGGTGTCTCAGTAATCTGTGGCTTCTGTTGAGCTGATGACTCCCTCCCATGCACAAGATACGATTACACTAAATTACTACACCAACGGATACATCATTCCTCCACCGCAGAACACATGTCCTCACTTTGAGCACACCTATTCCCATCCTCCTGTCACCTTCTGAAGCAGTTACGGAAATCCTCTTTTGTGAATGTCTCAGGAGGTGTCATTGAAAGTACGGTGAATGAGGCTGCCAAGTGCCATCCTCCAGAGAGGCAGGGGCATTGAACCATGATGGTGTGTGCTCATCCACTTTGTTCACTGGCCCTATGCCACGTCTCGCTGTTGCTCACATCACAATGACAATAAATGGTTCACGTTTGGAGTCCAGCTAGGACTTAAGGGCAGCCGTGATGACAATCCCACATAAAAGAACTGCAATAGTTATTTTCTGAATCATAAAGAGACAAGAATCATAGAGACTGAATTCAAAGTAAAAGGGTATAATTTGAGCGGTATTGATGGCCATGTATCTTTTGATATAATTTTTAAACTTAAAAATTCACTGTATTTTTTATTTTAAGGAGAACAAAAATAAATAATACCTTAGAAATGATACAGGATTTGAAAAAACAAGATTAAGGGGCTGGGGAGATGGCTCAGTGGAAAAAGCGTTTCCCTGACAAGTGCAAGGGTGTGAGTTCAATCCCCGATTCTGAAAAGAAAAAAAAAAAAAAGAAAGAAGAACAAAAAAACAAGATTATAGGAATTCAATAGTGATTGTTATATTGCACACTGTTGTCTTAAAAGTAGTTGCTCAGATTACCAAATATAAGCATGAAAAATTGATCAAAATAAAAATTTTAAGCATTAAATCTTCCCTTCAATAAAACAGAAATTAGTAGTACAATCATTCTAGATATGTTGTGTATATACACAGATGTCTTTATCCCTTCCCTTCTTTCTTTTCTCTTTTCTCTCACCTCAAATGTGTTTTCCTTTTGAGCAGTTTCTGTCCCTTTTACTATATCCATTAAACCTTTCAGATCTTGTTTTCTCTTTCAGGTTCTTAAGCCAGAAAGACAGATAATAGCCATTGTATTTTTACTTCAAGAAAATGCCATCTTTTCCGACCAAAATACTCTTAAAAATATAGCATTTATTGCTTCAATTTCCTAAACTGATCTCAAAGTCTAAAAGAGTCTGACATGAAGAGAATTAGATTTTAGTTGTTGTGCAGGAATTGTCATTGACCATGGAAAACCAATGTAGCAAGTATTAGAAATGCATCTGGCCTCACTGATAGCGGTTTGGACTTCCAGGTTTAGCTAATAGGGCAGTAAATATAGAGAATGTGGAACACTATGAAGTAGACAGCATTAAGGAAGAACAATATTTTTCAAAAATGGGGGCTAGGAGTTTATTTTTGTTTTTCTTTTTGTATTTTAGGGAATGAAGGGTGTTCAGGATCTCACTACTAGATAGAACTTGTAGTGATCCACCTGTTTACAGCCTCCCAAGAGCTGGGATTACAGGCACGTGCCACCATGCCCAGTTTCTCTCTCTCTCTCTCTCTCTCTCTCTCTCTCTCTCTCTCTCTCTCTCTCTTTCTCTTTTTCTCTCTTTCTCTCTCTCTCTCCCCCCCCCACCCCTCGAACCCGGGATATGCCCAGTCTCAATTGCCCTCAGTGTGCCCCAGGGGTGGGGGCTGGCATTGCAGGCCAGGGATTGAACTCCCAGCCCCTGCATCTGCCTAAGAAGGCACTTTAATCCATTAAGCTATTTGTCCGGCCCTTGAGGCTAGGAATTTACCTCAGCACCAGAACCTAACAAGCTGGAAGCCCTGGGTTTGGTGCTTTGCACCAAAAACAAAAGATAAAAAAAATCTCCAATAGAAAGTGCTAAACAATATTCTGGACATTGAATCTCATGTCTATTATTTTCAAGAATTTTAGCAATATTCCTTCCCAAGTTCTTCTGAAGTAAGTATTTTAACAACAGAGAAAATACATCAGCCCCAATTAGCTGGGGCCAGCCGTGGGATCCATGTTCCAGGATTACTAAAAAACTTTGGGATGGAGGAAGAACAAATTGTACCAGGAGTCGTAAGCTCTAGAAAAATAAAAATACACCTATGAGGGGCATAAAATAAATATTGAAGACGGGGAAGAAAGCAGATCTTATTTAGAAAGAAAATGCAGTGCTTAATTCAACAACATGCATTATATCTTTTAATATTTATCTGTGTATTTCTGTCTCTGAGTACGTTAAGTTAATAGAAAATTTTTTCAGTGAGACCAACAATTGATTGCAGTGTGATTTACATATTTTACACCACATGTATGTATAGTAAAAGAAGTTATAAAGAGAGCATATTAAAAATGAAAATTTAAGAATAACTAGAAATTTCTGAAATGATGAATGAGGAATTAGTAAGATTTCAAAACAGAGAACAATTTTTTTGCAGTTGCAGGTATTGATGTGAAATTGACATTTAAATCCATTAAGAGGGGTGGCCAATTACATATTTTTACATAGAAATTTAGAAATCTAACCATGTACAGCGTTGTAGCAGGACAGTCCTGTGGTATCATTTTTCTTGTCTCTTGTTTTCATTTATTACTTTAAAAAAAAAAAGTTTACTTGAGAGACAGTATCGCAGTAATTGTTATAGGGTTTCAGGATAAATCCTGAGGGGATTTGACTGACCTTCTCAGACACAAAAGTTACATTTCTTATTCTATAGGTCTTGCTATACCTTGACCTTAACCATCCGGCAGAAAAGTATAAATACTAAGTATAAAAAGTAAAGCCATATTAATATGCTGAGCTGTGAAAGGCTCAAGTCAACAACTTCTAACATTGCCAGTCTTACAGAAAACCCACTACTATTATGGGCTACAGGACTATATTGGAATATTTTGTTGAATTCACGCACCTACCATATTTAAATGACAATGGAATACCCTTCTCTGACAAAACTAAACAAAAAGAGGTGCAAATGAGCGACAATTTTGTATCTATATATTCAAAATAGTTAGGATAGATATACAGCTACTTTCTCTTAATTCAATGAATAGAAAGATTCGTTCTAATAGTGTTTATGGACAGGATATCACATCTTTATCTTGTACAATGAATACTCACTAAGACAACAATATGTAATGTATTAATTATTGAAACTGTCCCAGTAATCAGTTTTGAAACTGTCTCATTGCTATTTGTCAATAAAATTATTTTAAAAACTAATAAAAGAAAAGAGGGCCTGTCGAATAGCTCAGCAGATTAAAGCACCTGCAAGCAGACATAGGGGCCAGGGGTTTTGATTCCTGGGCCTGTTGTGCTGGCTCTCCCTTGCGGTGTGCTGAGACTGGCTGTGGTGGCGTGCGCCCAGCCTCTTGAGAGGCTGTAAACAGGCTGATCTCTATGAGTCCAGTCTAGTAGTGAGACCCTGAATATCTTGTAGAACATTCTCTAAAAATACAGAAAATATAATAAATAAATAAATCCATTAAGAGTTCAATATAGAATGCAAAAGTGTGTAGAAATAAATGCTAACATTTATGGTGATTATGTAATATAAAACACACAATACATTTTAGACTTTCTATGATCTAGACATTTTGTTGGAAAAATGGTATTTGATTTTCTCAAAAATTTAAATTGTCAGTTGTAACACTTTTATAAGGATATATGAGTTTTTCATGACAAAATCAGAGAGAAAAATATTATGAAAGAACCTATACATTCAGACAAATATAAATGAAACATAATACAGAGCACTAAATTTTTGAAATAAACAAAATTTAAAAATTATATTTTAAATAATTGTATTACCATAAGCAACATTATTGTGTATTAACTAACTCATTAATTAAATTCTACATTAAAAACAGATGAAGGAGATGAGCTATAGGCTGTGTGCATGAGGGAAATATGTGATTCTGTGTTTATATGCTCATTATTGAGGGAGAATCAAGCACCAATCAAAGACGTGGTTTTGAACTTATAAAAATATTGGGAGGACAAGTTGTTCATGTCTGCTAATTAATAAAATTGATAAACTTAATTTCAAAAAAGCTACATTTTCTTCTTATAAAGATGCTAAAAATTGAACATTTTCTTCCTGCTTCCTAATACTTACCCTCCACTTTGGCCCTTATTATGTTTTCAATTTCTCATACAAAATACAGAAAGCAAAATTTCCTCTGAGTATTGGTTCCATTTCAGTTAAAATTAGGGGAAAGGATAAGAAAGGGAAAAAGAAGGAAGAGAATAGGGATAAAAAATAAATATTGGATGTAAAACAAGAGAAACAAAGTTTTATAAACGGAAAGGCAAAGAGGGATTGTAATGAAGGGAGGTGATTAGGAAAGAAAAAGAATCAAGACACATTACATACAGGTACAAATGTCCCATAATGAATGTGAACGTTAAAGAAATTTATTTCAAAAATGGTATTTATAAGGACAGAAATGATGTGAAATTATTCAAGCTATATGTTAAGAGGTGAAAAGCATTATTTCTTTCAACTGCACTTGATACATAGGTTTATAATGTACTATCGTAGGCATATACATAGTATAGTGATGGAAAATGCTTAACTTCTTATGAAATATATTACCTAAAAGACATAGTACCATTCATGTCCCTTAATATAATCCCTCTCACTTCAAAGACATTTGTCCAATCATTTTTGTTACTTTCTGTTGCACATAAGGAATTTATCTTCACGAGTGTGTTTAGTTGCCCTCTTGTGCTTCAGTATCTCAATTAAAATCCAGACTTTGCTGTTCATGGCCACCTTCACTTTGTTTCATGGTCAGAAGTCACAGTGACAGATATTTTAAATAAGATGATAGAGGACACACACTAATGAGTTTGTGAATTGCCCTTGCTACTGCATGACATTCTTAAGCAGCATTTGCTATATATTTTAGACACCTTGTATATTTGTACTATTTGGATATTTAATGAATATATATTACATTAATAATATTATAATGTTGAAAAACCAAAATAATAGATGTGAAGAATGTGGGCTACAAAATCAGAGAGTACACGCTTGGATTCAGTGAATACATGACAAGAACAGTACTATAATATGAGAAATGATTACTGACATTGCCATCCTAATGGGAATTAGTAATCAGTCAAAACAGCATTATAATAGAGATAGCTCTGCTTACGTTCGAAGGCAGGATAAAACATATGTATAGGTTAATCTGATTGCATCAGAATATTTAAGTGTCTTATTATCATCTAGACAAAATTTCTGTTAAATTACATGGTAGGAATTGTTCTTGGAATGTCATTGAAATGATAAGTACCTTTATTATAGCACCTGGCTTCCCCAATGCCAAAAATTGCACACCAGAGAAATGAATGGGAACAGTCATATAAAATATGAGTATATTTTTGTTTCTAAAATGAAAATAATATATATACTTCAACCTAAATTAATGGAATTGTAGTGTCACTTTCGACTCAAAAAGGAAATTTACATTTCTGTTTTCACTCGGCAGATTACTTTTGGGTGCTGATGGATTTTTTATTATTTCAGAAAAAAATTATAGCAGTCTGTAAGTATACATAAATACATTTTTGTTGCATATCATCAATATAGATAAAACACAGAATGCCATTATTTTAATTGAAAAGTATATGTTATATGCCTAAAAGCTTATTACAGCTTTTCCAATAAAATACAGTGGGAGTCTTAAGCTCTACTAAAAATATCTGTCAGGACAATGAGCGTCAGGGTCTAATATTAGTACAAAACATAAGGTTTTGGGAAATGACTTTATGTAATAGTCGTTCACCTCCTTTCTCATTTTGTAAATTCTATCTCAAAGGTACTCTCTACAATTATTCCAAGTAGAGATGTTTCTTTAAAAAGCAATTATTCCAGTCATTAACACCATAGAAGCACAGCTCTCAGCCAGCATTTGTGCTTTCAGATCAGCTAAACTTGGTGACAATACACAGGGAAAATAAAGGCAAACCTCAAATGCGTTTGCACTTCATCAAATAGCAAGTGGAAATTCAAATGTTTTTGAGAACTTAAAGGGTTCAAACAACACACTTAAAGAACATTGTAAGAAAAACTAGCCAAGACACATTGAAAACAGGAGCTATGTTTGTTTCAGTAACACTTGACAGAGCATGAGGAGCATGAAAATGTATAAGTGTCACATACATTAGTAAAATATTGCCTCACAGACTAGAGTCTACTGGCTCATCTTTCCTTTTTTAAAAATACATTCTAGTATCTTATTATGGCAAGCAACTCTTACAATGTAATGAACCAATTCAGAGGAAACAAGAACAATTCAGATTCATTTCATTTGTGGGGACTTTCTCTTTGAGCACCTTAACTCATAGCCTAAAGGCTTTTCTATTCTCTGTTCCATTTTTTAGATCTTTTATTCATTTTAATGAGAAAAAAGATAAAATAGCAATGAAACAGTTTCAAAACAGGTTAGTAAAACAGTTACAGTAATTATTACATTGCATATTGTTGTCTTCATAGTAGTTATTCAGAGTACAAGATGCAGACATTATATCTTGTCTAAACAATATTAGTACAAACCTTTCTTCTCATTGAACTAAGAGAAAGTAGCTGTATTACCTATCCTATCTTGTATATACATATATATGGTTTTCACTAAAAAATGGTCCTTTATTTATATCCCTCTTTTTTGTTTTGTCTTCTCAGAGATGGGTGTTCCACTGCAATTAGAGAAGCTGTATTTGGAGAAGTCTTTAAAGGACCTTTGCTATTCATTCTTACCATGTGACTTTGGGTAAACATTTTTCTTTTTGTTTTAGTCACTTCAAGTTTTATCATTGCTTGTTTCTTCTTTCTTTCTTTCTTTCTTTCTTTCTTTCTTTCTTTCTTTCTTTCTTTCTTTCTTTGATTTTTTCAGTACCTCAAAAATAGAACTTTATACATCTGAATTTTGAAATAGAATGTTGTGTAACCCACAATATTAGACATGGTAGAATCCTATATACTGTCATCCAATTTTATAGCAATGTTCCTCAACTTTGCAATATGTTATGTGTTTGTTTTTAGATCTTCAGCAATGTTTCACAAATATCTTCTGATAATATATTTGGCAAAAGAATATCCTCCCATTTTAGTCCCACATTGTTTTTAACATTTTAGTTGAGTACCTTCAGCATGGCAAGAACTGCGACTTTGATGATGTGGGGTATTAGATTTTCACTTTTAGATAAGGTTTCAGATGAACTCTCTAAAATTTTAACATTAGATTTTTTTTCCTTTTTAAACAATATCTAATTAAGTATGCAGAAGATAATTTGAATCTCTGAGATTTTTAATACAGAGCACAATTTTGAAGTATTCTGTTCCATTGAATTGCAATTACTTTTACCTTGCTATCGTATTAAATATATTTATAATTTTAAAATGTCAGTTCTGCCACGTTCTTCCCTATATTTCAGTTGAAGCAATATTATACTGATTTGGTATATTGTTGAAAAATATTTAAACTTCTTTTTAACTATATCTTTTTGAATTAAAATTATAAAATAATATAAACTTGAAATTTTATAATTATATGTAAGATTTGATTATCTAATGCATAGGACAAGAGTCAATGTGTACAACAAAATTGAGAAAATTTAGCATTCTGTACTTGCAACACAAGACATATGCTTGAGACTTCTCAGCAAATTCTACTTTGCACTACATGCACCAGTGATCTGGAGTCTAGAATTGTATGGGAAAATACACACTAGATCATTCCTTGGATCAATAGCACATAGCAAAATAGGTAGCTTGCGGAAGTGGTATATAGTCAATAATTATTTGCCAAAGACATCTAAGTATTTATATTCTAGATATTAAGTAATATTATCTTATAACACTAGTTTATATATAATTTCTTAAATTGAGAATTGTTTCTAAAAATATGCCAACTCAAATCTAATAGCCAACTCAAGCCAATGTTGTTTTCCAAAGAAGTGCTTTAATTCAAGTTTTCTGCTTACATTGAATATCCTTTTCTGTGTTCATATTTCTATTAGTCTTCATTTTGTACAACATTCTAAGTATCTGTTTCAGTTATTCTCTCATTTCTTGGAAAAGATATGTGATATTCACAAGTTAGAGGAAGAGCAGTTTACTTTATGTCATAGACTGGAGAGAACAGATTCCGTAGTTAGCTGCCTACAAGGCAGCATAGCAGTGCAAAGTGTCATCCCAGAAAAAGAAAAAAAAAGAAAGAAAAGAAAGAAAAAGTCTGGCATGATAGGCACAAATCAGCAAATACCTGTATGCTTCCCTCTTCACCTTCAGATTCTATGCAGGCATTCTATGCAGGCCGTAAGCCCATTGGTTAGTGCCACACATATTCAGGGTGGGCCTTCCTATTATCCAATCTTAGAACTATGCTAACACTATTAGTGGACTAATTTAGTTGTAACACACTGATATTCCATATTCTCACATATTGATCCTGCTGCTTCTGAAAAGCCCCTCCTACAAGTACATGAGGCATTGCAGGACATGTAGACACAAGCCATAACTTTCTGCTTCTTAGCCCCCAAAGTCATATGGGCATCACTTTATGCAAGAAGGCATTTAGTCCATCTCTAGCAATTGTCAAAGTCTTAACAGATTCAGGATTGCTCTAAAGTCCAAGTAGTAAGTCTCCTCTGAGATGTAAGGTAAACTCTTAACTGGAAGTCCTGGTCAAGTGAAAAGAATATAAACTTCCAACATATACTGGCAGAAAATAAACATCCCCATTACAAGATACAATAGGAAAATAGAAAGGAATGAAACCAAAATGAAAATCCAGCAGGACAAACATTAATTCCTATTGTTCCACAAGCAGCATCTGTGGCAATCTGTGGCAAGATGTGAACCCCAAAGGTTTGGGGCACCTTGCTCCTATGGCACTGATTGTGGCTATACACTTATGGGCAAGCTTTGCTCCTTCTTGTAGCTTTCCTCTGAAGTTTTGTGGTCCTGAATTCTCCACACATTTTAGTTCCCCACTGCACTTTGGCTTCACATTCACAGTTTCACACAGTGTCCTGTCAGAAGCACACAGCATGGATTTTCAAGCTTTCTTCTGAAATTTAGAGAAAAGCCTTTCTGACCCACAACTCCTGCATTCTGCATTCACCTAAACCCAGCATTATATGAGTAATGCTAATGTCTGCCACCAGCTGGAGTGGTACACACCTCACTTCTCTTTTTTGTAGGAGTCTAGTGCCTGAATCACTGAAGCTATAAACTAAATCTTGAGAAACAAACTCTTTAGGCTGTTGCCATTCTGAAGCATAGTGCTTTGCAGCTGTGTTCTCAGATAAAAGTACTTCATTGTTACAATTTTGAGGCTGTACAGTATAGATGCATGTTGGATTTTGTCCTCTAGTCATTTTTTTCTATTGTCCTATTCCTTTGCAAAAACCAGGTTATCCTCTGCTCCATCTTTACCAGTCATAATGTTAAATGTTCTGACCACACTCAGAATTTTTCAAGCAATCATTTTGGACCACTCGCTCTTGATTCTCAAGGTAGAGTTGACTAAAATCTCCCCACAGTAGCCATGCCACCATCTCTGCTTTAGGTTGTCTTGAAATTGTTTCTGTCAGATAAACAAGTCCTACCCCCTTTATTCTCAGTCTCAGGCAATATCTCTGTGTATCAGCAAAATACAGACAAACTTTCTTTCACAGCATACTGTATGTGGCCTGGAGTCCATCTGGCAATAAAATCATTGTTCTTATCTGAAAACTACTAAACCTGCTCTTTATGAATTGCATTCCCATCAGCAGAATTTCCCATCAAGTTTGGCTTACAGCACTTCCAGGCTACTTCATCATCTAACATCTCCCATCCTTTCTAAACTCTTGCCACTAGCCAGTTTCAAAGGCTCCTGAAGCAACTGGCCAGATATTACCACACAAGGACCCAAACTCTCTGGTACCAAAATCTCAATAGGCACTTTCCTTGTTGCAGCAACATAATACTCAAAATCTACAATTTAAAGGAGAAGTGTTTCTTTTTTTTCTTTTTTTTCTTCGTAGGTTTTAAAAGTTTCAGTCTACAGAGGGCTGTCTCCAAGACACAGTCTTGGTAGAAGAGAACCAGTTCATGGAATGATAGGCAGGAATAAACACCAGTCATCTACACTTTCTTTTTCCACTTTATATTTATTCATTGGTTGTAAACCCATTGATTGGTGTTGTCCATGCCCAAGGAAGGCCTTCTCATTATACACACACACAAAATTATGCTAAAACATTCAGTGGATCAATTTAGAATTCACAACCACTAATTTATACAGTAAGTCCTTAACTTGCAAATGTGTTTTAATGCATTTTGTCCAGGATAATTGTCCAGTATTAGAAATCACCTGTGAGTCACAAAAGTGAGTCCTTTGTAGTATGGTTGTGAAAATTTTCAACTTGAATGTTCATAAATCACGGACTTACTGTATTAACACAGCTATACTCCAGCCTCCTCTGAGAAGACCCTCTCATAAGAACATGAGACCTTAGGGAGACTTATCGATACAAGCCATGAAAGTGTTCCACTACAACATGAAAATTCTGATTACTAGGGGCTGAGGAGATAGCTCAGTAAAATCAGCACTTGCCTGGCAAGCATAAGGGCCTGAGTTCAATCCCTGGTTCTGAAAAAAGAAACTCTGACTATTTGCCCAATTGATATTATTTATTTTCATAACCGTAGAAACTTGTTTAAATTGAATGAATATAGTTAATAGCAAATCAATCAACAATAAATATTTATTAAACATCTTATTGCTTTAGGTGTTTCAGTTGGAAGAATATTTTATTCCTTTATAAAGATAGAGAAAATATTTAAAAACTTCTAAACATCCTCTTGACTTATAAATGTCCACAGCACAGCATAATTAGCTTTCTTTACTTTTGAACATTTTCACTTCTTGGAAGGCACAAACTGTACTGGCAGATAAAGTCTATTATTTATTCAACAGTGGGAAACAGAGACCTAGATAGCGTCCTGCCAATGTATTTAGTGAAGATATTAAAAGCAGTGTGTGTACAGATCAAAAAGAATTCCAACATGGAACATCCCTTAACCTTTGCCAAGTTCCTCGCAGGCCAATAATCACTACTTCACAATAATTCAATAAAATGTAAACTGAGGGCACCAAAATATTTCATATGTCACAACCATTAAGCAGATGACAAACATTAAACACCAGATGTGTTCTTTGACCTAAGCTGGGCAGGAGGTATAGAATGAATAGCAATGAATTTTTGTTGTCTAAAACTCCCCAAACCAGTTTATATTCAAATCCACATACGTTTTTAAAATTATCTAGATTTTAGGAAAAACTACTACAACTTGTACATACATTTTATTAAAATCTTGACATATAAACACACTTCTGTGTGCATTGCATGTGTTAAGTAGAAACTATAGATAATCATCACTCTATGTAAAATACAATAGAAAGGTAATTTAGAACATAGGGTGAAATTAAAATATGTGTTTCATTTTTTTAAATGTATTTATTTGGTACAGGGTCTCATTACTCACTTCAGACTCATAGTAGTCCTCCTGTGTCAGTCTTCCCAGAACTGGGGTTATAAGCATGAACCACCTTACCAAGATTCGAGGCTGTATCAGTGAGCCAAGTCCCAGATCTGGCAGAGCATGTAGCACCGGGGATCAAACTCAGGTCCTTGTACTTGCTAAACAGATAGGCCACCAAGCTATCTCCAAAGCCCTATTTCAATGAAATAAATGTTAATTTTTGCTATTTTAAGATACTAATGAAACTATGAATATATTAATTATAAATACACCTAATGCATAAATATACACATATCTATAATATATAGGGGAAGAGAGGGAGACATAGACAGAGAGAGCATGGTGGAACCTCATAATCTGTAATATTACAACTATGAACTTGCCTTTTATGGATTGAACTTGTTTGTAAATAGTATATTGAACACTTGGTGCTACATAAGCATCAGTCATACAACAAATATCTGAGATATATATATATATATATATATATATATATATATATATAATACATTGATAATAACAGCTATATAAAAATAAGAAAACAAATTTGAGGAATCCAGAAGTCATGAACAGTTCATTAAATAACAAAGCAATTGGATCCATATTTGAAGAGCAAATTAAAACAAGCAACATCAACCTAAAACATGATTAAGTTGATCACTGCAGCAGCAACCTAGCGTTCAAGGACAAATGGATTCATTAAGGTGCCAAGGCATAGGCAGACTCCCACTTTGGGCCAAAGAACCACTTGGAAGTTTCTGGCACCAGGAGCATTCTACAGGTGAGAGTGTTTCTACCTGATACCAATGTTGCAAGTATCTGGTAGTGAAACAAAGAGAAACATTACATCTAAAAGACAGCCACTAACATGTTTCTGAAAGGAAAAGCTATAATGTAATCATCTCAGAGACAGAATTGTAAACCAGACTCCTGCTTACTAGGTTTAGTTAAACACTAATTACTCTCCCTTGGCTCTTCATTCAAACATTAACGTAATCTGTGACAGATATAGTAAAGCTCACTAATCATCTGCTTAAAATACAAATATTTGCTTGTATTTCTCATGTGAGACCATAGTAATCACATGAATCCAAGAAAGAGAAGAGACAGGCCAAAGACTCAACAAGAAATATGTAAGGAAAAAGAAGAAAGAGAGATGGAACATGAGAGGGAAAAGCAATTCCAAATATGCAAATGGCTTCATCTGCCATTGCTCGTTGTGCAGGTGGAGAAAAATCTCCTCCAGCCATAGGATCTAGGCAGCACATAGAACTGAAAAGGAGCTGGGTAAACAACAAGCAAAACATTGGGGACCTCACTTCTACAGTGCTAGGTAATGAAATATGTCAACAAACTGAATAATGAAAGAAACAGATATTCTTCTACAACTTTCCAAAGGAAAAAATAGATCTACTTGTTTCTTAATTTGTAAAACTTAGAACCAGAAACCATTAAGTTCCTTGAACTTTGACTTGCAGTTATTTAAGGCAATAATCTTGTATCATTGTGTGAATGTTAAATTTACAATCATATGTTATATTGCCAATAGAAGACTAATAGATTGTCTATATTTAATTTGACATATCTCATGCATGTCCAATTATGATAACAAACAGAAAATAGAAGCTGAAAAACTTTTAAAAACCTTTATAAATAATTATGTTGTTAATAATTTGATGTATTTTTGAAAATAAAGTGTGAAAGTGAGAAAACCCGACTAGTAGAAGAAATTAAGCACTACAAGTTGATGGAAAAATTAAATAAATATTAAATACATTGTTGACATACACAGCTTATATATGCATGTTGTATATTCAAATAACTCCACGATATTCCCTATTGCATGATAATGAAAATGCAGAAATACAAGTTAAACCACAGAAATTTGACATAATATCCTCCCACTCATCCATTAGTGCTGCTATCAATGACAAAAGTTTCTGGTTTTCTTGTTATTGTTGCTTTTCTTGTTTTTGAGACAAAACAGAGACATATTAAAAATTTAATATTTATGTCTATTAGTGGATATTTGCATTTTTCTATATCCTGCCTCTGTGAATATTATTGCTGAAAGGGACAAAATGCTGGCATAACTTTGTCATATTCATTTTATTTATTTTGGGCATACATTCAGAAGTGAGGTTTTTGAATCATATTGTTATACAATTTAAAATTTTTGAGGCCCTCCATATCACTTCAAAGTCAGTGTGCTAATTTAGAGTACTACCAGCAGTGTATATGTTCCTTTTCTCATATTCTAACATAAGCTGCTTTTCAAATTTAGGATAATAAATCTGACCTTTAAAAGGCCATACCCTATTGTGGTTTAATTTACATTTCTCTTATGATCACATATACCACATATGTCTTCTAAAACAAACAACTGTATGCTTTATTTTGATAAATGTCTGTTCAATTTCTTAGCCTATTTTGACTTACGTTGTTGTTCTAGTAATTTTCTCATCTCTGAGAACACTTCACAGTCACAGAATAAATATTTTGTAGGGTTTTATAGAAGTCTCAGTCCATAGTTGGCTGGCTCCAAGGTAAGACATCATGGTAGAGAGATATAGTGAAGGACAGCTGCTCCATACATGGCAGGCAGGAAGCAGAGATTAAAAAGAGAAGCTTTGGAGGCAGAAATCCTCAAGGTCACACCATCAATGATCCTTTTTTTTTTTTTTTTTTTTTTTTTCCAGATCCTGCCTCCTAGATACAAATCAACTGTAATCCCCCATTATAAAATCACCTTCCAAAAGACTTAACTATGAGTGCCTAAAGCTCTGGGGAGGACACATAGATATAAATGATACCATTCTACCCTTGACCCCCAAAAGACTCATGCACATCCCTTTATGCAAAATGAATACATGGCGATCTGTTGACTTCTGTGATGCCTTCAAACCATCTTTTCTACTGCTCTGAAACAATGCACTTGGCTTCATGTTAGTGCTCACCTTTCCAGCAAATGATGGCTTCTCTGCTCCAACTGTGCAAGCCCCAACTTTGTAGGCAATTCCCTCACAACTTTTAAAGTCACTCAGCTGTCTTATTTGCTCTCCAATCAATGCTGAGTTGGCTAAAAGTCTGCAGACAGTGGCCATGAATACGGGGTTGCCTTGAAATTTCGTCAGCTAGGTGAAAGTGTAGTCTCCCTTAACGTCTTAGGATTTGGAAAAATGTAGGGAACGGTCATGTCTCATACAATTCTGTTTCATGGATCTGTACTGGGAAGGCCCATAGGTCAGTAGTAAAAGCTACAAAATCTGCACCAGTGGGATGAAGGATCTGTGTCAGCCAGCTGAGGGATCTGCACTGGATCCAGGAAAAATGCTCAAAGTAAGGACAGAGCTCTTCAGAGAAATACAGCCATCATCAGTGACAGCAAGGAAACAGACTCCTATGATGATAAGAGATGAATTTATATCAGAAAAACTTGCACATCAAGCTTCTCCATTTCTTCCTTTACAGTTCTATTTTTCATACTGTTGGCAGCCACTCTTAGGTGGGTCTTTCCCACACAGCACCACACTGGTTCAGTTCCACTTAGTGTAACAAGTTGCTTGTAGGTTAATGCACAACAAAACTGAAGTGATGTAAGCTCTGGAATGTTGATCCTTATTCAGTGCAATGATTTTTCACTGGGAAGTCAGTAATTTCTCTCATCTCCTTCTGTAGTAAGTAGGCGAGGTCTCCACCTGACACTGTCCCAGGCACCTGGAGGATGACTGCTACTTGTTAAGCCCCCAAGAAGATGCTAGATTGCTCTACATCTACTACTAATTCTATGTCATTTTTTTAAAAAATGTAGTTGATTGTTACAGGATCTCATTACGCAGCTCAGACTCATAGGGATCCTTCTGTTTTCAGCCTCCCCAGCACTGAGGTTACAGGCATGAGCCAACTTGTCCAGGCTCTGTGGGCAGCTCAGCCCACCCTGGCAGTAGGGCTGGCACAGCATGTGGTGCTGGGGATTGCATCTCCACACCTGTGCTTGCCTAAGCTTGCCTAAGCAGGAGCTTTAGTCTGCTGAACTATCTCAATGGATATTATGACATTTTCACTGAGTGAAGTTAAAATATGTAGGATAGAAAGTCATCTTGTGGATGTTCAATTCTAAAGTGGGGAAAAGACACTGAGTCTATTTTGGGCTGTCCCCTCATGCTTCTAAAAAAGAGAAATTGATTCCTAAAGAACAGACCCGAAGAAATGGCCTAGGACAATCCCAGATTTTGAAAAAAGGAGAAGTAAACTATCTTTATCCATCTTTCAGCAATGTTTCTTACACTTTGGTATTCTAGGACATAAACTACATTAGGTACTTCAGGTTATTATAAAATTGGAAATTGGTAAAATAAAAAATATTTAGTTTAACATTCAATATAATGCAGTATGATGTTTCTTTTATCTGTTACTAATATTCTTGCCCTTTCTAAAATTAGCTCATTTTTTGATGTTCCAATAACTAGTCTTCTGCATTGAACATTTATTTAGTACTTTACTGATGCCATTTTATTGGTATTTGATTACTGAAACAGTATCATAATTTTAGTCACTCTATTTGCTGAAAATGTAATAAAATTAGAATTCTGCACATTAAAAATACCTAATTGTTTTTCCTTTCTTCTTGTATTTTTAGGGAGGATTCTAGAAGTTATTCAGGGTCTCATTACTACATTGGACTCATAGTGATCTGCCTGTTTACAGAATCCAAAGAGCTGGGATTATAGGCACGTGCCTCCACTCCCAGTCTCAATTGCCCTCTCAGCCTGCCCATGGGGTGAGGCCAGCATGGCAGGCCCTGGGAGTTGAATCCCTGGCTCCTATGCCTGCAGTTCAGGATCTTTAATCCTTTGAGCTATTTGGCTGGTGCAAAAATACCTCAACAGTAGTTGACTTAATCTTCATCATTTTTCAGGAAAGAGTCAAGATTTAGTGTTTAAAAAAATTGCATAGATATTTTCTTTGTAAGAAAACATTAAGTTCAGGATCTAGTCTTAGCCCAGACCCTGTGAGTGTGTGGGAGAGCTTCCTGCTACCCTGTGCCTGTGGGACCTGCCAGTCCCAGCAAAGGTGCAGCGTGGGTCAGACCCTCTTCCACCCCCTCGGGACCCCACTACCATCACTCCGCAGCAGCCCACCGACAACTCCCGCCAAGTGAGAATTTCTGCCACGTTCTGGGGACCCCCAGATCCAGTCCTAGTCCAGGCTGGCGAAGTGTGTGGGAGAGCTTCCTGCTATGCTGTGGCAGCGGGACATGCAGGTCCAAGACCAGGTGCAGCATGGGTGAGACCCTCTTCAACCCACTTGGGACACCCACCCACCCCTCTGCAGCACCTCCCACCCTGCCTGCCCAGTGAGAATTACTGCCGCGTTCTGGGGCCCCCCAGATCCAGGTGTAGCCCAGGCCCAGTGAGTGTGTGGGAGAGTTTCATCTCTCACCTCCTCCACCTTGGCCCCTCCGGACTCAGCTCAGGCCTGGGCTACAGGCCTGGGGTGAAACCCTGCAGCTGCAATCCCTGCAGAGAGTGTAGGGGACAAAGCCACCCAGCTGGTCCCTGAGCAGAACATCTTGCCAGAGGGGAACAACAGAATCACTCGCACGGGCAGCAGCAGGAAGGAGCAGAGCACAGCAGCCAGACCGAAGCCAGGCACAGCAGGATAAATCCAAACTTTATAGATCTGCACCTGAATTTCAGTAATTTCTAAGTTTATAACTGCACTAAAGCTCTACAACAAGGGTCAGAAAACAATGCTACACAAAAAGACAATGAGAAGGAGCAAAATGCAATCTCAGAACCCAAGCCCACCCATAAGAAGTGCAGAGGACACTAGCACAGAATAAATTGGGAAGCATACAGCTGAAATCAATGAATCAACAGCTTCTGAAATAAAGAAACAACTGCAGAAAGGTATAGAGGAACTCAGATTGGAAATGGAAAAAGAAATCCCTGAATTAATAGCATCTGTGGTAGAGAATCAAATGCAGAAACATATTGGAGGAAACCAAGTACCCACACAGAACAAATGCAGAGGAAACTAGTTCAGCTGAAATGTATGAATTAATAGTGTCACTAGTAAATAAGCAACAGCAGAAAGTTATAGAGGAACTCAGAGCTAAATTCTTTTCCACTAACTCAGCTCAAATGTATGAATTACTAGCATCAATAGTAAATAAACAACAACAGAAAGTTATAGAGGAACTCAGAATGGAATTCTTTTCTGAAATAAAAAAAGGATTCTCTGAACTCATAGCATCTCAAGTAAAGAATCAACTACAGAAACATAGGAAGAAAACCTACTCTGAAGAAAACACTGCAGTAAAAGAATTAATAACTGTTTCTAAAGAAGATATTCATAAAAAATAGAGGAGATAAGAAAAATGATGGATTCCTTGAATGAGCAATACAGGAAAGAAATACATCGCATGAAGCAGAGTCAAAAGGATAGAGGAACTTAAAATCTCAGTCACAAGCTTGCAAAATCCTTTAAGTGACAAAGTGAAGACAGAGTTCCAGATCTTGAAGGCTCTGGTGCAGCTAGCAAAAATGTAAGAAAAGATCTCTTAAAAATAACTAGGATGCAGGAAAAAATAATTCATCACCTGCAGGGTGATGCAAAGATGAACAATGTGAGACTAAGAGGTATCAATGATAAAGAAAGAGTCAATACAAAGGACATTAAAAAATATGGGCAAAAATAATAGCAGAAAACTTCCCAAATATGAGGAAACAATCTGACTTTCCCGTAAATGAAGCATACAGAATGTCAAGTAACCTTAACCCAATTAAAAACACACCGAGACACATAATAATCAAGATCCCAGAAATTCAGCTCAAGAATAATATACTAAAAGCCACTAGAGAAAAGAAGCAGATCACATTCAAAGGAAAACAGATCAGAATTATGGCTGACTTCTCTTCACAAACCATGAAGGCAAGAAAAGAATGGAACAGAGTATTTCAAGTCCTGTATTAAAACAAATTTCAGCCTAGATTACTATACCCTGCAAAATTCACTTTCAAGTTTGATAGAGAAATGAAATACTTCCATGACGAATAACAAATAAAGATTTTCATGATGACAAAGCGAACCCTGCACAGGCTTCTGAAACATGTTCTAGAGAGGAACTAAAATGAACAGAATGAGATCAGATGCAAACAACTAAATAGGGCAAACAATTAAATCCAGGAGATAAAGGAGTAAATGACAACAGGTAAATAACATGTCAACCATAAGTCAATACATCTCAGTTCTAATCATCAATGTAAATGGACTCAATTCACCAATTAAGAGAAATAGATTGGCACAGTGGGTTAGGAAACAAAATCCAAAAATATGCTCTATACAATAAACACATTTAACTCCTAAAGACATACATAGGCTGAAAGTCAAAGAATGGAAAACAATACTACGTGCCAATGCACCTCAGAAAAAGGAAGGAGTAGCAATCCTATTCTCAGACAGTCTCAAATTCAAAACAAGAATGATCAGTCAAAATAAAGAAGGTCAATATATGCTGAGTAGGGGAAAATTTCAAGAGAAAGAGGTAACAATCATAAATATGTATGCATCAAACACGGGAGCACCTAACTATGTAAAGCAAATCTTAATGGACATGAAAAATCTAATACCCAAAACCACAACCTTAACGGGAGACATTAACACCCCCTTTTCACAAAAAAATAGGTCAACCAGACAAAAACTTAACAAATAAATAACAGAACTGAACCAGAGTTTGAAACAAATGCACTTGGTGGATGTATACAGTGTTCCACCCAAATACTGCTGAATACACATTTTTCTCAGCTGAATATGGGTCATTTTCTAAAATACATCACATACTGGTCCATATGTCATACTTAAGTCTATGCAAGAAAACAGAAATCATCCCATGCATATTATTTGACCACAGTGCAATGAACCTGGAAATAAATGACGAAAGAAACCAGATAAACACACTAAAAACATTGAAATTAAATGATGCCCTACTCAGCAACCAGTGGATCACAGATGAAATTAAGCAACAAATTCAATAATATCTACAATCAATGAAAATTCAAGCACAATTTATTGGAAGTTATGGGATATGATGAAGCAGTTCTCAGAGGGAAATTCATACCTGTGAACTCACACATTAGGAAAACAGAATGGGAACAAATAAACACCCTAATGCTGCACCTTCAACAACTAGAAAAGGAAGAGCAAACCAAACACAGGGCCCAAAGACAGGAGGAAATCATAAAGATTAGAGCAGAAATTAATTCAATTGAGACAAAGAAAACAATTCAAAGAATTACAAAAGCAAAAAGCTGGTACTTTGAAAGATTAAATAAAATTGATAAACCCCTAGCTAACCTCATCAAACAGAGGGAAGAAAAAATTCAAATATAATCAATAAGGAATGAAAAGGGTGTAATTACCACAGAATCAGTGGAAATTCAGAAGATTATCAATAGCTACTTTGAGAATCTTTACTCTCACAGAATAGAAGATACAGAAGAAATGTACAGAGTCCTAGAAAAGTACAAATTACCTAAGCTGAATTGACAAGATATAACCACTCTTAATAGCCCAATAATAGCCAATGAAATACGAAATGTATTAAAAAAAACTTCTGACAAAGAAAAGTCCAGGCATGGATTTATTCACAGCTGAATTCTACAAGAAATTTACAGAAGATGTAGTCCCTATACTCCTCAAACTCTTCAATGAAATTCAAAAGGAAGCAATTCTCCCAAAATCATTCCTGGGGGCAAATATTATACTGATACCAAAACAAGGGAATACACAATTAAAAAAATTACAAGCCAATCTCCCTCATGAACATAGATGCAAAAATCCTCAATACAATACTAGCAAATAGAATACAGCAAATCATCTGGAAGATGATACACCATGGCCAGGTAGGATTCATCCCAGGGATGCAAAAATGGTTCATTATTCAAAAATCTATAAATGTATTGCACTATATCAATAGAACGAAACTGAAAACCACATGATCATCTCCATTGATAAAGAAAAGGCTTTTGACAAAGTCCAAGACTCATTCATGTTCAAAATCCTACAGAAAATTGGAATAGATGGTCTCTACCTCAAGCTCGTAAAAGCCATTTATAAAAATCCAATTTCTAAGATAATTCTAAGTAGGGAAAAACTGAAATCTTTTAGTCCTAGATCTTGTACAAGACAAGGATATCCTCTATCACCACTCATATTCAATATAGTGCTAGAGTCATTAGCTAGAGCCATTAGACAAGAGAAAGAAATAAAAGGAATAAGAATAGGTAAAGAAGAAGTTAAATTATCATTATTTGAAGATGACATGATACTTTACATGGAAGACCAAAGAAACTTCACCAAGACACTATTAGAATTAATACAGAAATTCAGTAGCATAACAGGATACAAAGTCAATACTCAAAAGTCAATAGCATTTCTCTACCCAAATATCAAACGCAATGAGAGGGAAATTATAGAAACAATACTATTTACAATAGCACCGAGGAAAACAAAATACCTTGGAATTAACCTAACTAAAGAAGTCAAAGATCTTTTCCAGGATAATTACAGTACTATTAAAAAAGAGATTGTAGAGGATTTCAGAAAATGGAAAGATATTCCATGCTGCTGGATAGGAAGAACCAACATTGTGAAGATGGCCATACTCCCAAAATTTTTGTATAGATTTAATGCAATCCCTATCAAACAACCACCAACATACCTCACAGAGCTAGAGAAATCACTCATAAAATTTATTTGGAACCAGAAAAGACTGAGAATAGCACAGGCAATCCTGAGCAAAAAAGACAAGGCAGAAAGCATTACAATTCCAGTCTTGAAATTATACTACAAGGCTGCTGTGATATAATCAGCATGGTACTGGCAACTAAATGGACTCAGGATCAATGGAATAGATTAGAAGATTTTGAAGCTCCTAAGATCACACTAAGTAATCTTATCATTGATAAAGGGGCCAAACATACTCACTGGAAGAAAGACAGCCTCTTTAACAAATAGCCGTGGAAAAACTGGCTCTCTACATGCCAAAAACTAAAACTTGTCTCAGGTCTTTGACCAGGCACTAAGATACAGTCAAAATGGATTAAAGATCTAAACATTAAAACATTAAAGATGTAAACATTAAAACAGTAACACTAAATGACCTGGAAGAGAAAGTAGGAGGAACTCTTGAAGACATAGGGGTAAGCAAAGATTTCATGGACAGAAATCAATTCACACAGGAAACACTTGAATGAATTAACAACTGGGACCTGCTCTTACTGAGTTTTTGCATGTCAAAGGAAATTACCAAGAAAGTGAAAAGACAACCCACAAATTTAGGAAAAATCATGGCAAATAAGTACTCAGACAAAAATCTGCTCTCTAGAATTTATAAAGAACTGAAAAACACTAGGGCCCCAAAATTTAAAGACCCCATTCAGAAATGAGCATCCAAGAAGGACACACGCTTCTCAGAGGATGTAATTAAAGAATCACATAAATATATGAAAAAATGCTCCATATCACTAACCATCTGTGAAATGCAAATTAAAAACAACATTGAGATATCATCTTACCCCAGAAAGGATGGCTGTCATAATGAAATCAACCAAAAACAAATGTTGGAGAGGCTGTGGGGAAAAAGGAACCCTTCTCCACTGCTGGTGGGAATGTAGACTGGTGCACCCATTATGGAAATCAGTGTGGAGACAGCTTAGAAAACTTGGACTGGAAATCCCATTTAATCCAGTTATTCCTCTACTGGGAATCTTCCCAGATGATCTGAAAATATCATATCTTAGTGATATATGTGTGCCTATGTTTATAGCAACACAATTTGTTTTAGCCAAATCTTGATAATAACCAAGATGCTCATCACCGGAGGAATGAATGAAAAAGATGTGGTACTTTTATACAATGGAGTATTACTCAGCTATAAAAATGATAAACTCGAAGCCTTTGTATTGAAGTGGATTCCACTTGAAGATATACTCATAAGTGAAATAAACCAGAATCAAATATGTAAATATTGTATAGTTTCCCTACTATAAGAAATCAAAAGAAGAAATACCAGTAGAAAGGTATAATACAGCTAATAGTAAAGCAAGAACTTAAAGATTAGACAATGAAAAGAGAGCAAGGAGAAGAGGTAGGAAACATGACAGTGACAAGCAATACAGTTATATGTAGAATATGGGTAAGGCGATGATCCTGAGAATCTTCAGAGTATTTTTGAATCTAGCAGTTAATTGGAATGATTCTCAACCTGACTAACTATATATCCTGACACCTGTGAACTAAGCAACTGCACTGAAGATGGCAATTTATAGTAGTAGGTTCATGCTTGGAGTGCCTGTCATTCTGGTCTTCTGAATACAGGCTGTTGTCATCACATGTCAGTTGCTGCTGTGCTGTCACTCAGGTAGATGATTGTTCAAAAAGAAGTGGGTGGTGAATGGAGACAGGAGACAGGGAAAGGAATGTTGCGGGACTGTCCTGCTACAAGGTTGTATATGGTTAGATTTCTGGACTTACGTTTAAACATAAGAATTATAAAATTATTTATGCCTATTTTTAAAATATATTTTAATTTTTTAAATGTTTTTTCATCATATTCTGTAGGGACTTTATGGTTCAACATATCAGTACTTGATGAAATATACCTTTTCCATGTTATACCTAAGATGTTTGATATTCAGAGAGATAGTGAGGTTAAGCTTAACAGCCTAGGTTGCATGGTAATAACAATAAGCTTCTTTTTGGAGGGTCAACAACCTAAATTTCCAGACCAAAATTAGAGAAAAAGGAGGGCCGCATGGAAAGCCAACATTTTGGCCCTAGCCTTCCAAGGTCAATTAGACTCAGGACATATGAAAACTTGCACTGTAACAATATATAACTTTTCTGGGCAATTGAAATAATTGTCTATTAAGTTTTACCTATTGCACGTTATGCCTAAGATGTTTGATATTTAGACAGATAGCTAGGTTAAACTGAATTGCATATGTTGCAGGGTAATAATAAGCTTCTTTTCTGGAGGGTTAATAGCCTAAGTTTGCAGATTCAAAATTGGAGAAAAGGAAGGGCTGCAAGGTCAGCCAACATTTTGGCTCTAGTCTGTCAAAGTCAATGAAGACTGAGGACATAGGAGAACTGTACTGCAATATCATATAACTCAGTTGTGCCCGGAATTTTCTGATGAAGGAGATTATGGACCACAAAGGAATGTAACTGATGATGTATAGTGTGCCTACGGAGAGTCACGTGGAGAGAAACCATTCTCTTAGGGTTTCACAGAGAGCAAATTGGTCAAGCAATGGCCATGACTCATCCTCGTGGCTGACACTGACAAAGGATCTACAAATTATGGTACAGGATTACATGACAAATCCTGAGGGTACTTGACTGACCTTTTCAGATACAAAAGATACATTTCTTGTTATATAGGTCTTCCTTTATCTTGGTCTTAACCATCCAGCACAAAAATATAAAAACAAGGTATATAATGTAAAACCATATCAATATACTGAGCTGTGAAAGGCTCAAGTCAACAACTTCTGTGGATAACCCACTACTATTGTGGACTACTGGACTATGTTGGATTGTTTCACTGAATTCACATGCCTATAGTATTTAAATGCCAATAGGATACCCATTTCTGACAGGACTAAACAAAAAAAGGGGATACAACGGAAGTACCATTTTGTATTTGTATATACAGAATTGCTGGGATAAATATGCAGTTACTTTCACTTATTTCAATTAGAAAAAAGATTTGTAGTAATAGTGTTTGGACAAAATATCCTGCCTGCTTCTTGTACTACGGATAAACAGTAAGAATATAACAATGTACAATGTATTAACTATTGAAAATGTCCTATTAATCAGCTTTGAAACGGTCTCATTGTTATTTGTTTCTCAATAAAATAAAATAAAAAAGTTTTAAGATGAAAACAATTTTTAAGATGATAACAAAACCTGTAAATTTGATAATCTCAACACTTAAATAGAGTAGGTGAGATGGATTGCAGGTT
Source organism: Octodon degus (assembly GCF_000260255.1). Taxonomy (NCBI): domain Eukaryota; kingdom Metazoa; phylum Chordata; class Mammalia; order Rodentia; family Octodontidae; genus Octodon; species Octodon degus. The sequence goes on from NW_004524644.1 coordinate 8,729,987, forward strand.
TGAAATCAGCTAGCCATGTAAGAACTTGTTTAAAAATATGTAAAAAAAATATGAAAGACATTAAATAGAAGCCCAGTGGTGGATATTTGCTAAGCAAGTACAACAAAGTTCTAGTTTATTTGTTGATTTATTTATTTAGTTAGTTAATAAGTTTGTTCATCAGTTTGGTACTGGGAATGGGACTCATCACCCTGCACTTGCCAGGCATGTCTGTGTCACGCAGCACAATGCCCTAATCTCAATCCCTGTTCTGAGAGATAAAAAAAAAGAGAGAGAGACTGAGGAGGAAAGATTCTGAACAGTACATGAAAATAATTTTTTCTTGATTATGCATTGAATTTACTCTCATACACTTATCTTTTAAAGTTGGAAATCAATAGAACTTGGGGGACAAATCCTACTACAAGTTTATAGCTCTCTGAAGTCCCTACAGACTCCATTGCATTCCCTGGATAGCCAACAGTGTAACTGAAACAGTGTGGAATATTGCTTATTAATTCATTTTCTCACTTTTGCATTACACATTTTGCTTACAGGTCGACAGTCAGCTTGGAAATTTAACCAGGTTTTACCATGGTGGATGTTTTTATTATTTTGTTTCATTTGTTTGAAGTTATCAAACACTAACCTTAAAAATAACAAAGGGAAGATACCGAACATAAAGCACAATTAATAGGAAATTTATCTATCAGTATTTTCTCAGTTTCCAACTAAATTATGAAGAAAATTGAGAAAAGTAGAAGTTAATAGGTGCTTCCAAATTCTAAAATGTAAGGGCCAGTCAAATAGCTCAGTGGATTAAAGTGCTTTGAAGCAGGCCCAGGGGCCAGGATCCATGCCTCAGCCTGCTGTGTTGGCCCCTCCCCTGGGGCCTACTGAGATGCCAATTGAGACTAGGTGTGGTGGCACACATGCCTGTAATCCCAGCTCTTGGGAGGCTATAAACAGGTGGATCACTATGAGTCTGATTCTGTAGTGAGACCCTGAGCACCCTGTAGACCCTTCCCCCTCCAAAAAATAAAAATAAAAATAAAAATAATTAAATAAATAAATTCAATGCACAATTTTTTTTTCTTCAGGACCAGGGAGATATCTCAGTATAATAAGCACCTGCCTGACAAGTGTAAGGTCCTGAGTACAAGGTCCTGAGTTTAAAATCCAGTTCTGAAATACTTGAGATATGGATTAGAGATGAGTCTCAAAACAGAATGGAAATTTCCATATTTAAAGGAAGTCAACATTTGCTCTGGCTTTTATAGCTACATGGCTGGATCACTAAAAGTCTTCTAAAGAGAAATGTATTATACACTTTTTACATTTTACTAAGACACTTTACTGTGTGATACTTGCTTAATGAACAAATCACAAAATAGAAATTAGACAATGATGGCTGAGAACTCCACTGTATCTGAAACACTAAGGGAAACATTCCTTCAGAGAAGAGAAAAGGGGATTTTAATAGGATCTAGAGACTGAAAGACAGGGGACAAGGGACAGTAAAGGTGAGTATGTTCTGTTTTCCATGACAGGCAGTCAGCAGATAAGGAAGCAAGAAATACCATAGGGAATACTAAGTGTCTTAATGCTACACATACAAACACACACACACACACACACACACACACACACACACACACTATATAT
>NW_004524644.1:8731730-8751009 GCF_000260255.1 Octodon degus
AACTTCAAGATAGTTTTTTTTTTTTTTTTTTTTTATTTATAGTACTAATTATAATATAATTTATTCCAAACTAATTGTTGAATAAAGTCATACGAGATAACATTTAACAAAATATACTTTAACTTAGCTTTTTTTTTTTTAATGCTTTTGGTGCAGGGTCTCACTGTGCAGCTCAGACCCGCAGTGATCCTCCTGCATTCAGTCTCCCCAGCACTGGGGTTACTCGCATCCCCCGCCATGCCCGGACTCTGCGGCTGGCTCAGCTTGTCCTGGGTGGAGCTGGCATGGCATGTAATGCCAGGGATCAAACTGCAGTCCCTGTACTTGCCTGAGCTTGCCTTAGCAGACCCTTTAATCTTCTGCGCTGTCTTGCCAGTTCCTAACTTCTTATTTTATCATACACATATATGCTAAATCCACGATTTAAAGGTATTAAAAATAACTTGTCATAAAATTGTTGCCTATTCCAAATAATAGCCACATACCATGTGGTCCATTTTTATTATATAAATTACAATACAGAACATCAAAGCAAAATAACTATCTTTGGAAAAATATCTATTTCTATAATATACACTTAGAGTAATTTATCACTCACTCTAAATAAGAGATGACATAATAAACTTCAGCCTATTGCTTTTCTGGTCTTTAACATATGTTTGCATCTCTATGTGCCGTGGAATATAAATTCCAGATGAACTGATATTGCCTCCAATATTTTTGAATCTTAACCCTCCCACTATGAAGAATAAAACAGAATACTAGGTAGATATTTTTATTTCCAGAGGCATTTTATTTCATACCTGAAAATACTCTCCACATAGTATTCCCAATGAGACAATTATCTCATTGGTTTCTCCAAGATGAAAATACTGAGTTTGTGACAAAAATCAGAGGTGACACACAAGAATAATGACCCAGCGGATTATAGGACACCGGTTTGCTAGTATCTGTACAGAAATTCTGCGGGCTGAAGGTTACGGTAAGCCTGAACTGGAAAATCCATTAACTGTGCTTCTGAAGTTAGGCCAGCTCACTGTTGTAGATAATTAAGTGCCGTTTGAAAAACAGTAACACCGACACTGAGCACGGCCTCCAAGAGAGGGGTGTGTGTGCACTGTGCACGCTCACAAGCATTTTTTCCAAATGGGAGCATCTTGGAATGGGCACTGTAGTAAGCTACTTCCACTGCCCTATCCCTGGCCTCTTGCTAAGCCCAACAGGATTTTGGTGGTACAGAATTAAAACAGTGGGATTATTTCGGGGAAGTGGATAGCTTTTCTGTCTTGCTATCAAATTTGCAGTTACAGATACTGGTGCCCTCCCCCCTTTAAAGAATATGTATTAATTTTAAGTTCATATTGAAGAAGCACACCACTCATATATTAAACCAACTCTTTCTTTGGGATTGTTTTCTCAGAATATTCTTGAGAAAGGACAAATTTTCAAAACAAAAATTGTGTAACTTTCTTTACTGCAACTAGAATAGAAAACTGTAATATAGCATCACAATTTCCAAACTAAAATAGAAGTCAAAATCAGGTTATGTTAGGTTATACTACATTACGCTTGTATTGGATTATACTTAGGTTTTTTGAAAAGTTTATATGACTTGAATTTAGTAATGGTTTTAGTTTTTGGAAGTCAATTTTTGCTAGGATTACAGTAAATTATAATGGCTTAATTTCTCTAGACAGGACACAAAGATACTTTGTGGGAATACAGAGGCACCTCTTTCATACACAATTCACTTAGTTATGAGACAAAATCAATTATCTACTAGAATTCTCTTTAAGAAAGTATTTTTGAAAGTGAATTGAAAACTTTATCCTCTATTTTGCAAAATTTTCAAAATTCATCTCTTAAGAAAATCTTGTAATAAAATGGAATGGGAAACATTTTAATCAATACATCACCATAATTCATTATGATCTTTTAAAAAATTTATGTAATTATTTAATTTAGAGAATATTTGTACATATACTAGTACAGAATGCAGAATGTCCATCTATCACAGAATATAATTGTACGCTAACTAAAGTTTGTATTAGGATAATATGCTTATACGTGTCCTCAAAATTTTATGCAAATAATTATTTTATATGCTATAAACATTAGATATTGAAGTCTTCAACTTACTGAACATATTTTATTTTATAATTATCCACTATCACATGTGAACCTAAATAACTTTATTAATTTCTACCAAATTCCATGACTTAAAACATACTTTAAACTTCTCTAAAGACTTCCATAGTGTGTTTTAATCCTTTGGTTTTTTTTATTCTCTCTTCATACAATCCCAACAAACAGTTTCAACAGACACTAAGGAATACATTATAAATATTTAAATAGTAGAAAGAATTTTGGAAAAATTAATGGAATTTTAAAAAGAGTCTTAATTTTTTTCATATAAATGACATAATAGCATACACGAGGAAATTATAAGAGTAAGATGAAAATGATCATTTGTAAGTTGGAAGATTGATGTTTAGATTCACAAGACAAGGTGGTGACTTAAAGCTCAAACTTATTTTAGCTATCACACTTCACACTGGACGGAGCAGTGGAGCAAAGCTTTCTGTGATTTTTCAGTTGGTGTCCAAACACTGTCTCTCTCAGTCAAAAGTGTCACCATCTCTGGCAATTGTGACATGAGCGCTGGAAGTGACAGCTTGATGCGAGTTCTCATCTGGTTTACTGGGTCTAGAATGCACCTTTATTCCTCTTAACTTCGTTTCCTACACTCCTGACTCTTTCTACAGTTGTGCACTGATTCACCCAGCGTTTGGAATAGTGCAGTCATTTGAGTCTATCTGAAACATTGCTTCACTCTAGCATGTTATTGCCTCCCCAGCTGGCTGGCTACGCTTCGTTACCGCTGTGCATTGTGTTTTCTTTCAGATGGCCTGTGGGACCTTCTAATGTAGCTCTCCCCGTGCTTGGAAGAAAGGTAAAATCTCATGCATCTCACAACATAAATGTTTAATTTTTAAATAAACTTCAGTGTGTCCTTTGAATAACTGCAGGCCACAATGTTTACTTACACTTTACATTCATGGGAAACTGTTTCATTTTTTTATATCCTTAAAAAATTAAACAAAATATGACTAATGATGTGATGTGTTTCATGTGCTTCATAAGACATTTATCATTTTTAATGAGGATTATTTAATTTTATTTGCCTTATTATGTCTGTATAATTGAGTTCAATCTGCAGCTACAAGAAACACAGAACCTGTTATATTTTTACCATTACGTCTAAAATTACTGATGAGAAATATATTTTATTTTATCTTTATTTATTTATTTATTTTTTTGGTCAGAACCAGGGATTGTACTCAGGCCCTTTCACTTGCCGGGAAAGCCCTTATTTCACTAAGCCATCTCCCCAGCCCTGAGAAATATATTTTCAGCAAAGAGTTGGAAAAAAATCTACATTATTGTAGCTATAATTATATTTTTCTTGGGACTATGTATTAATTATTTCCTTATCTCTCAAATTATTTGCACAAAACACTGTGTCCTATTTTGTTATCTATATTTTGAGACACATACTTCACTTTTTTCCTTCTCCTCTTTCTTGTTTATTATAATATTAGCTCAGGATTTGATAATGTATTCCTTCTTGCAATCTTATATTCTGTTTAGCCTTCCTCTCAGTATGGTTATTGTTTATGATTCCAGTGAAAGTTGATTATTATATAGATTATTACATTGGTTACTGGATATACTGTGATCAGGCACAATGAAGTAAACGTTGAACTCTCCTATGTAAAATCTATGAAAACTGAAATAAACTAAATGATCATTTTGCATTTCAGTTTGCTTATGTTTGCAAAAGGGCTATAATATCTACCTCAGAGCCACAGATACAGCTAAACAGTACACTGCCTGCCTGGTGAAGCCCTGAGTTCATTTCCTGGCACAAAAAAAGGCTAACTTCATACTAACTTCTTGTATGTGAAAGAAAAAAAAAAGTTTTGGTTTTTTTGTTGTTGTTGTTTTTTGCTTTTTTTGTTTGTTTGTTTTTGTGGAGCCAGGGATAGAACTCAGGCCCTTGTGCTTACCAGGCAAGCATTTATTCAACTGAATTATCTCCCTGGCTGCGAGGAAAGAAAATATTTTTAAAGTTATATGTAATGCAATTTAACTTACAAATGTATAATATGATATATTGCAAGAAAATGTTCTACAACCATTATTACTGTATATACCTTTTTCTGACTTCTGTAACTTCTTTTTAGTCTGGTCAGCAGTTACCACAATTTTACTCCTTAGGGGAGTGCGCTGAATTTTGCAGAGACATTTTTGGTTGGCACAAGTTAGAAGAGATCTGGTAGTTCCATTTAGTGAGGGGAATTTTACCTTCTTAATGTATTGCTGTATGTCTTCTCTACAGACATCCCATAAAACCCAATTCTCCAGCCTGAAATTGTAACAGTGTCAAAAGTGAGAAACCCTACTTAGTGTTGTATGATCATCAGAACTTCAACAAGAAAGGTTCATGAAATCTCTACAGTTGTGTTTTCCTTATATGGGATGCAAATAAAAAAGATGATATAAGGGAATGATGCCTGATGAAGGAAAATGGCAATAGAGTAAATTAACTTATGTATTTTTTTTTCATAAAGCATTGGAGCTGAAAAAATTGAAAAGGGCACATCATGGCTGAATAAGTGCTCAGGTAGAACTTGATTTGAATGTAATGAGTACCTTGTCTCTCATAAAATTGTACAATGTAACTTTCCAATAAGACACCAAAAATGAACATTATTGGAGTAAGTTAACAAAATGATTTCAGGAAAATGACTTATAACTCCTCAGGTATGAATGTACTTGGTTGCAAGTTATTCACTAGATTAAAATAGGTATCAAATGAAAAATATATTCACTGGGAGGTGTAGACTTATGAACAGATGATAATTTCTTAAAAGTCTTTTAACTATACTGGGAGGATACTTGATCTTTACTGTATATTGAAGGAAAATTCTCAATTTTTCACAGACTTGAGATATATGACCTGAGGTGTTATAGTTTAAATCTGTAATGTTTCTCAAAAGTCTCATATGTTAGAGTCTGGGTCCCAAATCAATGGAGAAATTGGTTACCAGTGAATTCTAATGGGAAAAATTAAGTCACTTAGAGTGAAACTTGAAAATAATATTTAAACACAAACTCTATCTCTCTCACTTTCTCTCTTGATGCTTTCTGAGTTAGGAGGTACATAATTCCTCCACTTCGTGCTACTCCTGTGATACATTGTTCTGCCACAGGTTCAAGGTAGCACATTCAGTGCCCATGGCCTAACATCCTTGAAATCATGAACCAAAACAACTATAAACCCTTCCACCTAATAGTTGGTTATTTTAGGTATTTTGTAACAATGATAAAATCTGTTTAGCACAGAGAATTGGTATTAAGATATGAGTTTGTTGATGTTACTATATTTGATGATAAGACTGACAAGCCTTTGGAACTGATTTTTGGAAGAAATTTGGGAAAGTTTGGAGAAGGAGAAGAAAGGATGGAATATCATCAACAAAACTTGAGAAGCAATTGTAGTGACTGATGTGCAAGAATCTTGGAAGAAATGCTGGTACTAAAGGATGTACCAATGAGGTTTTAAAAAGAAAAGAGGACTCATGTAGAAATCCTGTGGTACAGTGCCATCTTCTATGCTGGCAAAAAAACTTTGTCCTTATTTTGTAGATGGCCTAAGACTGTACAAGGCTGAATAGCAGATTAATTAATCTAGTGCAAAAAAAACTACAGTTGCAGAGCATTCCAGCTATGGTTTGTGAGGTTTGACACTGTCTGCTTTCTGTCCAATTTACAGCAAAATTCAGTAGCAAAAGCTAGATGGGCAACATTCTAAAGAGCTATAGTTTGTTCAGAAAAGAAGCAGGTAAAGAATTTCATCCAAAGGGAATAAAGGAGATGAGTGACATTAAAAAAAGAATTGAAGCAGTAGGCCCAGGAATAATAAGACAGATGTCTCCATGGAATGTTGAGATTTGGTAAAAGCACATAGAAAACTCAAATATGTAAGTTTGCAAGCACATTTCAACACAGCTATCTGAGAAGAGTCAGAACACCATGACTGTTTAAAGCCGTTTGAAGAAGTGCTTCCCTAGGATTTCTTTCCGTGTTTGGCCATCAAGGCTCACAGTGAGCACTGTCCTAGGGCTTCCTGTAAGACTTGGAGCCGCTCATCCCAGTGGAGTACATTGGCATTGACCTTGCTCTACCGTGTTCGTTGTTTTCTGAGGCACACGGAATATGTACAATAGTTGTAGTGTCACAGACACAATTTAAATGGAAAGTTTTGAGGCCACACAGGCCGTGACAGCATCAGAATTTATGCACACAGCTCCACGGAGAGTGCTATGAGTGAAGCAGTGAGAACAAAGCTGAAACTTTGGTGGAGAACTCCAGAGTTTAGAGATGCCAGAAAGTTGGAAAGCTTGCCTAGGAATGTTGCAGGCAGTGAACCCCTCCAACCAAAGTGACTGCTCAGGTGGCAAATTGGAGCCGATTAGGCCATGTGTCTTAGTGGTGCTTTCATTCTTTCTTTTCTCTTACGCTCCTATTTCTCTCTGTGGTATAAGAGATTTTATGCTCTACAATTTTATCTTGAAAGTATCTAACTACCTTAAAGCACTTCATTGCTTGGAGTTGTCCCAAGTCTAAAGAAAAACCAGATTTGCAATATTGAGCAATGTGAGATCACTGAAGCAATTGGGACCCTTAGAGATGGATGGAATGCATTTTTCAGGGTGAGATGTATGTGAACCTCCGGGGTCCAGGGACAGACTTTAGTAATTTGTATATGAAGTATTCCTTTTAAAGACCCATGTGTTGCAGACTTGGTCCCAGACCCATAGTATCATTGGGAGGTGGTAGCACTACCTTCAGTGGAACATAGTTGAACACTGTTAGAAAATGAAGGCCTTTTGAAGGCCATGTGTAGGCTTCACCCCTTCCGATCTCTACTTTGCTGTTGCCTTGACTGTAGCAAGTTTTCTTCCATGTGCTCCCGTCATAGTGCATCTGCCGCAACATGAAGAAAGCAAAGAAGCTTGTGATGTTGGAATGGATTCTCTCAAGAAATGAAGTAAAATAAGCCTGACTTCTCTTTAAATTGATTTTCTCAGAGGTTTTCACAACAGACAGACAACTAGCATTGAAGGCAGAATTGCTGAGTAAAAGCATAAAGACAGAGTAAAAGAATGGAATGACTACTTTAGCCTTCCCAAAGAGTAAGGATGCCTCTGCTGAAGGAACAGTGCAAGAATATGCAGTTATATTTTCAAGGAAAGAAAAATCAGTCAAATTAAAATGCAGACACATTTCTTGTAATTCTGAACCCTTTTGTATATAAAAGCAGATGAATAAATGAGATATAAAAATATCATGGACAAGAAACATTGAAACAGAAGAGAAAGAATAATATCATGTACTCAGGAAGAGCCTAGATTGTTCCACAGTAATTGCTTCTTCTATTTTATTATTATAGAAAGACTTTTCTGATCTCCAGGAGGGGTAAAGAAATATTACCTGTGAATCACATATTACAGATGTATATTCTTATTTTGAAATTCTGGAGTGGGGAACCTATCTGAAACTGGAGACACAAAAAAATCTTAGGGATGAAAATTAAGCAGATTACATACTTCACTAGAGTCCTGCTAAGCTTTTATGTTACTTCTGTTATGGGTTCTTATTTTGTCATTGCGTCAAGGTGAAAGAATAAGATTAAAAGTTATCAACAGGGCATAGTGTTTTCTTTCATTGTATTTGACTTACAATGTTCTGACAAAATGATTCAATCTAAGGATAAAACAAAAGGAGTATTTTCATAGTGCCAGAGAGATGGCTCAGTAGAATAAGCACTTCCCTTGCAAGAGCAAGGGCCTGAGTTCCGGAAAAAAAAAATGAGTAGTTTAAAATATATGACCACAAATTTGGTGACTCTAAGGAAACTGTGATCAGTACCCAGACAATTGCATTAGTATAGAGTTTGACTAATGTTGAGGCATGTATGAAACATGCTACCTGCCTGGTACTTGTGGCTAAGTTGATCCTCATACATTGTCTTTGGCCATCCAATGTTACACCCTCTTTATGGCTGTCATTCACTTAATGATTTATTAATAGGACAATATATAAAATTATTCTTTTTTACTTAAACCAGGTCCTATGAAAATCCATTACCAGCTCTAGAGTACCCAATTGAAAAATAAATATATAAAGAATTACCCAAGGTTTATTTGCAGCTTCATGGACAGTCAATGTTTCTTTATCTAATAACTTAGTATTTATATTTCTTTGCAAAAGTAGCCAAGTAAGCTTACCAATAAACTTCCTGCAAGTGAATATATTTCACAACTTAAATATAAAAGAACTGTCCCAAGGATTTCACAATAGTTTTAAATTAAGTAAAAATGAACAGTTTTACTTATTTTTTTCTCAAATAATTCATAAGAAAAGCTTACCACTTATCAAGTAGTACCACATCCCAAAAATAAACAAATGACTTAAAAGAAATAAATTTTGATATTTCCTTTTTTGAAAGTGCGATCTTTATTTGGCAAGCTAATAAGAAGTCCCAGGATGAAATGTAAATTTTTTATCTTGACTTTAGATTGTGCTAGATAGCTCTTATATTCATAATGACAAAAAAGCTCAAAGAATTTGGGTGTGTGAATTGGCTAAAGAAACAAAAAAGTTATGCAAACTCTAAATCTCTATATGTTAGCAGTTCAGAAAAAAATTTCAAGCTTAGAACAAATTATAAATATTCATTTATCTAAAGAATAGGAAAATTTATTATGAAAAAGAAGTAGCACCTGAAAGATAGGAAGGAGGGTCCCGAACAGGCTGCCAAAGAGCATACATATTCATTTATGTTCTCTTGTTATATTTCTAATTCCTCACATTATACATCCTTGGATTATTTTTTATACGCTGGTGGTATAGCACCTAGATACATTTTTAATTTTGAAAGACAAAACCCACATTGAACTATCTTGGAGATTCAAATACTGTAAAAATTAAGTGACAGGGTGGAGACAATCATTTGGAATTTAGAGAAGTCTATTACTCATGTATTAGCAAACACATCTTCCACCTCTATAAAGCAGACCACCTGTCTTTGAGTCTCAAAAGCATGTGGGGCACATGATTTTTATTATGTCATGCCTCATAGTTTCATTGTTTTAGATAATCACTTTTCAAATATTCCTTAAAATCAGTATTACTGTATATGCATAAAATATATCATACATTATGCAATAAGTGCATTTCATTGAGTTATCAACACTTTAAAATTAATAGTTATTGGAATAAATTATGAATACTTCTCAAATCAAAATGAAAATATTATAATAATAATTTAGCAAGAGTTAGATCTCTGGCGTCCCGTGCCAGCCACAGCCCTCGGGATGCACTGAAAGGGCGATTGAGATTGGGCGTGGTGATGCTCCTCTATAATCCCAGTGTTTGGGAGGCTGAAAACAAGAGGATCACTACAAGTCTAATCTGTGTGGTGAGACCCTATAGATCCCATAGACCCTGTCCTAAATATATAAAAAATAAAGAACAAAGTAAGTCAAAGCATCTCTTCAGGAAAAAAGAAGCAAATACTTTTGCGTTTCTGACTTGCCCCATAAATCATGAGATTGTGTCTTTAAAGATTAAGATTAAATTTAAAAGGGCTGGGCTGACCAAGTAGCTCAGCAGATTAAAGTGCCTGCAAGCATGCTCAGGGACCAGGATTTGACCCCCAGACTGCTGTGCCAGCCCAACCACTGGGGCAAGCTGAGACAGCAATTGAGACTGGGCATGGTGTGACGCAGCTGTAATCTCAGCCCTTGGGAGTCTGTAAACAGGTGGATCATTATGAGTTTGATCTAGTAGTGAGACCCTGATCTCCCTATAGATTCTTCCCTAAGAAATACTAAATTAATTAATTAAAAAGGGCCAAGGAAATAAATAAATGGCACAGCACTGGCCATCCACTGCCAATATTTTCTGAAATAGTTTCCTTGAGAAGATTAAATAACATTTAATGCACATTTTATTTCACATAGAAAAACAGAGATAATGATCATGTATAAAATGATCACATTCTTTTTCTTATTTGTCAAATTTGGCTAACAAAAATATGTGATGAACTGAATTTTTAGTGCACTGATCTGTAGTTTAATTTCAATGTGAATGATCAGTGTCTTGGACTCACACAGGGCAAGATATTCATTCTATTATCTACTTATAACATTTTAATATTTCATTTATTTTGATAAAAATGATTCTAAATCAGCTTCCACTGAAGCAGAAAGCATAGTCAAACACGAAATTAGTAAATATAAAAAGAGAAAACAATAGATATAAGCAAGCCATATTAAGATATATGTCTGAATTTTTGCTTGATAAATTAAGGTAATAAAGAAATATCTGGTGGACAGACAGTTGATGTTTCCCTCCAATTCAAACCCAAAGGGAAAACCATTCTTATGACTATTTGTAGATTATTTCCAAATATAGAAGGCATCTGTCATCAGATTTTGTGAATTTTGTGCTCTAACGGGATATTTTGATGTTGAAGTGAGTGCTGATTCTTTTGAACTTTGTTAGTTCTGCTATATTTAAGGAAAGAGAATTTTTTCTGTGCCTCAAGATAAGATTGATTCAGAAAGAATAAATGCCTGTATCCCTATGTGCATTACCTTGAATTGTTAAATTTTTCATAGCTGTTCAATATTTATATAAAAAGCATGAGTTTGCCCACTTTATAGTTATTCTTTTTATTATATTTTTGCTTTGATTTACTATTATAAACAATTGCTACAAGATAAACCCAGTGTTTATATTTTAGAAACAATCATTTTGGTCTTGAAAAATGCTGTAAGAACAGAGATACTATGTTAACTGTTTTATAACTATGTTAAATGTGTTACTAGTGTTTTGGAATCTGTATAAGTACATGGCATTCATGTCTGGTTTGATATTTGAATATTTTTAAATAATACTGCAATACAAATGATTAACATTGAAAAAAGTAATGAAGAAACAACATATTCATACAGAAAAAATTGAAGTATACATGATTCTAAAAACTAAGTAATATAATAAATGGCTCCAAAACCTTTGTGATTAAAATGTGTTACAGTTAAACTCAAAAAGCTAAAAAAATAATTTCAGAAATTATATATGCACAGAAACAGAAATTTCAGAGTTACATACTCTAGACTATTTATGACCTCTTTATTTTAAAGAGAAAAAAGATAAACGATGAAACCAAGTTTCAAAACAGGTTAGTAGGACAGTTACAATAGTTGGTACGTTGCATATTGTCTTCATAGCTGCTATTCAGAGTAGAAGGTACAGGCAGGCTATCTTGTTCCTACAGTATTAACACAAAACTTTCTTTTCAATGAATTGAGAAGAGAGTTATAGCTCTATAACTATCTTAATTATCTTGTGAATACATTTGCTTTTTTACTTTCTTATGACCTTTTAAAATTTTATAAGACTCATTATTAAGTTTTAGCGTCAGTCTATACCATACCAGTCACTAATTTTATGTCTTCAAAGCTCTTAGAGATAATTATTGATGTCAAAAAGCTGCAGAAAGTATACACACACACACACACACACACACACAAACACACAAAACGATTTGTATATCTTTCACTCAGATTCCCAAAATGTTAACATTTTACCCTGTGGGTCTATGCTTGTGTGTATTTATGCTGGATCCATATAGCTAGCGTGGTTGATTTTACCACCAACCAGTTTAGTAAAATTTGCAATTATGTTGGCCCTTTATTTTATTACAGTTGTATTTTCCAGGAGAAATGTCAGAAACTTCCAAAATCAAGAAATACAGTGTGATCTAAGTTTCAGATCAGTTAACATTTTTCTGTTTATTATTATTATTATCATTATTATTATTATTATTGGCAGAACCAAGGAACGAACTCAGGCCCTTGTGCTTGCCAGGGAAGCATTTATTCCACTGAGCCATCTCCCAGCCCCTCTATGTACTAATATTAAATACCTTTTATATAAGATTTTTCAAATTTACGTATGCAATTTGTCACCAAGATTTACTCACTAGTTATATCTAATTTTTGATTGAAAATATTATTTTTTTGAAAGCATTATTCTTGTGACTGCAGTATCAGTATGAATATTTTGTTATTTCGTTCTCATTTTGTCATTAGAATTGAATTCTATGGAATACAGAAGGATTATGTCTATATATCCATAGGATTCATACATTTTTATTTTTGTTTGTAGATACCTTAAGCTCTGATGAAATAATTTTAAGACTATCATTCATTTCCTTTTCAATCTTGGAATAAGACCAATTAATTTTATTGTTTATGGTGAAGCATTTCAAAGTGAAAAATGTATAGGACAGAAATGGGAGAGAAGAAATAAAGAGGTACAGTTTCCTGAATGAACACTTTAGCATACGTTTGCTTGCTAGAATACAATAAACTACTGATTCTCAACTAATTTACATCATAGCCTGTCAGAATAGCACTCGTATCTTTGAAAAAAAAATCCACCACTCAATACTTCAAAGAGAAGAAGTTGGTGGGCTCATGCTTCCAGCCCCTAGGTGACAACTCCAAAGCAGATTTGTTCTGGAGGAAGGGTCTGGCAGAGGAACGCTGCTCACGTCACAGTGGCCAGGAAGCACAGATCACAGGAAGGTGCAGGGGAAAGCTATGTCCATGCACCCTGTGGCTTGCCTTTTCCCACCAGGTCTGACCTCATAGCATTTGTAGCAGCACTAGGGATTAATTAGTAGATAAATGCTCTGTTGAGTGTCATACTTTCATCATCCAATCGCCTTCTAAAAGCTTCACCACTAAATACAAGAACCTTCTTTGGGGAGTATTCTAGATTAAAACCATCACATCAGCCCAAAAGAAAAGCAAAACAAGCAATAAAACAGAATCCAATTGGAATTCAGTATTTTTACTATATAAATCTGTGAATGACAAAAGAAATCTGTCAATAAATATAGTATCTTTTTTTCTTTAATTGATAGATTAGCAATTCACAAGTTATACCTAATATTTTTACAGCAACCATGTAGTAAATATATTATGAAAAATCAAAACTTATTTTTCTCACTATGATAGGAGAAAATTACAAATATTAAAAGGGGGATGTTAAAATGAATACTGGGTTTAGATTGGACTGATGGTATCAGAATAAACCTTTTTAGCCTGTAGACATATACAAAGAAGCAAATAGAAATTGAGTTACAAAGAAGGCAACACTTGTGCTATATAAATTCATATATAAGAATGATGGTCTTATATGTGCATCTTACATAGATAAGTGTCACTTCTTTTTATAAAAACCAAAGAAGTGAGGAATTAGATTCTAGCATCAGCTAATATAGTTTGGATCTAAATGGTACTTTCTAAATATTGCTGTACATAGGAGCTGGGGAGATAGTTCAGTGGCTTAAGCACCTACCTGGCAAGCACAAGGTCCTAAGTTTGATCCCCAAAAGCAAAAATAAAATAAAATAAATATTACTACAAACCCAAAGGTAAGTTTAATTGGTTCTTTTAGCTAATTAAAAATTTTTCCATTTTAATGAAACTCATTTCTTCTTAATTCTTAGCTTATTTACAGATAAATATTTGAGTAATCGGAAATATCTCTAAATTAAACTTTTATAGCATCTTTTATTTTTCCTACTCTGTATTTTCTCTGTTTCAGTAAAAATAATGATTTCCTCTCTTCTATCACTTGTAAACAACACAATTTTTTTTTATTTTAAAGAGAATAAAAGCAATAAAATTGCTACAGAATTTTCAAACAAGATGAAATTAACAATGATTGGTTACTATGTGACATATTGTTATTTTCAAAGTAGTTGGCTCAGATTACCAGATACAAACATGTAAGACTGATTGAACAATATAAACACTATTCATTTCAATGAATAAAAATAAGTCATACTATTATGTTAGTTATCTTATGCATATGAATTCACATATTCCATCCTTATTTTGTCCTTTCCCTCACAACAGCTTTTCTTTCCTTTTGAGCAGTTTCTTTCCCTCACAGTATCTATTGAACCTTTGGATCTTATTCACTCTTTCAATTTTTTGTACTAGGGAGACAATACAATGTTTTCACATGTGAGTCTGATTTATTTCACTTAATAGCATGGTCTCTCGTTGCATTCACTTACCTATAAAAGTGTCAAGTTTACGTTCTTTGTAGTTGAGTATTTCTTCATCATCATACAAAAAAAATCTATTTTTATCCATTCCCCAGTTGTTGGGTATTTTCCCCTCAGATTTATTTATTACATATTGTGCTTATATAATTGCGTGTGCACATATATCACTATTGCATTGTGTTGTTAATTCTTCTGGGAAAATACCCAGAAGAGGAACATCTGGGTAGAATGGGACCGTAAATCTTAGTTTCTATTTTTATTTATTATTATTATTATTATTATTATTATTATTATTATTATTTTGTATTTTAGGGAAGCGTCTGCAGGGTGTTCAAGGTCTCACTGCTAGATCAGACTTGTAGTGATCCAATTGTTTACACCCTCCCCAGAGCTAGGATTATAGGAGTGTGCCACCATGCCCACTCTCAATTGCCATCTCAGCATGCCCTGTGGGCAGGGCCAGCATGGCAGGCCCGGGATCAATCTTAGTCTCTAGAGGAATCTAAACACTAATTTCCACAGTGGTTGTTCTAGTCTATGCCTCCAACAACAATGGAGAATCTTTACTTTTTCCCCACGTCCCTGCCAGCATTTGCTATTGGTTGATTTCTTCATTATAGCCAGTCTTTATGGGGTGAGACAGAATCTCAGTGTAGTTTAATTTGCATTTTTCAGATGACCAATGATATTGAAAATTTTGCATATATTTACTTGCCATTTGTGTTTCTTTAAATGAAAATTGTGTAAAAGTCTTAGATGTTCACTTTTTTAATTGGATCTTTGAATTTTGGGGGTCTCATTTTTAAAATTCTTTATGTGTTCTACATAAAGTTCCTTGATCTGAAGGAAAAACCCCACAAAATTAGTGAATTCATTAGTTTCTATTAATTTCAATAAATATTAACCATCAAATCGACATGGACAGAAAAATAAGTCAACATATCTCTGTCTAAGCTACAGTTTTACTAATTTCTATAAGGAAATAAGGAAGTCACATATTATATTTAAGTATAATTTTAATTTTAGTATTCCAATACTTTTTTTTTTGCTGAACCGGGGATTGAACTCAGGCCCTTGCCCTTGCCAGGGAAGCGCTTATTCTACTGAGCCATCTCCCCAGCCCCAGTACTTTCAAATTTAAATGGCTCCCATTTTCCTTACACAAATAAAATTTATGATATCATAGTTTTGTTATGAAAACAGATACATAAGTTAACAAGTCTGAAGCCTTTTTCCATCAATTTTCAGGTATATATGCTTATATAGTGCCCCCTGACTGATCAATTCCTAATTCATATGTTAACTGGGTACCTAAAATCTTATGGGTTTTGAAGATTAAATAATTAACTTGAGTCAAGGATTATAATGATAACTTGAAACTTGCATTGCTTACAGTTATTGCAAAGACCTGCAATCATAAATATTCAATATGATTTTGTAATATGAACAAAAGAATATGTCCAAATTCAAACTACATCAAACTGTTCTTTTATCTTATTAAATTCTTTTTTGCTTCTTTAATAGTCTTTGTCCTAGAAACAACTTTTCCAAATGAAGCTCTTCTCACCTATCAATGATTTCCTAAATGTCTCTCTTCACTCTCCCATACCTAACTGATATCTGTTAACTTTCTAAAGGTAACACATTCCTAAGGAGGCTAATTTTTTTATTTTTAGGAGGCTATTTTTAATTTCTCAGTCTAAATATAAATATCTGTAGATAACTGTTATTACTGAACATTTTTCCTCATTAGAATGTAACTATAATAATGTGATAAAATATTCATATTTTACAGATAAATATTTGTGGTTCCTCCCTTTCCAACAGGCATATCACATTGCATCTGTAAACTCTGACAAAATAGAAAAATAGTATTTGTTTTCCATAAGACTTTTTGTGAATTCAAGTACCTTATATACATTCAATACATTCGGGCCAAGCAGTAACTGAGGAATAAGGAGTTCTTTGGAAGAGCTACCTAGATTCAAGGATGAGACTATCAACCATTACACATATTCACACACAAATGTGTAGAATTCTGTATCAGATTATATTTACACTGGACATGAGGGAAATTTGTGATATAATACAAATGGAAAAATGTAATAAGACAGAAAAATGTTTGAGACATAAGTGAAAGAAGATTTTGAAATCATCAATCCAACCAACCAGATGGAGAGATCCAAGAGACCTGTCGTTTGCAGGGAAGACTGATAAAACGTTAAGCTAGTGAAACATAGTTGGTGATCTTACCTGAAGTCAAAATGGTTATTTTCATATTTTAAATGAACACATAGGAAGTTTCACGCATATATTGTAAAGAAATTTACATGATAAAATCAATTTTCTCTATTAAGACAACTTTAAATCAGCTATGATCAAAATCAAAGTAGAATTTCAAATTTTCATTTTCTTTCCTACTGAGACTGATAATAAATATTGTCTAATGATATAAAATGAAACAAAGCAATGTTAAAGCAAAAATTAATATCTCATAGACATTAACAGAATATTTTTTAATATTTGAAAATTTCTCTAAGTGTGAAATTTTTATTCTTATTATATTCATTAAATTTTACATAAAATAAAAGAAAATCTCTTAACTAGTAAGAAATCACATTTCCTCTTTTTAGAGTATTAATACACCTGCAAAAATTATCAATAAAGTATAATTTCAAAAAACAATCAGGAATTTTTAAAATATATACATTTTCGGGGCTGGTGAGATGGCTCAGTGGTCTAAAGCACCTACTTAAAACAAGCTCAGCAAAACACAGGGACCACGGTTCAATCCCCCAGCACCACACGCCAGCCAGCCCCGCCCCCTGGTGGGCTGAGCTGGCCACACACACACACACACACACACACACACACACACACACATTAAAAAAAATAATAATAATACATTTTCATAGCTATCATGTTTTAACATGTTCCATTTTTAAGTCTTGAAAACAGATGATGTTCAAATTTTTTCAATATATTTGTCAGTATATATGTATTGATTGCATGAAAATATTCTGCAATATATTTTTGAGACATTATGATTGCTTTTCATTTGTCTGTTAGTTTGTTTCTTCATAGAGGATGATATGGGGCCTTCTAAAGGATGTGGAGTGTGGCTGGCCCCGATCAGATTAGCATTAGATGAACTCTGCTGTGTAACTGACTTATGTAAAAAATCAATCATCTGTAATGAAAGAAGGAATGAATATTTTTTATTTCCAAAGTTAAAATTCATCAATGTTAATTAGTTAATCCCCATTGCCAACCATATACGAAATTAATAACATGCCAATTATAAACACTGAGATATCATATTAACAATTCCACAGAATTCTGTCATTTTGCTATAAAATATTTGAGTGTTTATCATGATGGATATGAGATTATGTACTCATATCATGTTACCTCTAGCTACCAATTACCATTTCAGCTAATTATTTTTGGACTTCACTTAGCTTATTTTGTGAGATAACCAGGCATTCCTCTAGGTAACCAAAAATGCACAAGCAAAAATGCATCTACAATTTTATAACAGTATTTTATATCTAATTCTACAATGTTATATTTTAAAGTCTGGATTTTCTGAAAAACTAGTAGCAACATTCAGAAGAAAATTCTATTGTGCATTTTTAAACCATTTGCTCTTTGTTTTTCTTTCTTTGTTTCTTTTCTTTTTTTTTTTTTTTTTTTTTTTTTTTTTTTTTTGCTGTCTCAGCCCACCATGGGGGCAGGAATGGCACATCATGTAGTGCCAGAGATCGAACTGTGGTCCCTGAGCTTGCCTAAGTTTGCCCCACTTGCTCTTTTACAATTAGTTATTTAATATCATTTGGTATAATTCTGCTTTCTCTACACTCCATTGGTGATTCATTTTATTTTATTTTCCTCAAAGTTTTTGCAACTGAATTCCCAAATGGACTGAAGTTATATCTAGACTGTAAGAAACTCGAGTTTATGGTAAATTTCAGACAAACTACCATCCATCTTATAGCCTAGTCCATACATTAAATCAGAAAATTGCCAGGGTCAAATTTGTTAGCAATTTCAAAGATAAAAGTAGCCAAGTGGCATAAAGCAACGCACAGAGAGGCCTGTTCCATTTCTCAGGTTCTTGTTGCTCTCATATCAGACGCATGTTCTCTGTCTTAGAGCAGTTGTTATGCATTGATAGTAAGATCTGTGTATTGGCTCATAAGATGATAACACCGGTTATAGAATATCTCTATTTTATAAGAAGTGTGGTACGGCGCACATGTAACATTCTCCAACATCTCAACAAATTGTGCTTTGTTCTGCACTACCAGAGACCTCCTACGGTGAGAGTTCTGTAGGTAGAACTGTGACCAGTAAAGATCAGTGCTCTATCTCCTTGCTCCCCGCTTGTCAGCACGATGAGCCTGAGCCAGCCGCACTCTTTCCCAGTCAGTGCTGTCATAGTAATAGAGACAGAAGTGGACTCCGTCTCTGCTGATGAGACCGTGTTCTGCACTGGATGAGAAGGGTACTAAAATGTGTGCTGTACACTTATGCACACATCTATACGTCATCCTCCAAATATCTTTGTGAATTAAAAAGGGAATAGTTTGGATTCTATCTACTTTACTTGTTATGCTAAATAATATTTCCCCATTATTTCTTTCAATTCTGTGTATATAAAAGAAAACTCATTTTCACCTCAAAGAAAATTCTGAGGCTTTGATCTGTTTGATCTGCCCATTGCTTCTCATTATAATTGTTTTCAAGTCATTCAAGTTTGAAATTATAGGATTATAAAATATGCTTTACAGATGTAGGGAATCAAAGGAAAGTAAGTTTCTGAGTCTAACTGGAAATATTCAAAAAGGAATTCAAAATTTGAAAGTTTTGAGAATTAACAGATACTTTTTAATTTTATTCTCATTGTCTAAAGCATACTTTCATATTAAGAGTAGTTTAACCACTACATATTGGCATAATAATGTTCTTCTGATGATTAATTGGCATCAGAGTATAAAATGATTTTTATTTTATTTACTGTATGCAGATGAATTTGCCTTTCTATGAATTTTA
>NW_004524644.1:8751174-8779373 GCF_000260255.1 Octodon degus
CTTAGTTCAGGCTCTACAGGGTCTCACTTCAGAGATCAGACTCATAGTGATCCTCCTGGTTTCAGCCTCCCAAGTGCTGGGATTATAGGCATGTGCCACCAGGCCCAGTCTTCATTGTTGTCTCAGAATGTCCTGGGTAGGGATGGGATCAAATCTAGTCACTGCATCTGCCTAAGCAGATGCTTTAATATGCTGAGCTATCTGACCAAACCAGCATATTTTATAAGGCTTAAATTTGTGCTGTTCACATACCGTAGGGTGAAGTTTTTGAAAGATTAAAAAAATGAAATAAATTTGGATATAAAAACGGAAAAAATATACAAAATCGTTTGAAAGGATCATAAAACCATTTTTAGTGAGTATAAACTTTTTAATATACATAATATTGCCTGTTCTTTTTAATAAAAGTGAAATGTGAAACTACAAATTCACTTATTTACTCATCTGAGTTTTCCCCATTTGCTAATTTCAACAATATAAAGGACATTTTGAGTATTAAAAGTAAAATTACATAAAATTTAATTTGTTTTCCTTATCCAAAATATTATCATTCATTCTATGAATACTGGCAAATATCTAATTTCCTTACTCCTTAAAATTAGAATATTTCTCTTACTGTTAAAAAAACCTAAAGTGACACCTGAAAATAAATTTTTCAGTATTTTAAGTTGTCATGTATAACGGTGTTCTTAAAAATGTTTGACTAAAACAAAAATGAGATCACTTTCTTTTTAACCAGTCCCTCAACTGAAAGATAATCATTTTATAAGTAGTAAAATAATTATATATAATTACATGTAAGTGCTAAATTAGTCTTATAATAAACTGCAAAGGGTTGTGACTTCGCCAGGTTAGGGGGCCAAATAAGGGTGAAATCTGTTAGGGAACAGACATTTTACACTAAAAATTTACCTGAAAGATTGAATTTTTAGATCTTTTCTAAAAATGAATGTGATTCACATTGTTTGAACAAATGCTTTAAATATAAATGGTAATGTTTGTATGAAAGATAAGCCCATAGCATTCTCAAAAATATGACTTTCTGAAATTTAAATTACTGGTTAGAACTAATGAATTTGATAGGACATCATAGTTTTAGCTACTATTGATTGCTATTATTTCACATGGTGTTATGGTTTGTGTCTAGGTGTCCCCCGAAGCCTCATGCAATCTTGGGGCAGCTTCTGGAGTTTGTGATTGATTACTGTGGGTGTGGATGCTGCGCCTGCCCCAGGGCAGGCAATTTGCATTACAATGTAAGGTGGGAAGAGACGCTAGCTGCATGAGCTGCTGCTACCCCTCTCTTGCCTTTTGCTCTTTGCCACCTCCATGAAAGGTTGCTTTCTGCTGTGTGCTGCTCTGCGTTGGACCCAGCTGAGTATGGACTGAAGCCTCCAGTAACTGTGAGCTAAATAAACCTTTCCTTCCTTCATTTTGAGTGTCAGGTATTAGTCCCAGCTGTGAGAGAGAAGAGTAACTAAGACACATGGCATTGAATTTACAAGTTAAATATAGAGCTACTCAGTTTTATTTATTTATTTATTTATTTTTATTCATTTTGGCAGAACTGGGGATTGAACTCAGGCCCTGCGCTTGCCTGAGAAGCAGTTATTCACTGAGCCATCTCCCCAGCCCCTCAGTTTTATTTTGAATATCTCATTGTAAGCAATTAAAAGTGCCAAAGTAAGATTTGACATGCATGTGATTTACAGTATCCATCTGTTACAGTTTATGTCTAGCTGTCATCCCAAAGCGTCATGCAGTTATGGGGCAAACTTCTACAGTTTGTTATTAATTCATGATCCACTGCTGGGATTATGGGTCTGAGTACTGCTGGGATTATGGGTCTGAGTGCTACAGCTGGGCTGGATCAGATAGCCTGGATGCGACATAAGGGAGACAGACTTGCTCTCTGTTTCCACTGCTGCTGTTGCTTCTACCTTTTGCCTTTCTTTTTTGCTGTTTTCCATGCGATGAGCTGTGGTTTCCTGCCATGTGGCACTCTGCCTTGGAGCCAGCTGAATATCGACTGAAACTTCCACAAACTGTGAGCTAAATAAACCTTTCCTTCCTATATGTTGGTTTCAGGCATTTCGTCTCAGCAATGAGAGAAAAGTAACTGAGACACCACCTGTCCAGTGTCTCCAGAAAGACATGTGCAGTCTCTGACAGGATTTTAGTATTATTGTCTGAAATTATTAATTTGTTTTGAAATGAGAATGATTAAGGGGTACGACAACTTGAACCCAGAGTCTTTTCACTAAACCACATCTCCAGTGCTTTTTGTTTGCTTTTGGTGATTTCGCTGCTTCAAGTTCCTATTCTTGTAGGCTTGAGAAAACTTTATGTTGTACCATTAAGAGCTTCAGCTGACTGAATCAATCCACCCAGATTATGGACTGTTGTCTGTTATATTTAAAGTCACTAATACTAAATGTTAATCACATCTACAAAATATTTCCACAGGCTGGGGAGATAGCTCAGTGATCTAAGTGCCTGCCTGGCAAGTGCAAGCACCTAGGTACAATCCCTGGTACCATATGCCAGTGATAGGCCCAGAACCTGGGCACACCTTGCTGGCCACTGAAACCAGGTGTGGTGGCACATGCCTGTAACGCCAGTGTTTGGAAGGCTGAGACAGTAGGATCACTACATGTCAGAGATGAGTACGAAGACGTGGTACCAAGTAAATAAATAAATAAATAAAATTTTAAAAGGTTTCCACAGCAATATCTACACTGTTTGATCAAGATTATAATAGCCTAGTTACATAAATATACACAATTAACCAGCTTAAGTAAATTTCTGCCCACTAAAGTATGTTGTTGCCTTGTGAACATAAAGTTATAGCTCCTTCATTTATCCTTATATTCACTCATTACAATAAAAAATAAACTTTGTGTGTGTGTGTGTGTGTGTGTGTGTGTGTGCAGGGTCTCACTAAGCAGCTCAGACTCTTAGCGATCCTCCTGTTTTCAAACCTCGTAGCACTGGGATTCCTGGCTCCTGGACTCGGTTGCTGAGTCAGCGTGCGTGCCATATCAGGAATCAAGCCTCAGTCCCTGCACTTGCCTAAGCAGGTGCTAAGTCCGAGCTATCTCCCCAGCCCTTGAAAGAGAAACATTTTCTGAGCATTGACTGTGAAACTTTAACTCTTAAGTTATAGGGGTGAGGAAAATATGAGTAACAGAGAAGTAGCAGTAGATGTTGTCCTGATATTTACATTTCATTCTTAATATATGTGGGTGATACAAAATGTGACAACCCATATTGTAAGAGTTAGAATTCACTGAAGACAGAAATATAATATTATAAGACAAAACAAAATGATTTCAGCAAAAAGGTGAGTAACGGCTTCAGTTAAGAATCATCTATTCTTCAACCCTCATGCAACGGACAATAGATGTCTGTGATATGTTTGCTCAACTGTCTCCAAAGAAACTTCTAAATAAACTAGCATCATGGGGAGATTCAGTAAGAGTGAAGTACAACAGAGAAACACAACAGTGGCAGGCTATGGACAGTGTCTTCCAAGTGTTTTTCTAAGCATGAATAATGTATTTAGTAGGTTTCCAAACAATTTCACAGTATCTTTTTAGAAGTATTTTCCAAGCACTTTTAAGTTAGAAGCAACATTGACAGAAAGCACTGTGATTCCCATATACTCCATAGAACCACACATGCATAGCCCTTGCCAGGAGGCATTTTCAAAGTCAAGTTTTTCAGGTAATGTTATTGAAAATTTGAATCATTATAAGCAAGGAAGTAGGAGTTGTAAAATGCTTTACTCTGCTCGCTCGAATTTCTCTGTGGTATTGTGGTCTGACAAAGCATGACTATTGTTACATCAGTTGGGACTTCACTGCTGAGCTTAATTTAGACACAGAAGAATAAAAATGATACTTTGATAAGGAAAACAAATCTTTCACAACATCTGCTGTTGCAAAATGTACATGTTAGTGGTTCCACTAGAAATCTATTGACAAAATGTTATATTTAAAAATGATTGCTTCAAAATGCCTGAGTACCTGTGTCTTCTCTCTCAGGCTTCAAGAAAGGATGGTGTTACTTTTCAATAAGAGCAAAGACATTGTAAGGAAGAAGATGAAAAGAAAAAAGTATCTGAATTTTAAATTTAAAAATTACCAATTCTGGATGTAGACCCAAGATACCCTATGAACGTGAAAGCTCTTGAGGAATATGACAAGAAATTCCTTAATCTGAAAAATATTTAACTGGCTACATTTGAACCAAATTTTGCTTTTATCAATCAATGTCTGCTTTGTTGTAATTGAACTTACTATTTCTTTTTAAGTTCAACTATTATTCACCTATAAAACAACTTATATTAAAGTTTCCATTATGTTTTTCCAGCAAATTAGCTGAGACTGTAGGAGAAAAAAAAAATGAAAGCTTTCATTTTTTATTAATTTTATTGAGAAACAAACCAATTACAAGGATAGTTTCAATAATTAAAACATGCATATTGTTGTCTTAGTGTTTATTCATAGTACAAGATTTAGACATGATATCCTGTCCAAACACTATTAGTACAACTCTTTTTTCTCATTGAATTAAGAGAAAGTAGCTGTATATCTATCCTATTTTGTATATATAAATACAAAAATGGTCCTTCATTTGTATCCTCTTTTTTTGTTTAGTTTTGTCAGAAAAGGGTATTTCATTGCTATTTAAATATTGTAGGTGTGTGAATTCGGCAAAATAATCCAACCTAGTCCAGTAGTACGTAATAGTAGTGGTTTATCCATTGGACTGGCAATGTCAGCAGTTGCTGAGAGCTTTCATTGAAGCCTGAAGGAAGTTCACTGTTATAGCCCAAGTCACTGCCCTGAATGGAGGCCCTAATTAGAAATCTTGAACGAAACCAGACAAGAACAAGGAATAAAGCTGAATTCTGTAATTATTAATCAAGTAGCTTAGAATATATATATACATATATATATATATATATGAACTAAAATAATAAGATAATAAATATTGCTTCTTTGAAATATTTTAGTGTCATACTTGGTAATAGTCCTTTAATTTCTTTTCTTAGTTTTATTTTTTCTTAATTTTTTTTTACAGTTTCAAAACAAATTGTTAGGACAGTTTCAATAATTAACACATTGCATACATTCTTCCTAGTGTTTAATTGATGTACAAGAGGCGGACTTGATATCCTATTTACAAACACCATTAGAGCAAATCCCTCTATTCATTAAGAGAATGTAACTATATATCTATCCTAACCACTTTGAATACACAGATACAAAATGGAAATTCATCTGTATCCCCTTTTTTTGTTAAGTTCCATCATTTAAATATTATAGGAGTGTATAATACCTATAATATTCAGCAAAATAATATAAAAGAGATTATTATAAAGAGATTATAATAATAATCTAAAGAGATTATTATATATTTTTATATATTTATTATATATTTTTTATTAATTTTATTGAGAAACAAACCAATTACAAGGACAGTTTCAATAATTAAAACATGGATATTGTTGTCAGTAGTCCATAATAGTACTGGGTCTTCCACTTCACTGGCAATGTCAGAAATTGTTGACCTGAGTCCCCTACAGCTCAACATAACACCATGACTTTACTTATGGGGCCAAAGAGGGAAGTGATCGATGGTGTAGAGTGTGCCTAAGGAGAGTCACATGGAGAGAAAACATTCTCTCAGGCTTTCACAGAGAGCACATTGGCTAAGCAATGGCTGTGACTCATCCACATGGCTGACACTGACAGAGGTTCTACAATCTGAGGTACAGGATCTCAAGATAAAGCCTAAGGGGATTTCACTGACCTTATAAGACCCAAAAGCTACAACTCTTGTTGCATAAGTCCTGCTTTTCCTTGGTCTTAACCATCCAGCAGAAAAGTATAAAAACGAAATATAAGAAGTAGTCCTTTAATTTCTGCTTCAATGTTTATGTAATGTCTTAAGGCACAGTGGATAACAGAGTAAAATTTTCAAACAATAGAAAAAAAAAACTTTTTCATGGTAGACTTCACACCAATC
Organism: Octodon degus; assembly: GCF_000260255.1. Taxonomy (NCBI): domain Eukaryota; kingdom Metazoa; phylum Chordata; class Mammalia; order Rodentia; family Octodontidae; genus Octodon; species Octodon degus. Next base: position 8,757,211 of record NW_004524644.1, read on the forward strand.
ACTTAATTAATGAGATTTTATGAAAAACTAAACATTTGAAATTGCTAATAGTAAAAAATCCCAAACACACTTTTATAGACAAAAATTATACACATATGAGTTTTTAACGCTTCCAAAGTAACACAAAAATTTTTTGATCTGGTCTAACATCTGGTTTAGAGAGACAGCTAAATATGTCTAAACATGTTAAGTTTACAGCTACAAGTATAGTGACTCTGTACAGCTTCTATTTTTTATATCTTAGAAAATGGTACATTTACAAAATTTGAGGACATATTTAAATAATAAAGAAATACAAAAGTTATATTTTTGTTAAATCTAATACTTAAATAAATGTTCTAAGATATAATTATATTGACAACTGAAAAGACATACAAAGAAAATGTTTATTTTATAATTACTTAGAATTCTAGTAATTTTATTGTAGAAAGCATTCAGGTTTATATGTATTTTTGTTGTCTAAAATTTAAAATGCATTACTACTTGGAATGAAATGTGTATTTATCAAGAAAACTACAATGTCTATTATTGATAGAATCAACATGATACCTTTCGCTTAACTCATTATTGTAACTAGTTACAGATAAAGAGCTCTATGAAAATGTAAAATAGGGACCACCACTTTCAATATGGGAGAATCAAGGAAGGTGTCTCTTCAATAAATAAGATTTAGGAATAAAGAATTATTTTGTCATTAAAAGTTTTAGTATTAATCTTTTTCTACTAAAGTTATTGCCTGAAAAAAAGACATAAACAGTTTTTACTATAATTAAAGACTTTCACACAAAGCTTACAGTTTATGCAAAGTGCACAAAGAATTAAAATATTTGGTATGCATAAGATAATTGAGGAAACCACAAGTACAAAGGCAAATGTGATAGTGACAAGTTTTAAGTAATATTAATGCGCAATATTAAATGTTGCTCTATTTAATTCTATTTCAAGAATGAACACTTAAATCTAAGAAGAAGAATGTAAAATTGTGTATTCTTAAAGAATCATAGTTCAGATGAAATGATGATATAAATGTTCTCTGTAGAGTTATCATTTAGCTGACAATAGTTATACCCTTAAAGGAGATATGTGGTAGATATAAAGTAAAGGAAGTGCTCGGCATGGCTAGCTGCCAGCATTAAAGTGAAAGAGCCAGGTGTAGTAGCTCACACCTGTAAGGGTAAGTTGGGAGGCTGAGGCAGGAAGATGGCTGAGAATCTGAGGCCAACCTAAGCTACATAGTAAATTCCTGTGTGAAAACTAAAAGAGAGAGAGAGAGAAGAGAGAGAGAGAGAGAGAGAGAGAGAGAGAGAGAGAGAGAGAGAGAGAGAGAGAGATTATACTTTCTAGGAATGATTTCTCAGCACAGACATCAAGTTGGGTGCAGGATATTCTTTTATAAAATTACAATTCTAATGGAACATGGGATCATTCAGGTACATGAGTGAGAATCTACAGAGCATGTTTAGGAAGGGTAAATAAACTTTTCCAATAACTTGTTATAGTAAGAATTTATTGTCGTTAGGAAGAGAATCCACTAATATTTAAAGCAGTATAGATCAAGAAAAAAAAAATGGTTGAAGACCAAAAACAGAATGAGGAACTTCAAAGTTTGGATCTAAGTAAACACAGTAATGTACAAAGATGTCTGAAAAAGGTCCTGAGAAGCAAGATTAATATCAATGATTTAGAAATAAGAATCTAAAGGGAAAAAAAGCTGAATTTTATTAATTGTCACCAAATGGGCACTGGTAAATACCTCCAAGATAAGCATTGCTATAGGTATATTGATAAGGTAAAGTAAGAAGAAAACGTCTGGAATAATGGAAAGATCTCTTTAATTTAAGCAGTTTAAAACTATAGCAGATGTTGGTTACCAGGATCATAAACGTAAGGAGAACCAGCCTTCCACTCGCACTCTAAAGGGAGGATGATGGGCAACGCTATGCCCGCCAATTTAATAAATAAAATGGATTCAAATTAGCAAACTCAAGGGAGAATTAGATCGAGTGGACTGTATAGATTTACAATCTTAACACGTTTCTATAAAAAGCTCAAGTATTCTGTGTGAATCATCAATGAATTCTATAGAGTATTCAAGAAAGAAAAAAGAATTTTGAAAAAAAGACTTAAATTTGTGCAAAAAAATCCAGAAAGTAGATGCAAAATAAATATTTCCTAATTTTAGAAGCATAATATCATGATATTCAAAACAGTTAAAGAAATTACAAGAAAAACAGTAACTAACTTACAACAATACCTAATTAACTTTATTGTAACTTATAGACATAAATGAGGCAAAATATCAAAAAATTATAAACCTACTTCATATAAAAGGAACTGTCAAGTGGAATTTATTCCTTTGTTGCCTATATGTACCTACTAGACCCAGAAATACACCCTATATAAAGGTGAATTCTTAGATATAATTATAAAATATTAATTACAATGTTTTGTGGAAATAGAGGAGAAAATTTATGTGATTTTCCATGTGATGATGAGTACTTCAATAGTGAACCATCATTTTCTTTATCTACACATGAATAAAAATATGAACTAATTATGAAATAACTTTTTCTCTACCTGATAATAGACTTGGAAATAAATTAAAACACTGGAATCTCTCACCTAATTGGCTATGTAGAGTGCATAATTTTTAACTAACATAAATCTCTTTTATATTTTTGTAACAGAAAACTGTAATTATTTAGGTTCTTATAAATAAATAATAAATATGTGGACATATGTTGGAGAAACAGAGTATTACCCATAAATATCAATAAATTTTCTTCCCCTATGACCATACAGGCTTCTGAGGCTATTATCTCTGTATCACAAACTTGAAATTAATACTTGCAAAAATTTCGGTCTGTAAATGTCTTTGTTCAGGCATTTCACCTAACGCCTTCTATTTAAATGCTGAACCATATATCTATGGTTGATTTAATGCTGTTTTCGCTGAAGTTCAGGTTTAGGTTCTAAAATCATTGTTTTAAATTTGTAAGAAAACAAATGCTAATCTACCTCTATTAGGGAAGTCAGGGTTTGCATTTCTCAAATCACCACTGATGATAATATATATTCTTAAAATTCAGTTAGAACTAAAATCTAATTTTTAAAAAGTCACAAAGCTAACATCAGCTATAAATTTAGTATTATTTTTCTTTTCACTGAAACTGGATATCATTTTAAAATATTTAATTTTATTATTTCTCTATTTTGGGGATTTTTCATACATTTAAAAACATTGAAATATACAACTCATAGTTTAAATTCAATGGAATATGAGGGCAATCGAAGACAAAGGTTGACAAAAGACATTCTTCTGCAATCATGTAATTAGTCTTACCCAATTAGGGGCCTCTAATATTATCAACCTGAAATATCTTTTTTTTTTTTTTTTTTGTTCAAACTTGCCTGTACTGATTAACACAGAAATCACAGATGAGTCCTACCAAGTTGATTCCTAATGGAGCAACATGCATGGCATGTGCTTCATGGTGCAGGAGCCTGTAATGCTCCATCCCTGAAGCGATGTGGAGCCTGCCGTGACGAGGACCAGCATGTTCTCCACTCTCATCCTGGAAGAAGGATTCCCTGATAAGTGCTGCTGAAGGTGTGTCATTAACACATAGCTAAAATTACTTAACTGCAGTTTTAGAGAAATTTAGAACAATGCATTTTTCTCCGAAATTTAAGATTACTTAAATTTGATGAAGCCCTTCAACTATATTTTTAAGAGTGTTTCTTATATTTTTAATTGGCTATGGACAGAACAAAAATCATGAACATTATATATCATAGCCCATGTGTTTGATTAATGTTTAAGCAAATAAATCACTATTTATTGAGTAAGATATTTTGTCTTTCTTCATATAATGTTTTATTTGGTATACATCATATGCCATGTGTAAAATTCTCTATTGTGCATATATGTTTAGCCCTAAATGCAAACTGAATATAAAAAATTTGCTCTTTGGATAACTTTTCTACATCACCTCTAAATTTCATCTTACTCAATAAATAAATATTATTTGAGAAATTATTATATTTCAAGGACAGAATTAACTGCTTGGGATATTACAGAGAACTGAAGATAAAAATCTATATTCACAGAATTTGTATTCTGTAAGGGTGACACATATACCAGTCCATGCTAAATATAATAAATTATCACAGAAACTAACAATCAAAAATATGACATAGTAGTGGTAGGTGAAGGGCAATGTATACTAAATATTTATGGGTTTATCACATTTTAAAGACATTGTATACATTTTTATATTATAGAAAACTTAGTTATAGTCTTTACTTTGACATTTAAATTGTCTCCAATAAAATACTTCTTACTTTGACTACCAAGATGAGAATTCTTCTGTATTCTGAGTGAATTATTTGGAAATTTCTGCCATTCATTTCATTGCCATTCTAAATTTTAGATGTCTTCATTTTACCATTTGTTAGTCTTTTCTGATAGAGACAAATTCAAGTGTACATAGTGTTAAAAGCCAACACATTGGCATGTTAAATGTCCTATTTCTTAAGAATGCACTGTGCCTGTGTCTCCAGTAGTTTCTACAGAGAATACAACAGCAGCTCTACAGAAGGTAAAAACAGAAGTCCCCTTGCTTTCCTCTTTGGTCATTTTGTGGTAATGTGAAGGCAAATGAAAGAGGAGAGGAAGAAGGATTGCTGCATGAAGACGAGGACTTTGAATAAGGTTTGTATTTTTATAATATTAGATATTTTCTTTTTATCATAATTTCTTTTGCCATCTTATAGGCTTTTGCAAAACATTCAACAAAATATTTTGCACTAATTCTCTTTGTTATGTACAAGCACATTTAAATGGCCCCAACAGACATATGATTTTGAAGATAAACATGAAAAATGATCTTAGGAAAATGAAGCTTTTTCATGCACACACATTGGTAATGAAATGTTAATAATCTATGACTTTTACTTGTTCATTTCCTCTACATTTTCAACTATTTTGTCACTGATGGACTGATTCTTTGCTGTGCAGGAGGTAGAAAAAATGGCTTCATAAATGCGAGGTAAAGATTTGATTACTGAGCTGCATCACAGCCCCTATCCTGTCTTTTAAATCTATGAAATATTTAAAGTAATATATCTCATTTTGGGGGATTGGTTCATCATCTCTGAGGCAGACAAATTAACATTGATCATAGGTTATCATACACGTTTATTATTGTGACAAATGAAACTAGCAATAGAGGTAAGGAGCATTGTTCTGATTAAAAGCTGGATGTACAATAGCCCTCAAATAGAAAACCAATCCTATACTGTAAATATAGGTATAAGGGCTGTGGAGATAGCTCAGAGGCATAGGCAGTTACCTGGCAAGAACAAGGACTAGAGTTTGATCCCTGGCCCCATAGGCCATGCCAGCCCTGGAACCCTAGGCATGCTGTGCCATCCCAGAACCAGAAGTGCTGGTGCACACCTATAATCCCAGCACTCAGGAGACTGACACAGAAGAATAGCTGTGAGTCCAGGACCAGCCTAGGGGCTCCAAAGTGAGCACAGGGCTGGCCTGAACTGCATAGGGAGACCCTGTCTAATTAATTAATTAAATTAATAAATGTATGAATGTTGGGGACAACAGATTACAAGTTGGCATAGCATATACTCAAGGTCCTCCTTGCTCTCCTTGGAGACCCATTTTGGAATGTGGAAATCTTGCTAGTTCTCTCAGTTAATAAGGCTGACAGAGGAAGATGGGGTCTGTTGAGGACAATACAAGGAGCTAGTACCCAGGTGCGAGGATGAATCTTGTTTCCTTTAAACTTCTCATTCCACCACTAGACCTACGCTCTTCCAGGAAGCACAAGTACCCTTCCTCTTTTATGGGCTAGATAAATTGGTTGCCATCTAGAGATTCTCTGTCTTTGTTCCCAGAGCACTGAACATCCCAGAGCTTATTTTCTCACAATTCTTGTCTCTTTTACTTCTCCTTTTCCATTGCGTTCTATAAGAATAGGCAGAAGATTGGAAACTGTCCTTAATGACTGTTATTTTCATATATTTTAATACATATTGCAGTGAATTTGATTTTATTCCTTGTGGTTTATATAGGCCTTGAAATGGAAATAGCTGTAGACCACAAAGCAATTGCTTTAATTACTCACCATAGCAGTTCTCTTGTATCTATATGCAAGTACACACACACACACACACACACACACACACACACACACACACTCAGGAACATAAGTAAAGCAAAGCTGAAATTATATGACTAGGAATACTCATTCATGTTCTATGAAGCATATGGTATTCTATATAAACCATTGCTGTTATTGGCAAACAGAATGCATGACTAAAATTTTACACGAATTATTAGTGCTGAAACTCAAATCATCACATTTATTTCAAATAAATTTGTTAAAATGGAATCCAAGTCACCCAGAGAGGGCACTGTGATGTTCAAGCGCACTGTCCCTCACTTTGACCTGATGGCTGAAGTTTTCTGACGCTGTGTGACGGAGTCTATGAAGCAGGGCACTCCACAGGTTGGAAACTCTTCTGAAAACCTTCCCATCTTATATCAGCTCTTTCGTGTCATTTAATAAACTGTGCTTTTTTTCTATAGGACAGTTTTTTCTCACTTGTGACTCCTTAATGATTATTAAACAAGTAAAACCAACCACTTTCCTCAGCCATTCCCTGAGATTTAACCCGAGCATGGCATAAGAACTATGTGTTCGTTCCTGCGTATACTTTTTGCAGAAGGTGTTTTACCTATAAAAATACCATCAGACCTGATGATATATAATGCCATCAATAATACATACTTATCAATTATAGTGAAATATTCACTAATTTTGAACAGGAAATCATTTAATTATGTTTTGGAAGTTTAGAAAGATCACATAACGTATACTGTGATTCTTTACTTTTAAATTATTTTCAATGGTTGGCCACATTTCACCTTTGCTTTTATACAGAGATTTAGAAAAACACAAGTAGGTGATACTCTAGACTGAAGCTCTATTTATTTTAAGCCCTGGTCCTAATGCATTTTTGTTAAAGGGAAGATTGCAAATACGAATGTGTATATTAATGCAAAACCTATTCATTTGGCAAAACTATTCATGTGGGAAAAATGTAAGCAATAATATCAAGGAAGCCATTTACTCCAATGTAAAAGCTGTCACTACTGCTTCACCCATCATCTTGTTTAAGGTTTCTGGTTTCAAGTATCTGTGCGTGTTATTTACAAATAATGAAGAATCTCTTACTGCAGAAACTCATGCTTAGTTTAATGGTGGGGTGTGCTCTGAAGACTTTGTGGACTCATGGATCTGGGAGCACCACAAAACCTTTTGCATCACAGAGCAATTATTTTAATGGAACTTCACCCCTGACATCAGCCTTGCCCTCTCTGGGTGAGCAGCACGTGAGCATGCTGCGGTATGGCCAGGAGGAGCACAGAGAATTCTGTGCTTCTAGCATTTTCTAGAAATTAGAGGTCATATAGGAGTCCATTTGATCTGTAAAGAACAAGGATTTGTGGCAGTATTCATGGAAATTGCAGCATGCACTTATATCACTAAATTGGACAAAATCTTAACTTATTGTATAAGTTCCAAGATTTCTAGTTTTATTCACCTAAAATGTTATTATGGCACAGTTTGGCTAAACTGTATTCTGAAATTTTTTAAATTATTACTTTTGAAAAAGATGTTCAATTCCATTTTCTACCTTTGTGCATTTAACGTAATGCAAAAGAAATACTATGCATAGATTATTATTCTTTCAGTAAGTACTAATCACCAACTGCACATCAGACATTGTGGTTTGTGCCAGCAACACTGATATTTACTCAGAGATAAGAGTGGAGCTTATAGATTAAAAGAGGTCCTTGAAGTCATCCAACTAAAACAGGCTACTTTTTCATCAGGCACGCCTCTTTTTCTCTGTACATAGTTCTGATTAAGAAATAAATTATTTTATACATGTTTAAGATGCAACATATCACTAGTCCTGATGTTTTGCATTGTTATTTACTATTTTTTGTATAATAAATTACCCTTTGATAATAAATCATAAAATTTAGGATACATACAATATATTTTGTATCTTAATACTTAGTTCAAGTACATATATATTTATTTTTTGAATTGTTTGTTCTTAAAGAATTTTTTAAAATGTATTTGGGACAGGGTCTCACTGAACAGTTTGCACTCATAGTGATCCTACTGTTTTCAGCCTCCCCAGCACTGAGAAGATAGATGTGTACCACCACACCTGATGATTGAACCCTGGTTCCTGTGCTTGTCTAGGCTTAGTCCATTGAGCTAATTCACTGGCCCTTCATAAATGGTTACTTTTTTGAAGAGAGAGGGCCTATTCTCATCTACTAACAAGCAAGTATAAAATATAAAGGTTTTCTACTTTGGTCAAAGACAAGTGTTTAAAAAATGTAAATCAAAATATGTGTGGTCATGAATTTTAACAATCTCGTCCATTCCACTAATTCTATCTCAATGGACGCATGTTTCCTTCTCCTTAAGAAAGGAAACAGTGCAACTTAAAAAATACCTCACTAATTCTGATAACAATATGTTGAGTAGTAAAAATATCCATTAAACTGTCCTTTTCTGGCTTGATTGGGTTGTTGGTAGTATGTGATTCTTACCATATTCCAAAGACACTACAAAATATGCAGACTATATGAACTTTGCATCCTTCATATCAGAGGAAATTCAATATATTTGGCTTTGTTTTGTGGTAAGTACTTTAACTAGAGAATATTTTTCAACAATTCTAAAGTTCATGGCTATTCATTCATTACAGTTATACACACAGTGAAGGAAAGAATAAGAAGTTGTATTCTATGAACAGCAAAATTCTTCAGATCCATTCAGCTACCCTTACAGTGTCTCAACTAAAACCATCACTGTCACATAAACAATAATCTACAATTTAAACCTAGCCCAATATTTCTTGCAAAAATTAAGGATGAGTGCTCACTGGAGAAAAAAAATAACAGCAAAATGTTAACAAAATATTTGTCAAAATAGTTAAGTATTGTACCAAAGATACAATAACAATCACTGAAACTTGAAGAGACAAAAAAAGTGGCATATTCTCACTTACACAGAATGTTTAATCCAAACCTGAAATGCATAAGACATTGACCATCACAATGAACATCTTTAAAAGCTTGTGATAATTATTCTCAATGAAATAGAATTAGTAAATAAAAATTTTAATAAATAACTATGATATATAAGCAGAAAAACAGAAACAAAACAAAGGAATCAAATGGGCATCTCTGGACTTATTAAAACATTATAGTGTTTATAACATAACAATAATAACATAGCTGGGCATGAATAACATCAATACCATTCTCACACTGTGGTTCTTACAGGAAAACTTTTCAAGATCATATAAGAATAAATGCAAGCAAATTAGTGCTTCTGTATGCAGTGAGAAATATTCAAACAAGATCTTTCTCAAATCATCTTCTGTCAAAAGGAAGCTAACATCAAAGTTCTATCTTACTAATTTGAGTTTTGAAGATATTGAATAAAATAGGAGTGCTGTTAGAAAGGGTGAACAATATTATTGAACAAGATTAAAGAGATAAAATGATGAAGCAGTTCAGTTTTCTCATTAGTTATATTTTAAAATTCAACTTTGAATGTATATACATAAAAGATACGCACTACTGATAAAAAATCAGGAACTCAGTATCAAAAGGCAATGCGAAGCTACAGCAGCCTCCATACAATGAGCATGATTAAAAATAACAACAAAGAAAGATTGTAGGAAAGCAGAAGGTAGATGTTTTCTTATCAAATTAGATGAAGTGGGTACTCAATGGGCATAAATACTCAGTTGTTTAAATAGCGAACAAGAAGGCTATGAAAATCTATTCAGAATAAAAAATAAAGTACCCATTCTGATCCCAAAGTTTTGAGAGTTTTGCCATAGCCATGCAAGGCACCATGTCTGATGAAACATAGTAATTAAATTCTTTGGAAAAAACTATTGAAACATTTAATAAGTATAACTATTAGGTAGATTTTGTTGTAAGACTACCTTGATAAAATTACAAAGACTTTTAAGGGCATTGGAACAAAGAAAGTTCATGGGTTTTTTTTTACATTTTCTTCTATACTCATTCATATAGAATGGTACTTCCCAAATATTGTTTTTATGACACTAATAATTGTATTAAAGCTTATTCTCCTATTATTTTAATGCATATACCACTATTAGTATGCTACAATTCAGGACATGCAAATATCATTATTTTGTTTGATATTTAACAAATTCAGTTGATTAAATGTTGTGCATCTGGTCAAGAAAACATATACAAAAGCAATAGAGTCACTATTTCTAGCAGCAAAAATTTACAAAAAAAGATAAAACCTGTCTATTTAAAGAGGAAGGAAAGTATAATTAGGGCACATTTATATGAATACATACAATCAGATAGAGTAAGGAAATAAACAAGATTTAATTTTAGAATATCCAACATAATAGGCAATAACCTTTATAATTAATCTAAAATAAGCAGTCATAGTAGTTTAAAATTAACATTGCAATGAAAACATTTACTATTACAGAACTATGTAAGAGTTAAAAAGTCACTGTGGCAAGGTTTTAGGTTCACAAAAATATTAAATTTCACATAGAGTTCCCTTACAATTACTGTTCCCATACATGCATAACATCCTCCAGTACCAAATTTCTACGTACTAGAGAGACACATCTGTTATAGTTGATAAACCCACATAGATATATCACAATTATAGATTATAAACATATATTAAGGTTTACTTTCGGTGGTTTTCATATTATAGATTGGAACAAATGTACATGCATAAATTGTTCACCATATATCTTCATGGCCTGAAGAAAATCCTCTGTCCTCTGCTTAGTGAGTGTTTCTACTATCACATACATTTTAAAACTAAATAGTATGAAACTACATGGAACAGGTGAAAATCAAAGAGAAGAAATTAAATCAGAGAGAATGATCTTCAAGAGAGGATAAGAGAATAAAACAGAATAAGAAAGTTCTTATTAATTTCCTCAGTAGTATTTATTTTTCCATGAAAATTGATTATAATATATATGAACTAATTTTTATTTTGCAAAAATCATAAGAAATCATAAGTTATTATCAGAGGCTATTTCAATGTACAATACAAAAATTCCATTTTAATGGCACGTATGAATTTTATTTAAATTATGGTCTTAATCTTTTGAGCTTTTTACATGGTTTTCAAATAATACTGTCAAATCATCATTACTTTGATACTAAAATATTGCTCAAAAATCCTATAAGTTGCAGGAAAAAATGTTTTTAGGGGACTGCATAGTGTAACTTTATCAGCCATTTTTATTCTCAATGTTCTTTATTGATTTATTTTAAGATACAACTAATTTAGATTAATTACAAGTTAAACTAACTGGACACAAAATTTCAGAGTATCACCATCAATAAATAAAACCACCAGAAACTTCTGGGTGCCCTTTCTGTGATTCTAGGTGATTTCTATGCTTGAAGAACATTGTTGGTTTTATGTAATACAAAATAAATGTTTGTACTGCAATTCCAAACAATCTACATATAAAGTGTCTTTGTAAAATCTATCATTTTCACTGTAGGCATCCTTTGCTATTTAAGATAAAATGTGTGAAAAGAATTGTTATGTTGATTTCTCCCATAATGCTAGTATTTGGTCATATACTGCACTGGTGGAATTGCTAGGAATCACAGAAATAGTTTAATTGAGACCTCTAGTAAAAACCCACATAGTCAATTAAAATCAAGATAAAAGGCTCTTCCCACAAATAACTACCATAACCACTTCAACTTCACTTTGTTGTCTTTTACGAAGGGTACATACAATTGTCTCTTTTCAAGGAAGGATGAAATACCAAACTCAGTGAAGATAGCTTTCTTGAAATTTAAAGGAGAAATCTTGCCACTTTTCTGGCTAAATCTAAGGTATCATGGCACTCCAAAAAATCTCAAAAATTTTTGTCTATACATGTCTATAAGACAAAGGGATGTTCATAGATACTTTATTCAGAATTCAGAAAATCCGATATCCCTAAACTGTCTAAAGTAGCTATGCAAAGAAGGTTCCTCCTGAAATACAACTAATTTATGAGTAGAGAAAGTATGTGATATGTTTTAATATAATCTACTAAATAAAGCTGCTTCATTTCTGTCAATCAAGGAAAGTGGGGCATGTAATTCATAATTATAATTGTCTATTTTTCATAAAATGCAGTTTTAATGGCATTTATAATTAACTATAGTTCATTAACATGATGGAACTGATGAGACAAATTGTAGCAGAATGTACTATGTAAAACATACATATTGATGTATTTTATTGGGCTACTTCATATGTTAAAAGAATTAAATATTGTCTATTAGACTTTCCAAAATGATCTGATAACATTAATATTTTATTAGTAACAAAAATGTCGTAATTATCCAGAAAATCGGGCTACCTAAATGCAGAAACAGATTTATATTAATGTCCTTTAAAAACTTTTGAAGACTGACCTCCTTCATTTCTAGTTTACTAGTTTGCTGAGGCTGCTATAACAACATACCACAAGCGAGGTGGCTAAAACAACAGATATTACTTCTAGTTGTTTACTGGTATTCTATGGCATTTCAAGATATATCATTGAAATAGTTTCATTAATGCCTTCTTTTACTTGATGTTCTTCAGGTTTCCAACTCTTCCTTTCAATCATTAGGTAAGTAATCACACTGAGAGATTCATTTTAAGTACCTCTTTAATGACCTATATTTTAAAAAGATCACATGCTGAGGTATTTGAGGCACCAACATAGCACATGAGTTTTATGGGAGTGACTCAATCCAACCCGTACACTCTAATTTATGACAAAATAATTTTCTGTGACACTTCTCTGTCAGTAAAGGTATATTTTCTCTGCTGCATATTTTAATGTATTTCCCTTGCCCTTGTTTTTTGGAACAGGATCTACAGGGCCTCCAGGGTCTCACTATGTGGATCAGACTCCTAGTGACCCTCTTGTTTTCAGTTCCAATTGCTGTGATTACAGGCGCAGGCCACCACACCTGGTCTCAATGGGCCTCTTAGCGCGTGCCGGGGGCGGGGCCGGCACTGTGTGTCAGGTATCCAACCCGCGGCCACTGTGCTCTGCCTAAGCAGATGCTTTAGTCTGCTGAGCTATCTGGTCAAACTTGAATACTCATTCTTAATAAGATTTTCCTAATACTTTTCTTGATAAAGGCACTTATTCTACTACACATCTTTTCAATCTGTGATTTTATTATGCATGTACGTAGAAAAAATGAATCAAAGGCTGTCTTTCTTTTACAATACTTTGAGTTTTTCTTGCTTTAAATTTCATATTTTTCTGCTATATAAGATCAGGGGACATTTCTCTAATCCTAAGTGTACAGTTAGTAAATTTATTTTAGCAAGAAATTTCATTACATCCCCCAAATAGACTTCTTCAATTAAACAGCAAAGTGCAAATCATTTTATTTCAATCATCAAGTTCCAATATGTCTTGTACTTTAGGTAAGTGAGGATTCTTAGCATCCCAAATTTTATATGTACCATGTTTATAACTATTCTAAGTCCGAGCCTGATGAAATTTTCAATTTTCAAATTTGATAGACAGAGATCACAAGTTATATACATATACAAATATGTATTGTATAGTTTTTCCTTTTTTAGTGGCTAGCTCAGCCCACCCAGGAGGGCACAGCATGTGGTGCTGCGGATCAAACCACAGTCTCTGCTCTTGCTTAATCTTGCCTAAGCAGGCACTTTAGACCACTGAGCTATCTCCCTTGCCCTGTATAGTTATTCAAATTAAAATAATTTTGTTTCTAAAGTTCATTTAGCATTTGACTATATGTAACAGTTATTCCTTCATGCAAATATAGGTTCCACTTGAATTATTTTTTGTGTTGCTTTTCTACCATCAAAAAGAAGATGAAATATAAAGGTTTAGTAACAAAATAATATTTGTTGATATTTTAATGATTTGTTTTTCTTTAAATTATTTACTGATTGAAGTATTTCTCTGAATGTTTTAGTATTTTTTCCTTTAGAATTAGATTTGTTTCTATAACTGACTAGAGCATTGAGGTAGAAGTCTAGTCTTAGAATAACAGAACCTAGCATATTTCAAATAATTTAATTCAGTTTGTAATGGACATTTCCTTGAGTACCTCTCTCATCACCTTCACTTTCTTATTTCAGTGAGTTAATGGGACACAAGGGACAGGACTTTCTCTAAAATAAAAATTTGAATGAATCCCTTTTGCAATTTAGATTTCCATTCATTTTTCTTGCCATTAGCCATTTAAGTTAATTGTACATATGTAATTAGCTTGCTAAGACAATTTAAAAATTCAATTTTATTACTGCCTTCATAAATAATTTTAAAGTCAGAAAAATTCAGAACATTATCAAAGGTGAATCAGACTATACCTTTAAGTGATACAAAAATGACAGCTCACCACTTTTGGATTTATATACATTTAGAAATCACCATCATAAAACAATAAAGATTCAATTATTGAATTCTATTAGAATCTTGATTTTTTAAGAGTCAAATTTTCTCAAAATTTTTATTTCCCGGTCTTTCAGTAGAATTTGTACTAGCTGATATATCTCAAATTATTATTTTTTAAATTTTTTAGAAAAACAGGAGATAAATTTAGAGCTGTAGAGGGAGCCCCAGGGTGTTAGGGTATTGTAGGCTCTTCCTAGGATCTCTTCAAAACTCTTCTTACCCTAAGCAAGACTTAGCAGGAAACAAAATAGCAAGGTTTTACATTTATTAATGGTGTCTAAGATGATAAAGAAGGGAAAAGGAATGTGCTCCTCAGGGTGAGTACCGGCTAATGAGAGCAGGAACACAGGTAAGCCCTGCAGAGTGCAGAACAAGCCACTGAAATGGTTCACAAGTTCATGATCTTAAAGTCTTCTGTCTTTTATGTCCCCCACTGAAATCAAATCTGAGCCATATTACAAAAAAAAAACAAACAAAAACCCTGTTTTGTCTTGTTCCAGAAGAGTTGAGGAATGCTCGCTCTGACTGAGAACAAATTGTAGGGCTTGAGAGCTGTTCTGCATGTGTTCCAGCTCTCTGTAATTGACAGGTCATGTCCACTTGTCCAGCTTGTCCACTTGTCCATCCTCTTGACCACACTCTCATCACTTCTTGTTGTAGAACTAACTCAATTAGGCAGAAATATATTCAAAAGAATTATAGCAGTCAATTTTTCCTACTACTAAAATGTTTTTAAATCACATTGTTCAAGTTTGGGCTGATAAAAGAAGAAGATATTGGGTTCTTAGAGTTCTCCAAAGATCAAGAGTTAATATATACATGTTGATTTACTCAAAGTCCATTAATTTAAATGTTAATATCAGCTACAAAAAAGAAAAATACCTTCACAGGACCGTCCACAATAATTTACCAAATATTTGAGCTGTGTGCTCAGCTAAGTGGATGGATCAGATTAACTACTATAATCAATATTCAACATAGATCAGTTACAATTATAAAAAGTCAGGTGTATCAAAAAGTGAATGGTTTATATTATATCATCTAACTTTCTACAGCTTTTTATATAGTTTCTTTCATGGCAAAATACATTAACCTTGGCTCTTTCCCATATCTCCATTTCTGTGGTGAAGTTTCTTGCCCTTGTAACTGTCATGTTCCTGATTTCTACCACCCCAAATTACTCATTATACTGTAATTCTTGTTGAAGATTCAGTTTCTCTGCACAAACTTTTCGTTCAGTAGAGTTCTAGTCATTCCTAACTTCCTTGAATACATCTCTTAATTTCATGATCTAACTCAGGAGCATATAGTGCTTCCTGTTTTAATAGTTTTACAATAAAAAATTGATAAGACTTTGGATATATTAGGTGAAATGAATTAGACTCGTGTAAATTCCTTTTAATTCTACATTGATGAAGCACTGAAATGTGAAGCAGAATATTGTGAGGTGGTATCTAAAATGCCTGCAAGTTCATGCATAATATCTAATATCAACTTCTCATTTCTCAAATTTCCATCTTTCTTCTATATGTATGCTACATATGATCAGGTGTATAAAACTAATACTGAAATTAAACTTGATTTAATTAGTTCAGACTTCCACATGTTTATACAAGACAGTAGTATGCAATAAGCACGTTCTCTAAAACATACTGTTTAGTCTATTTGCACTAAATCAGTGTATCACATTCTCCTTATTTCATAATACATTATTATCATGTTTATTCTTATCCAGTACAATAGAATTAGTACAAGTAGTCATTTGATAGGATGTCTTAATGGCTGATATTCTTAAATTTAATGAGGTACAACAAATTCAGAAAGAAATCCTACTGAACGAAATTGGATATTTTGGTTACAGTGTTTTAAATTACTTAAAACTTAAGTGTCTTTAATTAACAAATAAGCTGTGTAAGATAAAATATTTTATTATTTTATGGTAGAAGCAGCTTATTTATTATTATGTTACCTTAGTCTAGAAAACAGGTTGTCTCAGTTACTCTTCTCTCATTGCTGGGACAAATACCCAACACCCAAAATGAAGGAAGGAAAGGCTTATTCAGCTCACAGTTGCTGGAGGTTTCAGTCCAACTCGGCCGGTTCCAAAACAGAGTAGCACAGGTTCAAGAGCATCCAGTTCATGGCCACAGAACAACACAAATGGCAACAGGCAACAATGGCCACACAGAGAGCAATAGCTACTAGAGAAAGTCTGTCTCTCTGTACCTCTTATATTGCTTGGGGAAGTATACACACCCATAATCCCAGCCTTGGATCACCCATAATCCCAGTGGATCATGAGTTAACCACAAATGCTTGAAGTCCCCACCCCATTACTGCATGAGGCTTTGGGGGAACAACTAAACACAAACCATGAAACATGTATAAAATTCAAACTTGAAACTTATTAGTCTATGAAATACTTGTATACTATAATTTAAATACATTGAGTTAGGAATAACATTTATTACATTTGCTTCTCTTGAAACTATTTCTAACATATCCATACATCAAGGGTATGTGTAAATGTAAATCAAATATATTTTAATGTGCAGAGAAAAGTGAAACACACACATAGAGACAGAGACAGACAGAGAGAGAGAGAGAGAGAGAGAGAGAGAGAGAGAGAGAGAGAGAAGCAGAAGTAGCAAGAAAATATACAGAATGTTTAAATCATGAATGTGGGTCTGGGGAGATAGCGAAGTCTAAGAACCTGCCTGGCAAGCACACAGGCGCACACAGACCCAGGTTCAATTCCTCGTAGCACATGCCATGATGGGCCCAGAATCCCAGGCACACTATGTCGGCCGCTGAAACCAGGCATGGTGCTACATGCCTGTAATTCCAGTGCTGGGAGGCTGAAACAGAAGAATCACTATGAGTATGTGCTAACTGTACCAAAAAAAATAAGTCTTTTTAAAAAAAGCTTGAGTGGGGACTTTAACCTTTAAATTCTTTTTCTACTCAGCAAAGTGCATAAAGACATATGAAGTTTCACCAATACTTTTGATCATATGCTAAATAAAATATGTATTTTCCTTTTTAAAGTCATGTTGGTCTTTAATAATCCAAATAAAGATTGAAATATTTAATCCAAAAGATTTATTAGTGCTTTTATTGTACAGTACATGTCATCTGTAGCTACATTACAATTTCTCGTTACATTTATATAAATACTTTCATAATTTAACTTTTACTTCTTTCTGAATAATTAAGTTCCCATGTAGACATATATGAAAATAAATTTGTTTCAATAATAATGTTTTCTTTAATGTTTCAAGGATATATTAAATGAGAGTTACCCTTAGAAGCCATTCCATTTACATAAAAATATAACACAAGAGATCATCACTGAATCACGAGAATCAATTGGGTTGAAGAACTTAGTAAAATCTATACTTCAATGGATGTTGTGTGTTGTGTTGTTTTGTTTTGTTTTGGTACCAGTGATCAAGCTCAGGTCCTTGAACTATGTGCTGCGCTATGTCCTCGGCCCCATTGGATTTTTAAAAAATCTGTTATTTATGTATTTGATGCAGGGTCTCAGTAGGGAGCTTGGACTCTCAGTGATCCACCTATCACAGCGTCCCCAGAGCTAGGATTACAGGTGGCACCCAGGATCAAACCCTGGTCCTGAGGCAGAGGCCTAGATCACCCAACCCCTTCATTAGATTTTTGAAAGGCAACAAAACTCTTAGTGCAATATCCAACACTTCCACACACTTGGATGTCATGCTGTGTGAATAAGCTTGATATTTTTTCTTTCTTTTTCCCTGTGTCAAATATATGATAAAAAAAATTGAACTTGCCATTTATAGAAATCAGAATAAAAAATTCATTATAAAGGTTATTGAGCATATTCCCCCAATTAGTTTAACTTACGAACAACTTTTAGTTATGACAAAGAATGAGGAGAAGCAAGAAAAATACTGCTTCTAGAATAAGAGAAGAGTTGGCCAAGTTGTTCTGAACTTAGAATTCTAGCCTCTCGAGAAAGCAAGGCAGAGAATGGCTTGAGCCCAGGAGTTGGAGACCAGGTGGAAGAGGTGTTCTGTTTTACACATGAAGCAAAATCCACACTGAGACAAGCAAATAGAAAGAATAGAAGAATCGAATAGGAAGTATAATGACTTTTCTAGAATAGGAAATAAGAATAGAAATGAAGCTTAGAATTCAAGTAGGGGATATGTACTTTCAATGAGAATCACTTGGAAATTTTAGGAATTTTTCCCAAGCTATGCTGAAAATTAGATAGAAAAGTTTTTTTGAAATACTGTATTTTCTCTTGATGTGAAACTTGAACAATATATAAATATTCAATATCACTTCTGGGGAAAGGTAGAACTCTATGCATTTATGGTGTAATTTTGATAATTATCTTTAGCAGTAATTCTTCAGGCAAAGGCATAGTCAATAAATCTTAAAGATATAAACCATACAAAAATTTTCTAAAGAAATAAAAATAATAATTTTAAAATTATTCAAGTAAAAGAACTTATTTTAAGGGCTGAGAGATAGCTCAGCTGTCTAAGTTCCTGCTTCGGAAAGTGTAGGGATGAGGGGTCAATTCCCAGCACCTGCGCCCTGGGCACACTGAACCGGCCACTGAATCTGGGCATGGTGGCACACAAATGTAATCCCAGTACTGGGGACGCTGAAAACAGGAGGATCACTGTGAGTCTGAACTCTGAAGTGAGACTCTGTGCCAAATTCATAATTTAAAGAATAGAATTTGTTTTACTTTCCAACATCTCTTTTACTGATACCTTTTTCCCCAGTATTAAAATTAGAAGAAAATTAAAAGGCAATCATAATTTCCCATGCTTTGCAAGACAGAATTCTTATGAGTGGTCTGATTTGTAGTCAGAATTGGTTCACTGATTTGAACTATAGAATATTTTTATTTGTCTGAAAAATTATAGTTTTAAATAAGTTCAAGTGCACTTCTCTTAAATAACATCTGCAATAAAATGTTTCAGTATAATTTAAAAATGAGGACTACTGCTTATTGAGGCACTATCAAATAAATAATTGTTTCTACAGCAAAAGGTTTATATACTAGTTAATTTTTATAATAAACCCCTCAACTTGGTATAAGCTGGTTTTTAATATATACATTTTATTTGCATGTATATATGCCTGGCATACACTGGACATTCACCATATCTTACAAACTAAAACATGAAAATTGGTCTTGTAATTTTGGCACAAAGAATAGACTAGTATAATTACATTTGAAAAGTTTATTTTTTCTTATTGTTACTTTAAAACTTTTATATTTTGGATGATTTAATCAGATTTTGTGATTTTTTCCCTCTTATTTTCTTTTCCAAAAAGAATAAAACTCTCTGAAAATATAACACAGGGGAAAGATTCAATTCTCTACAGCTTACAGATAAATAGAAATGTGGTAGACCTCTGTTTTTAAATAGTGAAAAAGAATTATTAACTAATCTTTTTCAAAACACACTAATGCTATAACTGAAGAAAAGTCTATTTACTAAGCTAGTATTCTTTTACTGCTTTCCAAATAAACTTGCAAATAAGGTAAAATCAATTAAAGTTAATAGAAATTTAAAGTCAGGAAAATAAGCAAGAAAGCAAAACAAATCAGCTTTGTCTTCATAAAGAAGATGCAAATGACATCCACTTTACTCCTGAAATTATTTAAAATCTAACAAGGAAAATATTAATGTGCACAGTAATGACCAGTGTTTTATTCACTAAGGGTAATTTACACTTTCCCTGTTCTTTCTAAACAACTGAAATGAACAAATCTACTGCAGAGGTGGTTCCACTTTTTAAAAGCATTTTTATTATTAGCCACTTTTGCCTTTGCAGGTCTAAAGGCTTCCTCTCCTCAGTTAAGCATCCCTTTATAGTTTTAGATGTGCATATTCATCTCAAAGCATTTTTGAGCCTGTAATCAGAAAACAAGATGGGTGGTTGTGTGCACAGGTTAAATAGAGAGAACAACTAAAGCCTAAATACAGTTACAATGATAGCACAGTGTAGTAAGAAATGCATGATTTTCATTTCATTCTGTGCCTTTTGTGCTATCAGAATAAGCAGTGATCACATATCAAAAAAATATGTACTTTTCAATGTGATCTGTTTTAGGTTTTGTGGTCAATCTATATTTTAAAAATAGGGATCACATGGTACTCAGCCTATACCATTGGGTGGGTGGAATTCTATGGAATTAGCACTAATCAACCCAGAAGGATTTGTAAGAAGCAAGTCAGTAATGGCATAGATTTAAAAATTAAATTTAGAATAATTTTATATACTGAGAGTGAATATTGAACACCATTTACTGGTAAATAAAACAGGTTTAGTGGTGAGAAGACAGTAGTGGCATATACAGCTGCCTGGCAAGAGCAAGGTTCTGAGTTTGATCCCTAGTACAAGCAAACAAAGAGTAAAGAAACAAAAATACCCTAAAACTGCCTACACTAGGACAGTGGCTTCAGAATACACAAAAGGTTAGCTTGTACCTAGATTTTAAAACATGGATTTACCCAGAAGTCCACTAGCCAAGCCGACAGCTGACATTTCAATCTAAGCCTCCACACAGAGCCTAAGAGCTATGCTCCCATCTGCCTAAGAATCAAGGGAACCAATGAAACAGCACATGGCCAGCCAGGACTGTGAGAAGATTCCTAAAACTTCTTCCCACAATTGAATCAATACACCAGCTTCCTTCCCTCTTTTCCAATATCCATGTTATCAGGAAGACGGATGCACCTCATTCCTGATGCTTCGGTATTTGAACAAGAAATAAAAGCTTGCTTTTGTAAAATCTAGTGTGAGTGTTGGTTTCTATGTGCATTGAGCAGGGAGAGCTTGCTCAGCATCAAAAACTCAACTTTTTATAGTAAAATGAATGTGTTCAAGGAGGCATTTTATCATGCATTTTTCCTAAGGTTTGCTTTTACCATCAATTCCCCCAAAAGATTTATTATTTTGAGAAAAAAAAGTATGTGAGAGAGGACAGAAGGAGAGAGAACGCAATCATGAGAATCATCAATCTTAAAAACAATTCCTTTCTGGACTTCATAATAAAGTAACCTACATGTTTTAGAGTACATTTTAAATAAATTTAATATCTACCTGCTTGCTCCTTTCTCATAACACATTGTCTCTACATTTCACATAACCAGAAATTAATTCTATGGATCAAAATATAAAACCACCTCATTATTTCAAAATCTAACTTTGTACACTAGGACATTAATAAGATAGCACCAGCGCTGCTAGGTTGCAAGCTGTTGACTGCCTCAATGCAGATCATGAGAAGCCTATTCCTCATCTGGAAAGCCTGAGACCTCTTGAAACCAAGAGCAAGACTTTCCAGAGAAGACGAAATCTAAATTTTTTCACAATTTATTGAAAATCCGTGTATGCTATACGATTGCAGTTCTTTTGTCCCAGTTATTTTCTTTTAAGGACCTCCTAAATTGATCACACGCGGGGCTGGAGAGATGGCTCATGGGGCTGGAGAGATGGCTCAGTGGTCTAAAGCACCTACTTAGAACAAGCTTATCAAAGCATCAGGGACCACGGTTCAATCCCCCAGC
>NW_004524644.1:8779473-8784261 GCF_000260255.1 Octodon degus
AAATAAATAAATAAATTTAAAAAAAATATCATAAAAAAAATAAATTGATCACACGCTTTAGTATTTCTTATTCCTTTCTCTCTGCTTCACTAAACCCTGAAGTGTGTTCACGCTCCTTGATTGTCTGAAGGTGATTTGGTGCTGCTTCATGGACTTCTCTGTTTCCATTTCTTTCGGAACCAGTGTGTGTCAAATGCATGTCTACTTATGTATGTAGTGTGTCAGCTACCCGTACACCTAATCTATGATCTTTACAATGTACACTGCATCTGGAAATGACGTAGTACCTCATACCGAAACACTGCTCAATAGTTAGCAATGTGAACACATCAATTTCAACTCATTGATTCTGAGATTTAATGACAAATTGTTTCTTTTTGTGACTTTATTCTTTGGGGGGAGTCATAGTTTTCTCCATATGAAGATGTCAAATTAGCCAATATGGGAATCCCGTCCTATCTATCTTAACCTATCTATCATTCTCTGACTCATTGGGCTTGTATATTATGATTCTACACTTAGGCCTCTTAGATTTATATAATTATGCATGTAAAAGACTTTAGAATAATTCTGGAACCATTTGCAAAGCATTATTTCTCTGAGATTTCTGTATGAAAAGAATATTCTGATCTACATATTTTAGTTTAAGTTTTACTAAACTGATACTGCTCTGGCTTATCAATATTAAAGATTTTTAAAACTATTTCCCATTCTGATCATCCAGCGAAAGTTGTTCTTTTGTAAGCATGTGTTATATGGCATTTCAACTCCATTTCAAATGGTTAAATGATTAGGTTAAGAATTAGTTCATTTCATCTGTTAGTGTATGCCGAAACAAATTTTCTAAAACTCTTGCAGCACAATACATGTCTCAGGAAGAAGTGGAAGCACAAGCTCCTAGTTACAGCTGCTCCAAAGATGGAAACAGTAGCATCCCACATTTGAAACCAACCTCGAATGACAGGCACTTCAAGCATGACCCACACATTGCTATCTTCAGTGCCCTTGCTTAGTTCATAGCTATCATCATATATAGTTAGCCAGGGTGAGAATCCTACCAACTAACCGCTAGCTTCAAGAATCTGCTGAAGAGTCTCAAGATCACTGCCTTAACCATCTTGTGCATATAAATGTATGGCTTTGAAACTGTTTCATTGCTATTAGTTTTTCAATAAAATTATTTTTTTAAAAAAGAAACCAACCTCTAAAATTCAGAAACACCATATCTCAAATTATAACTACAAAAGTGTTGGGGATGGGGGGGATGGGGAGTTAGCTCACTGGAATAAGCGCTTCCCTGGCAATCACAAGAACCTAAGTTCAATCCCCGGTTCCGCCAAAAAAAAAAAAAAAAAAAAAAAAAGGGTTGGGGATGTATCTCAACAATTTTGTCTAGTGTGTACAGAGCCTTGGATTTAATAAAACATAAAAAAAAATCTGCCAAAGTTCTAAAACACTGAAGATGTTTTCATTTTTAATAATTAAATCCAATTATTCAACTAACCAAATTACTTTGTTGACTTTTAGTAATACTTTGACATATGGTGTTTCTGAATTTTAGAGGTTGGTTTCTTTTTTTAAAAAATAATTTTATTGAGAAACTAATAGCAATGAAACAGTTTACCTATTAATTTTATTATAAATACATAGACATATGTTCTGAGACAGAGATAGATTTATTAGTTAATTTGTCACAGGAAATAATAAGTACATTGATATCTACCCATTTGTCTTCATGCTATGAAAGTAGGAAGGAAGAATAGCAATAACATTGTTTCTATACTCATCAGGGACTACCTAGCTAAGAACTTGTATGGAAACTTGGGGGAGACAACGGGGGAAGTTAAAGAGCCTCTGTGAAGTTTCTGACAAATAGAGAGTTAAATCCCTGCTAGAGAGACAACAGTTAAGGAAAACCAGGGCGAGCTAAGGCCTGGCTCACTTCTTGCTCTCCCCTGCACCAGTGAACACAAATAGGAATAAAATGAGGTGGGGTCTCACTTACTATATAAAATAGTCACTGTAGCGGGTTATCTAATAATCAACTTGTAACACCCAGCTGAACTGGATCCACGTGGTGCTGCGCTTGGAAGGCCCACCTGAGATTGGCTGTTAATAGTACGAAAAGAGAACTGAAAGAAGAGGATGGTATGCTGTTGATCTTGCTGGAAAACAAGCTTGTCACTCTGGTTTTCTTGGTGGGAGTTTGGCTGTTATCTCCTAAGGAGCTCAGGTCCTTGCTAATGCCGAGGATGGCTGCTCTCTTCAGAGGAGCTGCAGTGCTTACCTTGAACATTGTTTCCTGGTTTCCAAGAAGATCCCTCACCCTACTGGCACAAACTTTCTAGCTTCCAACAATGACCTTCGGGCCTTCCCAGTGCAGATCCATGAAATAGGCCTGAATGACATACCAGGCCAGATTTGTTGAGATCATTGCTATAGAATCTAGTCCCTCAGCTGGATTATTTGAGTCTCCAGCATGTGGACGGATCTCCTGCATTCTTTTGCATTTGATGTTTTAGGTGAGTATTATAAAATAATCACATAAATCGTGTGTCCTCTATTTAATCTATTCCCTTGTAAACCTTAATTATAGCAAGCACTAACAGCTAGATAGCTAGATAGCTAGACAGATAGATAGATGTAGATATAGAGCGATACAGTTATATATATATATATATATATATATATATGTGTGTGTGTGTGTGTGTGTGTGTACACATATTTTATTATTCTCTCACCACGTTAGTACACTAAACTGTACATGTGTCTCTTTTAACTAACTTGCCCTTAAATGTAACTCTTCTGTAAGTATCATAAGATAAACACCTGGACAGCACAAAGAGAGGAAAAAGTGCTTATCCAAGATATACACATAGGCAATGGAAGGACATCAAATGCAATCCAGGATCCAAGTCATGGATCTTAGATCCTAGAACAGCTGAACAAGGACTCTCAAAGGTAAAGATTCCCTTTCTCATCGTGTAATAAAAGGATTTGAGAATAAAGACCCCTGGGTTCTGACTCCAGGCTCCCTACCTTTTTGTCAAGGTAGCTATCTGTCCTATTTCTTTTCCTTAAAGGAAAGTGCTTTTGCTACCTGTTTTTCTGCCCTTTCTTATGGAATTATAGTGTCTTTTTTCTTTTCCTGTAGTTAGGGCAGAGTTTACAGGGTGTGCAGGGTCTAACTAAACAGATTGAACTCATAGTGGTTATACTATTTACAGCCTCCCAAGTGCTGGGATTACAGGCAAGCGCCACCATGCCCAGTCTCAATTGCCATCTCAGTGCTCCCCGGGGGTGGGACTGGTATGGTAGGCCAGGATCGAACCCCGGCCACTGTACTGCTCTGCTAAAGCAAGTACTTTAGTCCAGCAGAGCTATCAGGCCGGCTCTGATAGTGTCTTTTACTGATGGAGTTTTTTGTTAATGAACTGTTATGGTTCCCCCAAAGTCTCATGAAGTGATGGGGCAGCAAGCTGCTAGAGATTAATTCTTGACCCAATGCTGGGATTAGAGGTATGAGTGCTGCTGAGATGACAATGTAGATGCTACACCTGGCCTGGGGCAGAAAACCTGAATGCAATAGAAGGGGGAGGCTTGTTCTCTGCTGCCACTGCAGCTGCTGCTCCTCCTTCTTCGCTCCTGCCTTTTGCTGTTTTCTACCACCATGAATGTCTGCCTTCTGCCTTCTTCCCTATACCACTCTGCCCAGAGACAACAAACCATGGACTGAAACTTGTACAATCTGTGAGATAAATAAACCTTTCCTTGCTTAGTATTGTGTATCAGGAATTTTGTCCCAACAATGAGAGAAAAGTAACCAAGACATGAACTATAGATTAAAAAATCCACCTCACAAACATAAAGAGAGCATGAAAAATTACTCTATGCTTGAAAGTAGAAGACAGGTCTCCACCTGAAAAGATCTACTCAGGAAGACAATGAGCCCACAATTGCATCTCCTAGCTCTCCCTAATAAGAAGACAACAGAAAATGTCCAAGTGTTGCCCACATACACATAGTGTTACCTTCTGTGACTTCGTCCTTTCTGATACACAAGCACAGGCAGACATATTGTTCAAGATACGATTGCCGAATCCAAGCGATCAGAGAGACTAGTGGGGAAAAAAGGAAGATTCATTTCCAAGACTGTATATATACAGTGTCCCAGCTGAACTCGCATCCAAAAGAAAGATTCCAGTTTTATACATTTTTCTAGTGGATTGGTCTTCTGAACCTGGGGACCTGGGGGTGGTGGGAAAGCTAGGATACAGAAGCCAGACATAGCAACAAATGCCTTGAAAGAAGACAGAGCTTTATGAATTTGTGAGTATGAGATGACAAAACTCTGTTTACTGGACACAGTTACCATTTTATCTGTACCAGAACAGGAAGTTATAGCTGCAGGAGGAGGTAAAACTTGAATAAATCACAATCATTATTGCCCTGTATACTGCAAAAATTTCAAAGCACCATGATTAGAGCATGTTCAAATGGGCAGTGTTAAACTCATCTGATAAACTGTTACGACTGCACATTTTAAAATTTATAAACACAGCTAGCCAGATAGCTCTGCAGTGACAGGGGTTTGATCCCCAGTGTGTTTGTGTCAGCCCTGCCCCCAGGGCATGCTGAGGTAGTGACTGAGACTGGTGTGGTGGTATGTGCCTGTAATCCAGTGCTTGGGAGACTGAAAACAGGAGAATTATTAGGAGTATGATCTATGTAGTGAGATCCTGTGGACCCTGTACTAAATACTTTAAAAAAAAAAAAAATATATATATA
>NW_004524644.1:8784361-8793918 GCF_000260255.1 Octodon degus
ACTATGGGTCTCTTTTGAAATCAGATACTAAATATGACAAATATCTGTTTTTATTAACTGCTATCTGTATAAAAATATTGACTATGACTATGATTGATGATAAATACGCAATGAAAGTAAAATAAGTGTGGTTTTTCTGAATTCAAATTCAAAGATTTAAAAAAATGAAATTTTATCTCAAAATACAGCACTCCTATCTTTATCTATTTGCTTAAATTCTGAAGGATTTATTTCTAGCTATCATTTAAGAGCTTATGCTATAATGAACATGTTTGTATAGTGTTTATATCTTATTTTTGTTGGCAAATACTTTGTGGTATATTTCTATTTTAGTGTAAATGTAAAGCTTTGAACATCAATTGAAATATCTTCCAAATAAAGTGAGTTTACAGAAAGACCTAAAACCCTAGTGAAAAGGGTATAGTTGAAAAAACAGCAAAGTTGAGAAAAAAGCATATTTGTGGCACATAAGAACTGTGGATCCACTTGTGGAGAAGCACCAAGTGCATTTGAGCAAGCTAGAGATCCAAATACATTAATACTTGAAAGATGATTTTGCAACAAATTGAATATGTGATAGGTACTATTATGTAAGTACAGATCCAATAACAGTATTTAGGAAGAGTATTAGTGCTTTTACTAGATTACTTAAACATCCTTTTTATGCTATTATTGGTCTTATATTATTGGTCTAATATAATATGCTATTATATTATCTTATATTTTGTAGAATGAAACCAACCCAGCAAAAGTTAGACTTAAATGTGAAAGTGAACTTCATTGAAAAAGAATATGAAGTGAAATAAATAAATACACAAAACCACTCCAGATGAACAGAGATATCAGTAAATGTCTACTGAAGCGAAAGAAAGCCATTTTATTATTCTTTACTTTTTTATTTTTATTTTTTGGCAGACCTGGGAATTGAACTCAGGTTCTTGTGCTTGCCACGCAAGCTCTTATTCTACTGAGCTATCTCCCTGGATCCCCAAGAAAGCCATTTTAAAAGAAAAGAAAAGATATTTCCACAGAAAAATAATAGACCAGCTAGTTGACATATTATCAAAATATGTTTTCAGAGAAATATGTTATTAAAAAGAGGAAAATTGAGCCAATGAGATAGCTCAGCAGACTAAGAGCCTGCTTAGGTAAGTGTAGGGACCAGGTTCTATCCCTGACTCCACATGCTGGGTTGGCTTTGCCTCTGGACACACTGAGCCAGCCATGGAGACTGGGCGTGGTGGTGCACTCCTATAATCCCAGTGCTGGGGAGGCTGAAACAGGAAGATCACTCTGAGTCTGAGCCTTGTGTAGTAAGACCCAGTACCAAGTACATTTAAAAAAAAAAAGGTGAAAATGGTACCCATGTTTAAGAAAATAGGAACATATAGAAAACATCCCTCTTCCTCCTGAGATTCAAATTTACTGTTTTAAATATACTGTGAAGGGGCCCGGGAGATAGCTCAATGGTCTAAGATCCTGCCTAGTAAACACAAGGACCCATTTTCAATCCTGGTACCATGTGCTAGACCCATGCCGAGCCAGTCCCCGAAACTGGATGTCTTGCTGCACACTTCTGCAATCCCAGCGCTGGGGAGGCTGAGACAGGAAGTTCACTACAAGTCACAGCTGCATAGAGAGACCTTGTGTCAAATAAATAAACAAATAATTAAATAAATAAACTGAGAATTTTTATTCAAATAAATGACATGGAGTTTGGCAATATAAAACAATATATATAAATTCTTAATGTGAGTAAAATTACACAAGGTACTAAAGGGACCATAGACAATTAAGATTATAATAAGTATAATTTAAAAAAGCAATAAAAGGTTCAAATTTATGATTTCAGAAAATAATTAGTGAAATTAATGCAAGTGAATAAAATTTATTCAACAAAGAGAAATAGAAAAAATGTTTATGGAAAGAGATAATTTCAGAAACTATTATACAAAATTAACCTTTCTAACATAATAACAAATAGATTCCTAGAATTTTAGTAAAAAAAGGTGATAAGGTATGATTATTCTATCTAAAGATTCACAATTTTTATGAAGATTTACTTAATACTAAAAAGTATGTTAAATATTTTCAATATTAATAATCACCATAGAAATAAAAAAATGAGATATTATAATATACTATTAGAATGGTCATGAAAACATAACAAGGAAATCAAAAATTAAAATTAAAATAAGTTTCAACAATGATATAAGGAAACTCAACCATTGTATTTCAGTGAATATACTATGAAAAGAATGCACTTCTTTCAACATTTTAACTGTTAAAGTTTTAAATGTTACAACTAAGTGATGTCAACACAAGAGGCACACAAATGTTTAGAGTAGTATAATTGATACTAATGAATAGTTTTAAACACATTCAAACTGTTCATCAGCTTGTGGACAGATAGACATTTGGTATATCTCTATAAAGAAATAACATCCAACAAATTAAAGAAAACAACTACTGACAACTTGGATGAATCTAAGACACGTGAGATCTCAGATGCAGAGGAGGACATTTGTGCAACTTCAGAACACTGATTAAATTTATGTAGGGCTAGGAGTAGAAGAAGTGATAAACTCCAAATAAATACAAAAGAAGTTTTGGGCTGAGGAAATATTCTACACATGGACTGTGTTAATAGTTGTGTAATTTTCTAAATTAATTAAATGATTGAATTGAAAACATAATTTAAGTTATAGATTAATAAAAGTGTTGCAAATTCACAACACTGTATCATAAAGATTGTGTCATATTAGCATTGACCTTGGTTTTGGAGGATGGCATTGAGGTCATGGTGGAGAAAGAGCCCTGTTGGAGGCACACACACAGGTCCGTGCCCTGTGAGATTCGCACACAGTGCAGGGGCCCCAGGGGCACAGATGCAGCACTGAATTACACACTGACTTTGTTGGTTCAAAGGGGAGGGGAGAGCTTGTGAGACTCGATTGCATTCAGTGGGGAGAAATAAAGTGGTATGTGCTCCTTTCCAAAGAAATACCAAGAACTTTCTTCAGGGTTAGAACTTTCCTCATGAAATTATGTTTAATACTTTCATAGAAATGTTATATGAAAATTATGTTTCCTTAAAATGCCATGAGAGAAATTTATTCCATCTCGTCTGTTTCATTGTTTTTCAGATTGAAGTCTATTGATTCTAAATCAATGTTTAATTACACTCCCTGCCAGGAGATTTCATTCTGTTGTTATTCTTGGAATTGTGGTCATTTTCATCTCATTTAGAATGTATTTCAGCAATTAAAAACAAATGTTTAAATTAGTGACAACATAATTCCTCTCATCCAAGTTATAGAGTATAGTGAAAATTAAAAAAAAGTAAGATTGTTTCCACTACACACTGCAGAAATCATGCTTATTTAAACTGAGTTTCTACAGGAAAGTCAGATTAAGACATACAATGTAAGCATTGAATATTTGTCATATTTTTAGTTAGATGGCTTCCACTAAAGTTATTTTGCTAGGCTGCTTATTGTTTCATATAGACATACTATACTATTTTAACCAAGTAGAACTCCATTATGGATTTGATTTGCAGCAAGTAGACTTATTTGTCAACGTTCTTTCAGTAAATTTCTGCAGAAGAAAGAAAATATTTTTGACTTGACAATTACAGGAACTGTGTTCTTTGATATAATCTGGATCAGAATAGCAATTTTTGATTAGCCAGTTAGTCATCAAGAAAAACAAGAACATTTTTAAAAATGTAAATTATAAATAAAATAGGAAATAAAATATACATTTATTTATAACACACATTAAAAAACCAATTATATTATTACTTAATCCACTTTCCAAATGATTATTCATATGCTTTTCAGTAATAGACGTTCAAAACCCTTGAGGTGTACTTTATAGTAGGGCAGCGAAGACAGTGACAACTGATATGAAACTGACCTGAAGAATATATTCACTGAAAACCATTCAGGTGTGATGGTCACTCACTTCATAGAGCTAAACAAAAACAATCATGCTACCATAGCAACAATGAAAACCCAGACAGTCTAGTATGTTTCTAAGAACTGAGCAGCAGATAGAGAGTCATGTTACAGAGTTGATAGGGGAAAAAAGTTGATCACTGAATGTGGACCCTAATTTGTTATTCTGTTAGTCTCAGGCTATGCGCCATTCCCTTTAGAGCATTTATATATTAGGACTATTATTGTTAAAGTGTGTTATTGTAATTGACTTCACAGCCATAAGAGAATCAAAGATGAAAAGCACTAAATTGGACACAATTTCTTCATTATCTGCCATGGTATACTCTTTCTGTCATCAAAAAGAAGAGAGATACAAGGACAACTGTATCAAGGCACAAACATTTGTTTAGGGACCTTTAAATTTCTTAATTTCTTCTTTGCTAGAATCAAATTGCAATTGTGAAAATAAGTACACCCCTTTGCAAACATTTCAAACCAGAGATACAAGTAGGCAAAAGAGACACACAAGCTTCCTCTCAGAGGCTGGGAGAACATGCCTGAGAGTTTGTTTGCCCTTATTGGTGTGCAGCCAACATTGAATAGTGATGCAATCTTATCACCAAAAATAAATAAATAAATAAATAAATAAATAAATAAATAAATAAATCCCAAGATGACAGCATTGCTTAATATAAGATTTTAAGGGCCTGTGAGGACATAATGTATAAAATTTATTTTATACTTAAAACCCCTGAAGCTTGGGTAGTATCAGTCTATAATAACAGAAAGTGGTAAGATGTACATTCAAGGTAATAGGTAAGAGCTTCCCCAAAAGGTGATTAATGCATGGAAAGTCAAAAAACCAAACATTTTGCGCACTCCATTTGGGAAGGGTATCTGGAAGAAAGGCACTTCTCAGCTCCGCTGACTGCTAGAGCCAACTTCACAGCCTGTATACTGGGAAACCAGGGAGCTTGAGAGAAGACCCTGGCATTCAGGGACATGGAAAGAACTTAAGGGAAACCAGGTGCAGGAAATAAAAATGGGATGTGCACATATGTTGGTATTTCTAACTGTACTGAGTGTCAGAGACATACAGCTCTAATCATCCAATGGTCTGCAATTTACTGTACTATGACTGATTAACCAGGTCAGTTCATATGTTTTTTCTTCAATATCAATATACTATGCAATTAACTTTATCATTGTTTCTGTTTTCTTGCTTAATTTATTCGATGGCTTAATTTAAATATTTTAGATGTTTCAATGTGTCTGCTGTATCATACAAATATGCAAATGTAAATTGATAAAGTAGTTAGCTACCCCATTAGGGATCTCAGAAAGATTACATATTTATTCTCTTGGCACTGAGAGGTAAAACAGTTTTCTATGGTCAAACTGCTAATGAAAGTCAGACACGAACTCAGTTTATATTTCCCGATTTGACTCTGGCAATAATTCATGACTCATCAGGAAGTTGTGTGCTCCCTGTTCAATGTGATGCTCCATTAGGCCACCAACACACTTGAAATTCTTGTAGTTTATTTCATGGAAAAATCTAAATTATATGTTGATGAAATTGATTAGTACATTGGAAGGATTTTCCATATAAGGATAATAAACTATAGTTTTATAAATTAGGTCCTACTGTTTGCCACATTTTAAATAAATACTACATGTTAATATTGCATGTTCATAAACTTCAATATGGTGAAACATGTCTAAGTTAGTTTACTACATAATATATTTAACAGCAGTGCCTTGAACATTTCAGTAGGTCATGCTCTGAACTTCTTTCAGACTCATTTGTCCATAAGTGGTTAGAGAACTCTGTAATTATATTTTTTTTTCCTGTGGAAAATGAAGCATGACAGGAAAAGAACAGAAAAATATTGTGGAACAGTGAGCAAAGAGAATCAATTACAACCCTAAATTTTAGAATATTGACATCAAATTAAAAAAAAATCACACTTAAGAATGATCTTAGGGCCAACCAAATAGATCAGTGGATTAAATCACCTGCAAGGAGGCGCAGGGGCCCGGGGTTTGATCCCCAGGCCTGCTTGTGCTAGTCCCGAACCCTGGTTGCACTGAGACAGCAATTGAGACTGGGTGTGGTGGTACGCACTTGTAATCCCAGCTCTTGGAAGTCTGATCTAGTAGTAAGACCCTGAACACCAGATAGACCCTTCCCTATAATATAAGAATAAATAAATAAATAAATAAATAAATAAATAAATAAATCTTAAAAATACATTTTCAGAAAAGAGAAACTTGAGACTCAGCAACAAGAATGTTCATGTTTAGAACTAACCTACAGTTTATGGTTCTAAAATTTTTAAAATATAAGATTTTAAAATATATTTTAATTTTATTTTATTAGTGTGTTTCTTTTTTTACATACACTTATTGAGAAACAAATAGAAGTGAGACAGTTTTAAAACAGATTACTAGTGCAGTTTCAATAATTAATACATTGCTTATAGTTGTGTTAGTGGTTATTTATTGTATAAGATGCAGACATGATATCCTGTCTACAAACACTATTAGAATAAATCTCTCTATTCATTGAATTAAAAGAATGCAGTTGTATATCTATCCTATTTTGAATATACAGATACAAAATGGTGGTTCATTTGTATCCACTTTTTCTGTTTAGTTTTGTCAGAGAAGGGCATTCCATTGTCATTTAAATGTTGTAGGTGTGTGAATTCAGCAAAATGTGCCAATATAGTCCAGTAGTCCATAGTGGTAGTGGGTTTTCCATAGGACTGGCAATGTCAGAAGTTGTTGACTTGAGCCTTTCATAGCTCAGCATATTGATATGGCTTTATTCTTTATACTTTATTTTTATACTTTTCTGCTGGATGGTTAAGAGCAAGATAAAGCAATACCTATATAACAAAAAATGTAACTTTTGTATGGTCAGTCAAATCCACTCAGGATTTATCCTGAAACCCTGTACCACAGTTAGTAAACCCTTTGTCAGTGTCAGCTATGTGGAGGAGTCATGGCCATTGCTTAACCAATTTGCTCTCAGTGAAAGACTGAGAGAATATTATCTCTGTATGACTCTCCTTAGGTACACTCCACATCATCGATCACTTTCCTCTGTGGCCCCATAATCTCCTTGATCAGAAAATTTGGGACGTAACTGAGTTACATAATGTTACAGTATGGCTTCTCCTATGTCCTGAGTCCTTATTGAACTTGAAAGGTTAGGGCCAAAATGTTGGCTGTCCTTTCAGCCCTTTTTTTCTCTCTGATATTTGGTCTTCAAACTTAGGCTGTTAATCCTCCAGAAGAGAAGCTTATTGTTATTACCCTACACCATAGGCAGTTGAGCTTATCCTCATTGTCTGAATATCAAACATACGAGTATGTTTCTAGTGTGTGCATTTTATAATCATCTTGGGGTTGTACATAATACAGTTTGCTTCTTTTTAACACCTTGTCTCCTCCCTCTGTCCTTTAGTCCTCTTTCTCCCATTTGCATTATTGTTTATATTGTTTTTATTAGTTTATGACTGGTCCTAACAGCTTCAATAATTGTAAACTTTGCATGGCATTAATATATTCCTTTTCAGTCTTTTTCTCTAAAAATTGAAATGCATGGAAGGCAGAAACCCACTGTTGCAAAATAATTCAATATCATCTAACTAAAAGTCACAGAAAAACTCAGATGCTATTCAACTTGTTTCTATGATTAGTTCCATGATTATAGTCAAAGCTGGGTCATAGTGATTAGGCGCAATGTGTAGATCTCCCCACTATGTAACTATTGTATCTAGAAATCTCTGCTTAAGGGCACCACGTAGGTGGAAATGAGAACAGAGCATTTCTCATCAAAGTCTTTATGGACCCTGCTTAGAGGGGTATACATTATTTCTGTCAATATTAAAGTGACTATTTGAGGGCCGGCAAAACAACTCAGTGGGTTAAAGCACCTGCAAGCAGGAGCAGGGCCTGGGTTAGATCCTGGGGCCTGATGTGCTGCCCCCATCCCCAGGGAATGCTGAGAAGGTGACTGAGGTTGGGCGTGGTGGTGCACACCTGTAATCCCAGCACATGGCAGGCTGTAAACAGGAGGATCACTAGGAGTCTGATCTAGTACTGAGACTCTGAACACTCTGTAGCCCCTTCCCTAAAATACAGGAAAAAACAAAATAAAATAAAGTGACTATCCAAAAACCATGACATCTATTTAGATATGTTGGAGGGAAAAAAAGCAGACTCCTTGAGAAAAAGCATTTTCAGTTACAGCAATTTCGGAAAATTGTTTGAAAAATAGTTATCTGAAACATTTGAAAATAAACTTACTTGACTTTTTGGAAAATCTGTAATATATGTAATGATGTAAATATTTTTACTTAGGAATTAATTTGACAACTTTAATATTAAAATGAAGCTAACTCTGAGAGCACTCTTCATGTACAGGTGAGCAAAATATTCTGAGTTGCTCTCATGAAATTTTCTGTAATTTTTTGAAATTTACTTATTTAACATTCTTGTAAAAACCATTCTGAAAAATTCAAGTCACAGGCCAGAGACATACCTCAGTAGAATAAGAGCCTGCCTGTCAAGTGCAAGGTCCTAAGTTCAATCTGCAGTTCCCTAGTACAGAAAAAAATTAAAAAATAAAGTCACATTTTCCTACATTTAGGGCTTAGAATCTAAAGCCCTAAATGACTGCTTCAGAATCTTTTATTTTTCCTTCAGGTTGTTGTTCCTTTTGATTTTTGTATATGAAGATTTTTCTTTCACTCAACACTAATCTGATTGCTGGATAGATGTCATTACTTTCAAAACTTCTTTACGTCTGTATAAGCCAGACTGAAGTTGATATAAGGAATATCGACAGGCAAGACGATGCCAGATATTTAATACTGAAAATGATATAGATTGCCACTTGTAGTTCTGATACTGAAGGTTTTTCTAGCTGCCTGTTTAGCTGAAGTGGGGCAGAGAAACTGGCATGCAGTCATTCCCAGGAGGCTGGCTCCCACTCCCGCCATCTGTCAGCAGCCATTCCTTCAGGTCTAACAAGAGCGGCCTTTAGTTTCTCTCTTAGCAAGAGAGGCCTTTATTTCTCACCCTGTTAAAAGATGATTCTATGCTAATGAAGCCAACATACAGTAAGACAACATCGTTTGCATAGTCCATAAAAACTGACAAATATGAACAACATAGTTCTTCAGGAGGAGACAATAATTTGTAAATGTGATACATTAATTCACTAAAACACTGCTATTAGATATCTAGGGCAACATCTTTGTTGTTAAACCTCCAAAACCACTTCCTTGGGCCAGGGAGATGGCTAATTAGAATAAGCACTTGCCTGGCAAGCACAAGGGCCTGAGTGCAATCCCCGGTTCTGCAAAAAAAAAAAAAAAAAAAAAAAAAATCAAAACCCCTTCCTTCCTTCCTTCCTTCCTTCGTTCCTTCCTTCGTTCCTTCCTTTGTTCCTTCCTTCCATCCTTCCTTCCTTCCTTCCTTCCTTCCTTCCTTCCTTCCTTCCTTCCTTCTTCCTTCCTTCATTCCTTCTTGCCTTTCTCTTTCTTTCTTTCTTTCTTTCTTTCTTTCTTTCTTTCTTTCTTTCTTTCTTTCTTTCTT
>NW_004524644.1:8794018-8796757 GCF_000260255.1 Octodon degus
CTTCTTTCTTTCTTTCTTTCTTTCTTTCTTTCTTTCTTTCTTTCTTTCTTTCTTTCTTTCTTTCTTTCTTTCTTTCTTTCTCTCTTTCTTTTCTTTCTTTCTTTCTTTCTGACCAGGAATTCAGTGCAGGGCCTTGCCTTTCCCAGGCAGGAAGTGGGCTATTGAGCAACATCCCTAAATTCTCCAAAATGTTTTTACATGGTGTTTTGGTTATTTTTTTACAGAGTGATTCTTTTAATTATAATATACTTATAAATACAATTTTAAGACTAAAATTTTAAAATATTTATATTTGACATTGTGATAAAGTGTTCTATACTGAGTAAAATATTCTGTTTTTATGTTTACATTATAAATTTATTTTACTTGGTAACAGATTTAGATGAAACATAACTTTTTTTAATTTATAGAAAAGCTCATGAAGAATACCATAGTAATGACATTTTTTATTTTAACCTTATTAATAATACTTTCTGGAAGAGGTATATTTTAATATTCAATTTTTTTCCAAATATGCAAAATCATTTTTTTTTCATTTTTAGATAGAAGAAATGGCCACAACAATGATACAAAATTTCAAAGCAAGATATAATGTATTGTGTATTGTGTTTTTTGAAATAGTTGTTCAGATTATAACATGAAGGCAGGAAAAAATTGATCAAGTAATATAAGCACAATCTTGCAGATGTATTGTACATACATATATAATGTATAAGTATATAATTATTTTTCTCAACCTTATTTTCTCCATTCCCCACCTCTGATTTTCTTTCCTTTATATAAGTTTCTTCCCATTTCTCAATATCTTTTGTTTATTTTTCATCTTATTTACTTATCCAGCTTCTTACACTAGGGCAACAATGTGGTGTTTACACATGCCAGTCTGATTTATTTCAGTTAGGAGTATGATTTCAAGTAGCAGCCATTTACCTAGAATAGTCTAAAGTTTATCCTTTTATATGGCTGAGTAGTACTCCAATGCATAAAAATACCACTTCTTTTTTATCCATTCTTCATTTGATGGACAAATTTATTGTTTCTGAGAGTTAGCTATAACAATTGGTCCTCCTCTGAATACTGGTACACATATATTGCTGTGGCATGAAGTTTTCATTTCTTCTGGGAAAATACCAAAAGGACAATAGCTGGCTTGAATGGGACATCTAATTCTAGTGTTTTGTTTTTGTTTTGTATTTTTGTGGCACTGGGGTTTGAACTCAGGGCCTTGTACTTGCCAAACAAGTGGTTACTCTACTGAGCTATCTCCCTGGCCCCCTAATTTCAGTTTTTGTCAGGAATTTTCCACACTGATACCAGGCTACACTGTCACCAACAGTGGAGAAGTGTTTCTTTTTCTCATAGCCCCACCAACATTTGTTGATGACGATGATGATGATGATGATGATGATGATGATGATGATGATGATGTATTTTGTAGACCTTACAGGGTCTACAAGGTCTCACTACTCAGATCAGATTTGCAGTGATCCTCCTGTTTTCAGGTTCCCAAGCACTGGGATTACAGGCTTAGGCCACCACGCCCAGTCTCATTCGCCATCTCAGTGTGTCCCAGGGAGGAGCCTGGCATGACACATCAGGGATTGAACTTAAGTCCCTGTGTCTGCCTAAGCAGGTGCTTTAGTCCACTGAGCTATCTGGCCAACCCACCAGCAACACTTGTTGGTTGATCTTGGTGATAACCATTCTTTCTGAAGTGAGATTGAATCTCACTGTTGTTTTAATTTGCATCTCTTAAATGACCAAAGATGTGGAACATTTTTTCATATATTCATTTGTTATTTGTGCTGCTTTATCAGAGAAATGTCTTCATCTGAAATGTTCATTTTTGGACTGTGTCTTTGAATTTGGGAGCATCTGATTTTTATCAATTCTTTATATATTTTAGATATAAGCCCTTCATCTTAGAGACAGCAGGCTATAACTTGTTCCCACTCTGTGGTATGCCTATTCACCCTCTTGCTGACATATTTTGATGTGCAAAATCCTGTTAGTCAGATGAGATTCCGTCTGTTGATTCTGTGAAGTGCTATCTGTGCAATTAGCTCAATTCTCTCACTACACAGAGGTCTTAGATATGTCTATGTATTTTCTCTTCTAGTAGATTGTGTGTTTCTGTTTTAATATTTAAATAGTTGATCCATTTTAATGTTATCTTAGTGCAGGTTGATAGACATATGTCTAGTTTTAGTCTTAGTATGTATTAGTATGTAGTCTGAGACAGTTTTTCCAGCACCATTTATTAAACAGGTTCATCACGTGATCATGTTTGGACACTTTGCTAAAGTTAAAGTGGCGGAGGGTATTGTTGGTTCTGTATGCACCTATTAATCTGTTCTACTTATCCTCAGGTCTGCTTTTTATACAATACCATGATGATTTTATCACAATAACTTTGTAATATAATTTCAAGACAGAGATTTTGATACCACTTACCTTTTCTTTGTTGCACAGAATTGCTTTTGCTGTTCTAGATGTCTTGTGGTTACATACAAATTTTAGTACTGTTTTCTTTAGTTCTGTGAAGTATTCTAATGCTATTTTGTTCAAGATTCTATCAAATCTGTATAACATTTCAAAGAGTATGGCCACTTTCACAAGTTAGTGTCTTCTTTTTTTCAAAGAAGAAAAACAGCAAAACAGGAATAGAAAATTAACAATGGTTGTTATATTATGTATTGTTGTCAAATTTTTGCTCAGATTACCAGATACAGGTATGCA
>NW_004524644.1:8796857-8804711 GCF_000260255.1 Octodon degus
TAATAATAATAGATAAGACATTAGAGATGTCACACAATTAAAAGAACAAGATGAAAGGTATTCAACCATGGTTCTTACATTGCACATTGTGTCCAAAATATAGCTAATATCTGATTTTAGATATCAGCATACAGTTAGTCAAAGTGAAAATTATAAACATCAAGATTTGCTCTCAAAAATCTGATATAAATTAGTAGCACAAGGGCTGGAGAGATGGCTCAGTGGTCTAAAGCACCTACTTAGATCAAACTTCGCAATAGCACAGGGACCACGGTTCAATCCCCCAGCACCACATACCAGCCAGCCCCACCCCCCGGTGGGCTGAGCTGGCCACACACACACACACACACACATAAATAAAAATTTAAAATAAATAAATAAATAAATTAGTAGCACAATCATCTCTACCATCCATCTCTGCTATTTATGTGATGTTTTTCCCACTTCTTTTTTCCTATCTATTCTCCTTTCCCTCATCTCCATTGCTTAATTTTTATGTTCAGTGTTATTCTATTTTACTATATTTACTGTAACTTCTTTATTTTATTTATTCTTTCAGGTTTGTACAAAAGGGACACAATATGATTTTTACACATATGGGTCTGAATTATTTCATTTATGAGTGTAGCCCCTAGATGCACTCATTTGCCTATAAAAGCCTCAAGTATATCTTTCTTTAGAGCTGAGTCATACTCCATTGTATAAAAATACCACATCTTTTTTATCTGTTCCTCAAGTGAAGAACATTTGGCTTGTTTCCAAGATTTAGCTATGAAAATTTGTGCTGCCATAAACATGGGGGCACATATATCACTGTGGTGTGACGTTTTCAGTTATTTTGGAAAAACACCCAGAAAGAGAATACCTGGGTTGAATGAGACTTCCAATCCTAGTTTTCTGAGGAGTTTCTACACTGTTTTCCATACTAGTTGTACCAGTCTACTTTCCCACCAATAGTGAAGAAGAGTTTCTTTTTCAACACAGCCCCCTCAAAATTTGTTATTAGTTTATTTCTTGGTGATTGCCATTTTCTCTGGAGTGAGATTGTATTTAACTTGCATTTCTTTTAACTTGCATTTCTTGAATGACCAGTGCTGTGTGATATTTTCTCATATATTTATTTGTCATTTCTTCCTTTGAGAAGTGTATATTTATCTGAGATTCCCATTTTTGGACTGGGAGTTTGAATTTGGGGGGCATGATTTGTTTTAGTTCTTTATATATTCTAGACACAAATCCTCTGTCTCAGTGACTGCTGGTTCAGGGTTTTTTCCCCCCAATATGTGGGTTGTTATTTCACCCTGTTGGTGATTTCTTTTGAGGTGCAGAAACTTTTCAATAAAATGTCATCCCAGTTGTTGATTCTTTGAAGCATTTCCCATGCATTTTGGTCTTTGTTCATGAACTCTATGCCTACCCCTATATCTTCAAGATTTCTTCCTCATTTCTCTTCTAGTTGAGGTGGTGTTTCTGTTTCAATGTTTAGATCTTTAATCCATTTTGATTTTAGTTCAATGCATTGTGGTGTTGGTTACATGCATCCCTATGATGAATCCCACTTCATCATGGTGTTTAAACTTCCTGATGATTTGCTGCATTCTATTTGCTAGTATTTTATTGAGGAATTTCTCATCTATGTTAATGAGGGAGATTGGCCGGTAATTCTTTTCTTTTGTTTGGTTAGTTCTTTTTCCAGTTTTGGTATCAGTGTAATACTTGGCTCAAGAAATGAATTATGGAGTATTGCTTTCTTTTCAATTTCATTGAAGAGGGTGAGGAGCATTGGAATTGTATCTTCTGTAAATTTCATATAGCGTTCAGCTGTATCTGTCAAGACACAAACTTTTTTTTTTGCTTTTTTTATTACTTTTTCAACTTCATTGGCTGATACTGCGTAATTCAGGGTTTTATATCATTTTGATTCAGTTTTGGTAATTTGTACCTAAGATTCTGTTTATTTCTTCTGTGCTTTCCATTCTGTGAAAGTAAATATTTTCAAAGCAGCTATTGATGATCTTCTGCATTTTCATAGTATCTGCAGTAATTTTTCCCTATTCATTCCAAATTGCTTGGTTTTCAGGTTTTCTTTTTAATGAGGTTGGTTAGATGTCTATCAATTTTATTTAGCCTTCTAAGAACCAGCTCTTTTATTCATTAATTCTTTACATTGTATTTTTTGTCTCCATTGCATTAATTTGTGCACTTACCTTAAAAATTTCCTCACATCTTTTCATTGGGCTAGGTTTGCTTTTCTTCATCTATAAACTTGAGCTACAATACTAGGGTATTCATTTGTTCCCTTTCTGTTTTCCCAGTGTCTGAATTTATTGCTATAAATTTCCCTCTAAGAATACTTTTGTTGCATCCCACAAATTCCAGTGAGTTGTGTTTGCATTTTTATTGAATTGTAGACATTTTTTAAATTCTTATTTAATTTCATCTATGACCATTGGTTGCTGAGGAAGAAGTAACTTAATTTTCATGTTTATGGAGTTTCAGTGGTTTCCTTTGTCAATAATTTCCAGTTTCATTGCACTGTGGTCAGATAATATACATGGGATAATTTCAATTTTCTTTCATTTACTTAAGCATAATCTATGGATTAGTGTGTGGTATATTTTAGAGAACATCCCATGTGCAGCTGAAAAGAATGTGTATGCAGATGTTTTTGGATGGAAATTTCTGTAAATATCCATTAAGTCCACTTTTTCAAAGGTTTGGTTCAGTTCTCCTACTTCTTTGCCAATTTCTTGTCCAGTTGACCTATCTCTTCAATATAACAGTGTGATAAATCTCCTGTTAAGATTGTGTTACTAAAGGCCAGAGAGATAGCTCAGCAGGCTAAGCACCTGCTTAGGCAAGCACAGGGGCTAGGGTTCAATCCCTGGCAACACATGCTGCACTGGTCCCGCCCAAGGTATGGTGAGCCTGTAACTTGGCATGGTTGTATGTGCCTGTAATCCCAGAACTGGGGAAAAGGGTGCTGAACACAGAGTTTCACAATTAGTTCAAGCTGTGTAGTGAAACCCTAAACACACACACACACACACACACACACACACACACACACACAGACTGCATTACTGGTGATTAGATTTTGCTTTTCCTTTAAAATTTAGTTGGGAGCTCCCATACTTGGAGTATACATATTTATGATTATCATCTCTTCCTCTTGAAGTTTTTCCTTAACAAGTATGGTGTGAGCTTCTATATCTCATTTGATCATTCTTGAAGTTTTCATTGTCTGCAAACAGAATAGCTACTTTTGCTTTTCTCTGCGTTCCTGACACATATAATATTGTTTTCCATCCTTTGATTTACAACCTATGAATTTCCTTTTGAGTTAAATATGTTTATTGTGTCCATCATATTGTAGTACTTTGTTTCTTGATCCATTTTGCCACTTGATCTGCTCCCTATGTCTTTTAATTAGAGAATTCAGGTTGTTTAAGTTGGTGGGTATAATTTATTTATATTGCTTATCTTTGTCATGTTGTTTTCTTCAGTTAGCTCTCTACTTTTCCTGTGTTTAATTGCTTGCCATGTTTCATTGTTTTTTTCTGTTATTATTCCTGAAGTTTTGGTCATTTAGGTCTCTTTCTAGAATATCTTTCAGTATTCTTTATATGGTTGGTTTAGTAGTCCTGAATTTCTTTAGTAGTTCTTTGTCATGAAGCTGTTGAAATATCATTTTGTGGTTCTTTATTATTTTTAAGAGATTTTTTTCCTGGGCCCTAGCTGTAAATATGTCTTCAATGTCTACCAGTCTACCTTTATTTTCATTCAAAAAGTTTTGCCTGCTTCTTTATGTATTTAGTTAGTACAGGGTCTGCAGAGTCTCACTACACAGATCAGATTCATGGTGATCCTCCTGTTTTCAGCCTCCCAAGTGCTGGGATTACAGGTGCACACCACCACACCCAGGCTCAATCCTCTTCTCAACATGCCCTGGGGGCAAGGCTAACACCCTGCAGTGGGGATCGAACCCCAGTCCCTGCATCTGCCTAAACAGGTGCTTTTATCTGCTGAGCTATCTGGCCAGCCCTCAATTTTGCCTGATTTTAATGGAATTTGTGAATTTTTTGGATATGTCTGAAACTGTTTCATTCATTATATTTCTTTCCTGTATTTTTCATCCAAGGTTTCCATCATTTTGTATGCCCTCTATTATTTATCAGTCTTTAGATATACTCAGTAATTCTTTCATTATAGTTACCATGTTCTTTTTCGCCTGAGACATTATTTCTGCTCTGATTTCCTCTACACCATTCTTTACTTCAGTTGCACTCATTTCAGAAATGTCTAGTGTGTGAATTCTAATTTCTTCCATGCTGATTTCTTCTGAATTTGTGGTGGGTGGGCTTGGAGCCTGAGACTGCAATTGGCTCATAACCTTGTCATTTTCTAGTGTGGAAAGAGGTCTTTATTTTGATTACTGTG
Organism: Octodon degus; assembly: GCF_000260255.1. Lineage (NCBI taxonomy): Eukaryota > Metazoa > Chordata > Mammalia > Rodentia > Octodontidae > Octodon > Octodon degus. Next base: position 8,801,298 of record NW_004524644.1, read on the forward strand.
GTACTTTATAAAATTATGGTAGTAGTAGCTGTATTTTTGCAATAAAAGCCTCACTGTAAACAGTCTGTTCTTTAAGGATCTTTTCTATATGTCAGAGGTTCTTGGTTTGTGTCTGTCCCAAGATCTTTCCTTCTCTATTGATTGAGAGTGGGATATTGGTTTCCATTTGGCACTGTCCTCCATCCTTTGGTATACAGTTTTGGTGAGGTTATTATTAAATAGCTTCCTTATATTATTACCCCTGAGAGAACATGTGGTGAAGACAAGTGTGATATCCTTTTTACAGTAGTATAACTAGCAATAATGACAGCAAGTAAAATTTAGAAATTGACAACATTTGATTATTAATGATTTGCACTTTAGACCATGAGCACACACATTATAAGTGTACAACAAAACACATTGTAAATTGGGAATGTATATATAAAGTAGTTCCCCAGTGTCTCAGTGATTCTTCTCTGATTGCTGGGACAAATACCCGACACACCAAATAAAGAAAAGAAAGGTCTATTTAGCTCACAGTAAACTGGAAGTTTACTGTACAGACAGCTCAGTCTGTACTCAGCTGTCTCCAAGGCAGCCTGGACCATGACAGAGAGCAGCAGTTCATGGAGGCGGCAAAGAGCAGAGAGCATGAGTAAATGGAAGGAATAGCTACGGTGATAAAATCAGCTTGGCATCAGCAAAAAGTTCCCATTTGCTACAGAGGGCAGCAGTTCATGGCAGTGACAAAGAGCAGAGAGCAAATGAGAGGCATAACAGCAGCAATGGCAACAAAGAGCAAGTCTGTCTCTCTGGCTCTTTTATGTTACCTTCAGGCTATCTGCTCCAGGATAGGTGTAGCACTCACACCCATAACTGCAGAAGTACTCAGACCCGTAATCTCAGCCTTAGATCATGAATTAATCACAAACTGTAGAGCTATGCCTCAGTGACTGCATGAGACTTTGAGGTGATAAATACACACAAACCATAACTCCTGGACCTCTGAATGGGCATTTCCCAGTCCTGTACCTGGGGTCGTTCAGGCAGACCTATTGGTCCAAGCTCCCTCCTGCCACCTCCACCCCCTTAGGAACCTTGAACTTCAGCTGGACTCCACCCCACTGGTTTGGGCCCCTCTTAAGTTCATCGTATCCATGAACAAGTGCTATCTGTTAATTTTCTGATATCTTTTTTAATCTTCTTCAGAGAACTGTAAACTACATTATAATCTCCTTTTTCAGACTACCATTAATATATATATATATATATATATATATATATATATATATATATATATATATATGTGTGTGTGTGTGTGTGTGTGTGTGTGTGTGTTTTGTTAGATTGGATCCTAGGTATTTCATTTTTTGGATGCTACTGCAAAGGGTTTGTCTTCTACAATATTTTTCTGAGTTTGTTGTGTATAGAAATTCTACTGAACTTTGTCTGTTAACTTAGTATCCAGCTGTGCTGCTGAATTTTGTTCTTATTTCTGGAAGTCTTTTGATGCAGTTTCTGAGTGTTCTAAATAGAATAGCATATCATTTATGAATAATAATTTAAATTTTCCTTTCTTATCCTTATTTTTTTATTTTTCTCCCTTGACTAATTGCTCTGGCTATAAATTGCCAAACTATATTAAATAGGATTGGCGATAGTGGACATCCTTGTCTTGTTCCTAATGTTAGAATGAGAACTTTCAGTTTTTGTCCATTTAGAATGATTTTGGCTATTGATTTATTATAAATGGCTTTATCAGGTTGAATTATTATTTTATGATCCCATGGTTTACTCACTGGGTTTGTTTTGTTGGAGTTGTTTTTATTTTTGTTTTTTAATTTACTTTGTTGGTGCAAGGTCTCACGATGCAGCTTGGAGTTGTGGTGTTCCTCCTGCTTTCATCTGCTGCAGCACTAGGATTACAGGCATGCACCACTGCACCCAAACTCTGGCTGGCTCAGTCCACCCTGGGAACTGGGCTGGCACTAGACTGAACCACAATCACTCTGCTTACCTAAGCTTGCCTAAGCAAACACTTTGTCCACTGAGCTATCTCTCCAGCCTGATCCCAAATTATTTTTAATAGTTTTTTCTCCTTTTTTTTTTTTTTTTTTTTTTTTTTGTGGAACTGGAGATTGAACTGAGGCTCTTGCACTTGCCAGGAAGTACTTATTCCACTGAGCCATCTCCTTGGCCCCATTTTCGTTTCAATTTAGCTAGCCAGCCCCCATTTTCATTTCAGTTTAGCTAGCCACAATCCTGTCTTCTGTCTTCAAGGTCTGAAAGTCTGTCTTAAGTTTTGTTCAAGCAATTTTGCCAGCTTTTAATGGATTTCTAATTTCCTGGATATAACTTTGAAACTGTTTCATGTATTCTATTTCTTTCCTGTATTGGTCTATTAAATTGTCTATCACTTCCTTATGCACTTCTATTTTATCTACGTCTACTCTAGATTTGCTGAGCAATTCTTTCAATGTGGCTGTCATTTCTTTTTATTTTAACATGAGGGATTATTTCTTATCCGATTTCTTCTATGTCTTCAGGGGTTTGTTTCTTTATTATGTTTGCTGTCATTTCCAAACTTTCCAGTGCGGGTCTCCTGTTTTCCTCTATCTTGTCTCTTGGCCTTCTGGGTGGGATGGAGGTCTGAGATTGCACTTGCTTCTGCTTCTTGTCATTTTTATTTCAACAAATTTTTACTTTGTTTTCTTTTCTGATCCTTATAAGATTTTGTAGTAGTTATCTGTCTCACTGCATCCAGGTTTCTCTAAGAAGAGCCTGTTCTTCACGGATGACTTCTGTGTATAGGATGCTCTTTGCTAGTGTGTGTCCCAAAATGCTGCCTTCTCGGCTAATCCAGAGTGAGATGCTGGTATCTAGTTCAGGCCCATCCTGTGGTGCTGGAGCATGGTGAGTTTGTCACCACACAGCTTCTCAGTATTTTTACAGAATAGAGAACACATGACTACAAAAGATAGAACTAGCTGAAGTAGTATAATTAACAACACCCATAGCCTCCAGCATGGCTTAGAATCTGACCAAATGCGGCAGCTATTAATTTTGTAGCTTAAATTGTAGGATCAAAATACACAGTTCCATAAAGTACAGTTCACAAGCTGGGATATTGTATTCAAAGTGTTTCCCTTTGGTAGAGTGATTTTTATCCTGTGGTGAAGAAATATATGAAGGAGAGTGGATAAAACAAAGATAACAGACGAGAAAACAGTGCTCAGGAACAGGATGATCACGCAAGCTTTAGGCAACTGGAGAAGAGGCAGGAGAGAAAGAATAAAATAGTAAGCTAGACATTATCTGATACCTCTGGATGAGAGGTGATAGGATTAGATCTGTAGCTGGAGGTCTCTCTCTCTGTCTCTGTCTCTGTCTCTGTCTCTGTCTCTCTCTCTCTCTCTCTCTCTCTCTCTCTCT
>NW_004524644.1:8804811-8824552 GCF_000260255.1 Octodon degus
TTTTTTTTGCAGGATTGGACTCAGACCCTTGTGCCTGCCAGGGAAGCACTTATTCTACTGAGCCATCTCCCTGGCCCCAATATATAAAAATCATAAAAATTTCTTTTTTAGAAAAAAGGGGGATAAAAAGGGTGGCCTCACCTCTCTGCTTCTATGCAGTGCATCTTTGTTCCTAAGCACAACATTAATTCACCTAATTTACCACCCGTAGATCATGTTTTTGTTACTTAGGGCTTTTTCAAGCTGCTGGTCCTGCCTGCCTACCGTACGCAGCCTTGGTGGAGACGTTCCATATCACTGTCATTCCCACTGGCTACCTGGTCATACCAATGTAGAGAGGGAAGGAAGGTCACTTGGAGTTTTCCCACTGGCTGGTATCCAAGTCTCACTGCTGATTTCTTCCTGCCAGGCAAGTAGCTGGGTCTCACTGATGGATTCTTCCTGCCAGATCAGTAACTGGGTCTCACCACTGGATTCTTCAAAATCAAATATTATAACACAACACTACACCCATTGGATTCTGTTAGTTGGATTGTATCCCAAGAAGTTATGTCTAAAGTTTGATTAGTCAGAATTTTCTCTAAGAATTTACTCTGAAATTTATTAAATTAAGATATACATATTATCTTAACATATTATTTGTATTTCTGTAATTTAAAATTATTATACAATAGTCTCTGATTTTCTCCTATGAATTGATATAACTCTTCCTTTCTGATAAAAACAGTGATACAATTGCTTACAATTAAGTTTTGCTTAGCTACCTGGAATCTCTGTCATACTGTTTGAAAAATTAAATACTACAAATCCCAGGAACATTTTTATTCTTGATTCATAAAATATTAACTTTTTTCATATTTAATCAAACTATTCAATCTCATCAAGTCCTACTTTCTTATTTGGAATTTATAAAGATCAAATCTGTTGGAGATTTTGGTGAGGAGCAAATAGAAATGGGTGGGTATCTCTGAATTTCGAACTTATCATATATCAGACATTTAAACATCTGTAATGAAATAATTTCTTAGTTAGTACCCATCTCTGTGAAGTTAATTTGATTCTAACTTTTTAATAATATCATAAGAAATCATTCACACGTTCTTTGTGCTTGGTTTCTTGCATCTGTACCAGTTTCCCTTCAAATTCTGTAAATCCTACATGTGGTACATAATTACACTTCAAAATGAATAATTTGAATATGTATATATTAAATTAGTTGCTATGTTCAAGTAATAATAAATAGTTAATTGCTAAAAATTTTAGCTAAACTCTGACACTTCAAAAACAACTTGTCCAATATAAAGAAAAATATAGATATTCAATTATATGTGCCTTGAAATACTGTGTGATGCTTCTGCATATAAGGAAATAAGTGTTCTTCAAGCTATTCCATAAAATGTCCTCCGACATTGTAATAGGTATATTAGAGATTAAAATTAGTACTAGCTCTAAACTATTTGGTAAGTTACAATATAAAAGAATTGTACTTGTCTGTCTACATAGCTGATTAGTAAAATCCATTATTGTACCTTAGTTTATCTAAACAAAATTCAAAAGAGGATTCAAGACATGTCAATTTATAATTGTTTCTCAAAAGACAGCTCAGAAGTATAGATTTGGTTTTCAAGAGTTTTTAAAATGTTGCATTGTGGGGCTGGGAAGACAAATCAGCAGTCTAAGCACCTGCCTAGCAAGCTCAAGGACCCGAGTTCCATCCCCGCTACCACATGCGGTGCCCATCTGGCCACCGAAATGGGCATGGTGAAGCACGCCTCCACTTCTCCTGCCCCAGAGAGGAGGTAGAGGGTTAAGACAGAGAGTCAGAAGATCACTATTAGTCTGCACCAAATAAATGAATAAATAAATAAATAAACTTATAGTCTGATATCTAGGCTGATCACTAAGATTTTCAATATCAAGAGGTCATTAAATTAGTTTAGATTACCATCTATACGCATGCAAAAGTGGTAAGTAAAAATGAAGTTTTAAAAAATTCAAAGGAGAATAAAATATTTAAGCATTAACTGCTCATTTCAGGAGACCAGCAGAAATCAGCAGTGCAATTATCTGAGCTATACTGCGTGTATACATAAGTATATCAACATTACGCAATATAACCATTGCCGAATCCCTGTTATTTTGTTTAGTGAAATTCTGTATTATTTCTAACATTTTTTTATTCTACTTTAAAAGCAAATAAAAAAGAACAAATAAATTGATAGCTAATTCCTTGTTTGGGAAATATATAATCATTGTTCATTCAAGAACACTTTTTTTTTGGCAGAACTTGGGATTGAACTCAGGCCCCTGTGCTTGCCAGGCAAGCACTTATTCCATTGAGCTATCTCCCCAGCCCCTTCTTTCTTTATTTGTTTTTCATACAAGAACACTTTGAAATGGGAAAATGAACAACAGAAACAACCCAAATTATCTCCAGTTAAACAAGACATCATGTGTTCTGTCTAGCTCCTAAGTTGAATCTGATCCATCGGAAATTGCACAACCCAACATTTTCTAAATTTTGGAGAATTGTTCTGTGCAGTGATCCATAGTACTTTGTGAATGCAGCTATTATGCAAAGTGATGTTTAGCATCGCTATGAGTCATTGAACTACTTTTCTCAAGAGTTATTAGGACTTATTTAGCTAATTATTTTGCAGTAGCTCTTCATTTTTAGTTCCTATCTAATTTACTCTTTTGGTACTGCTTTCTGTAACAATGATAGTCATTTTACAGAAATTTTAATGCTTTTATCTAATATAAGACTGATGGGAACAACAGACCCTTCTGTGGATTGCCCTTTTTGTTATCTTCTCTTTTTAATTAGTCATAATAAATTCTGTCTTTTGAGAGATGATAAATTAGGGACTTTTCTGAACAAATCACTACTGGAGAAATTAATAAATTGGATTTCTTTTTCCTTTATTTGATAGTAATCTTTATATATAGTTAAATTAAATTCTACTTTTTAAACAATTCATCTAAATTTTATAAATGAATAGCCATACATAGCGTAATCTATATCTAATTATGTACAGTGTTTCTGTTAAAAAGCATAACAAAAATTGTAAAAGTGTGGTTTAATTGTAAAGAGTTAATACACAGATAATGAAAAGATTTTACCATCTTGTCCTTCATGTCATGCTGGCCCTGCCCCTGGGGCTCACTGAGCTGGTGAACGAGTCCATGTATGGTGGCACATGCTTTTGATCCCAGTGCTGAGGATGCCAAAAAAAGGAGATTCAATCTGCATAGTGAGACCCTATACCAAATAAATACGTGAAATAAATAAATAAATAAATAAATAAATAAATAGAAAAGATTCTACCAGATTGCAAAAGCCCTACCTACTTCTTGCTCATTTCCAATAAATCCTCTTTCCAGAGAAAATTATTTTCTTAATGTCTAAATGGCTATGTGAACATTAATTTATTTTCATGCAAATGAAATCATTAGGTGTACTTTCCCTTGACTTTCCGTGAAATATGACACTATTCCAAAAATAAATAATAAGCTAATTTTAAAATTGAACAGTTTAACTCATGTTTGAAGTCCTGGCTAGAGAAAGTGCATTCCCTCTCATGAGCAGCTCACCTCCTTTCCCAAGTATCCCCTTTTCCGATGCCTTCACTGTGTCCTAACATACATACGTAACGGAGTCACCACATTGACCAGAAGCTGAGAACTAATGCTACCTCCTGTGTTCTGTGCCTCCCTGAGAAGTTTAAGTTACACAGTCCTCAAATCCACCACCCATAGGTGAGCAGTGCCTCCGCTTCTAGCTTGCCTTTACTTTGCCTCAGTCACAGCCCCTGTGTGATTTGGATATTGGCGTCTCTCACTGGATATCATAAGAAAAAACTATGCCTTTCATTATCCAGGAGGCATTGCTGTAAGTTTAGCCTACTTATGTTGTAAAATAATAGGGATTACTATAGGCGTGTTTGAGTCATTCTTATGTAGTACGTCATTAAAAAATATTCTAATGCTAGATGACCATGATGGCACACCTCCATAACCTCAGCACGGTGGGAGGCTGAGGCAAAAGAATCTCAAGTTCAAGCCAACCCCAGCTTAATTAGTTAGACCATGTTGCACAACAAAAAAATCAAGAAGGACTGGAGATGTAGTTTATTGTGAAGGCTGCAGGTTCATTACCCAGTATAGCAAAAGGAAATAAATTAATAAAAAACAAAACTTTTTGAACATAGGAATATGGTAAAGCCTACTTTTATTTTGATACGTCTGTATTTTTGTTTGTAATTTGCAGCAATCATGAATTATTTTTCTGCTGACATTGTTATATGCAGCACTGGGACACTTATGTGTATAAATCTACATTTGTACTTAGTAGTCATTGCTGCACAGTATCTCAAATCTCTTTCAAACCAATTGTTAATCACCTACATGTTGTACCGCAGATTTTCTTGTTGTTCATGTCACCTAGTTCTAAAAGCTTCATTAATGTCACAACTTACAGAAATAGATGTTAGAATCTCATATTAGATTTAATTAGCATTTCCCTCATGACTGGTACAATTTTTCTCTTTTTAATTTTTATTTAAATTGGGTATTATGTATGAAGTGTGTGTTCAAGTGTGTCACCAAATTTTTCTTTTCGAATTTGTAACTTTTTCTTATTTTGGTGTCTATGGCCCTTTGTTAGGTATCTGTGTTGCAAGTATGTTCTTTACTTCAAATGTCATAACCTTCCTCTGCCATTCTCATATTAACAATTATTATGCACACACATTTTTCATTTTAATGTAGACTAACATTATTTTTTCTCAGAAAATATTTCCAAATATTATTTATTGCCTATTTTGATTTTGATCACTAGATCATACTTATAGGCTGTACAGAATTAGTTTTTGTCTGAGACAACATGCATAAGTCACTGCTCTTGTTGCTTTTCTTCATTTTCCATTGAGGAAACCCAAGAATTCCAAAACCATTGTTGAAAATGCCTTCTTTTATCTACATGTGTATGGAGACATCTTTATCATAAAACAAAAGCCCTACCTGAATTGTTTTTGTTACTAGTAACCATTTTCGCAGCTATGTGAATTAGTGCATCATATTCCTATGAGCATCATACCACTTTATAACAATAATTTATCACATGTCTCAATACCAAGAATGTAACCATATCAGTGTTCATATCAGTTCCATTCCTCTTTAATTACTTCGGTCATTCTTATCTACAATTTTTTTTTATTTTTTATATTTTTATGTTTTTGGTATAGTATCTCACTTCGCAGCTCAAACTCATAGTGATATTCCTGTTTTCAGCCTCCCCAGCACTGGGATTACAAGTGTATGTCACCATGTCTGCTCTTGGTGGCCAGCTCTGTGTGCTCGGGGGCAGGGCCGGCACAGCCTGTGGTACATGAGATTGAGCCTTGGTCACTGCACTTGCCTAAGCAGGTGCTTAGTCTGCTGATCAACCTCACCAGTCCTACAAATTTTATTGCAAAAATGGAGGAGATTTTATAGAATTCTGTGAAATCAATACATAAAGAAGGATAGGTTTTTTAGTTTTTATAATGTTGACCATTAAAATAAAATTTGTGTTACTTAGTTCTTTATGGGTTACTGAACATTTTATATACCATTAGGTCATAACTTCTAAAAGTTTCAAAGGACAGGCCAAATAGCTCAGCGAATTAAAGTGCCTGCAACCAGGCACAGGGGCCAGGGTTCAATGCCTTGGCCTGCCATGCCGACTCCACCCCCAGGGTGCGCTGAGACAGCAATTGAGACTGGCTGTGGTGGCACTTGCCTGTAATCCCAGCTCTTGGGAGGCCTTAAACAGGTGGATCACTATGAGTCGGATCTAGTAATGAGACCCGGAAGACCCTGTGGACTCTTCCCAAAAATACAGAAAAAATAAATAAAATAAAAGTTTCAACTTGTTACTGATACGTAAAATGGTAGTTAAATTGTGTTAATTTTATATTTATGTGTGTGCATAATGACAACACTAATACTCTGTGCTGCAATCTTAATGTTTCTTCTGTATTCAGTCTAGAAGGGACTGAATTTTATTTATGTTTTTGCTGTGGTTCCAATGGATCTCTGCAACATTTACCAGTGCAAGCAGGTTGGACTTTCAGTAGTGCCTAAACAGTTAAGCATGCTTCTCTCAGGCAATGGCATTAAGGTCTTATAAAAGAGATTTCAAATATTACCAGGCTGCCTTGCTCGCTGGCTACCTATCACAGAAGGACACAGTGCTACTCTCTGACAGAGAATACAGCCCTTGCCAGACAATAAAAGCTGCTGGTGCATTGATCTTGGACATCTTAGCTTCCAGAAACTTGACAGCATAAATACCTGTTCATAAATCACCCAACTCTAGTGTTTTTAGGAGCAGTAGAAAGGACTAAGACACTCTCTCTCCCTAGTTATTAACAAAGATGAAGGGAGATAATTCAGGCACCTAAATGTTTAAGGAATAAATAATAAATTATAAAAGAAATTTTAATTTATGGAAGTAATGGCATTACAGATTGTTACATTTATTTTCCAGATTTCGTGAATTTTTTTTTAATTTTATCAAATTTGCTTGGTTCATCATAATGACTTTCAAAATAGGTGGAAAATACAATTTTTATGAGTTAATTTTATGGATTATGATGCTTCAAGGTATATCTTAATTTTGTGGGTCAGCATTCCTCAAAATGTAATGTATATTCTTTGACTCAATTTCTGTGAAAGGTTTCTGTTAGGGTAATGCTATTTCATCCAGATTATAAAATGTTTAAATTTTTGTCTAATATTTTAACTATATATATTCAAAAGAGGATTTTAAAATCAATTAAGCTTTGAGAGCACATATATGTCGCTACTATATTATTTACCATGTGCTGACCCAATATATATTCACGCCTATTTCAAAATGATTTATAATGAACCAATTACTTTTTAAGAAAAGCTCAGTTCACTAGAGAATGTCTTTCAGTGAATATGTAAAATTAATGTGTGTATTGATATGGCTTATGTCTAGGTATCCCACCAAAACCTCCTGACCTTGCAGGGGGAGCTTTGGAGAAGTGACAAGATCATGGTTGTGAGACTGGGTTAGTCCACTAATCATTTTATAGCTGTGTGTGTTGCTAGAAGGTGAACCCAATGGGAAGAGACGGGTCACAGGGCTGGTGGCCTGGAATGTTCTATCTCCTTTCAGCCCTCTTGTCTTCTCTCTGCTTTGCACTGATGCAGCATGAGCAACCCTTCTCGGAGTGCCTCTCTGCCATGCCTTGGGGCCAGCCGAATATGGACTTAAACTTCAACGAATGGTGAGAAAAATAAAGCCTTTCCTTATTTTTGTTTTCTTTTTCCTTTTCTTTCCTTTTTTTTCCTCGTTCTTCCCCCCGCCCCCTTCTTTTGTATTTAGTACGGGGTCTACAAGGGTCTCACCACACAGGTCTGACCCGTAGTGATCCTCCTGTTTTCAGCTTCCGAAGCGCTGGGATTAGAGTACACACACCACCACGACCAATGTTAATCATCATCTCAGTGCGCCCAGGGGGCAGGGAGGGCATGGCACATGGAGGATTGAACCCTGGTTCCTGTGTCTACCTGAGCAGCTACTTTAATTTCCTGAGTTATCTGGCCAGCCCTAGTCTTTCCTTCTTTAAATTTTGCATGCCAGTTATTGTATCTCTGCAATGACAGAAAAAATAATTAAGACAGATATGAAGCTATGGAAAGAGAGAAAGGAGAGGAAAGAAAAGAGATTAAAAAATGAGATGTGGTCCTGGAGAAATAGCTCAGTAGAATAAGTACTTGCCTGGCAAGAGCAGGGTACTGAGTTCAATCCCCTGTACTGAAAGAGAGAGAGAGAGAGAGAGAGAGAGAGAGAGAGAGAGAGAGAGAGAGAGAGAGATGTGTCATGTACCTGTACCAATCACCTAAGAGGAATGAAAGTATACTGTAAATTCGTGCATGCAAAAAATTGAACGAAATGAATTTAAGCTTAAAACAAAATGCTGATTACAAAACAGAGCAAAGACCCCATAAATCATAACTAACAAATGCGTAAGATTTTTATAATAACTTTCAACATTTACCCAATACATTCTGACAATTGACTAAGAATATAACCAAATACAATATGTGTACTATTTGGTTATACAGCTACAACTTTTAATAGGTATTTATCTTCACCTTATTATTTTTCCAACTTTTAAAATTTTATTTTTCTTCAAATACTATATAGCTCACAATATTTTAAATAAATGTATCCAAGGTCAGGTTTTGGTACTGAAGCTGTAATTATGTCATCCATAATTTTTAGTAAAATGCTTCAGTTTAAATATACATTCTATTTACTGTGTGCATTATTATGAATCAAATATTATATCCCATCAAAAGAGCAAAAATAATCCATTCAGCTGGGTTTTACTTTTTCCATTATGCTTAGTGTGTGAATGTTTTTGCTTTTAAGTTTCAATTTCATTTTTTGCTCAATATTTTGATACTGAATAATCAATAATACTCAGGACTCAGATCAAAAGCTTTATTTTAAAAGTAGGCTATAAATTGGTCCTCTTCATTTGTACTCTAATTCCATATATACTCTTTTTTATTAAAACAATGAAAACGCTGAAGAACTGAAAGCATTTTAATGTTCAAACTATTAAAGTTACAAAAACATTTTAAGAACAAAGAGCATATTATCTTGATATTTTGAATCAAAAAAAGTATGAGTGGTCTACTACAACAAACTGGCTTATAATTTTTTAACTCAATACGAATTTATATGTGATCATGAGTTGAACATCCTCAGAAATTTTTTAAATATTTTTATTTTTAAGGAGCTTGACAGTGAAGGAAATATAGATAAAATATATGCTATAATGGAATGTGTATATATAATATGTATACTGCATGTATAAATGCTATAAATATGTAATGTGGACATTATATATAAAGGAAATAAAAAAGATAAAATACTTCATAAAATTATATTTGGAAAAATGATGGAATTATAAACATTGAGTTTTGCAAAAATTCTTGACTTCCTTTCCTGCATTCTATGCCATGGACATTTTTAAGCCTGTTTTGAGGATATTTAAGAATCTTCCAATTGACATGGCTTTAATGAGCTATTACTTTTTTCATTTCTCATATACTATGACAACTGTACAGCTTTTCTATGAGGCTTACAGTGTTCTAAGACTACACCAAATAAAGGATCCACTGTGTCTTACTGCCCTGAAATCACTAAACTTACTGAGAAACATCTACAGTGAATTGTCACTGATTTTATTAAATATCTACATCAATAACATATGCCATTGGTCATTTCTTCCCTCTAAAGATTTCCTAGCAACTTCTTTCTGAATTGTCTCCCATCCATAGAGGCAGAAAAAAAAAAAAACACAGCAACATAACTCTTCATGATGCATGCCCCTACCATGTTTCATGTGATATAATCAAATTGTCAAGTAATTCTATAGTCAATGTATTGCATAAATATCTTGCTTTCCTAAAGAGTCTAGGTTTTATGTAATGCAAAACTATAACAGTAAAACCAGTTTCTTTTGTGGTTCAACCAAATTATATATATATATATATTTCTTTTTTTTTTTTCTCTAGCTTTATTTTCTCTAGCTAAATGTAAACATTTTCACTGGTCTATGTTTTACTCTTTCCTTTTTTTTATTTAATGTATTTGTTACAGGGTCTCACTAAGCAGCTCAGACTTGTGCTGATCTTGTTTTGGTCTCCTCAGCGTTGGGATTACAGGTGTGTGACACCATGTCTGGTCTTAGTGGTTGGCTCAGTGGGCCTGGGGGCAGGGCCAGTGTGGCATGTGGTGCCAGGGACAGTATCCCGGTCCTTAGGCAGGCACTTAAACTGCTGAGCTGCTTCTGAAACCCCTTACTCTTTAACTTTTAAATGAACTTTATTGGTACAATGTTGATATACATAATGATTACGTGTAACAAAGGGGATTTCGACCTGTAAATGGTATATCTTGATTCTTATTTTTCCCATTTTCCTCTATTATCTTTAACCAGTCTTCTCTAAATTTACATATTTTTATTTCCATATTTTTTATTCTTTTATTTTCCCTTCTTTCGTCTCCCTTCATTCATGCTCTCTCATTTTTTCCTTTTCTTTGTAAAATATTTTATATTTGGCAATACCTATTATATATTTTGCTCTTATTTACACTTTCAATTTTGGATATCAGACAGACAATACAACATTTACACATGTGTGTCCAATTTATTTCTCTTAAGAGCACTGTCTTAAAGTGAATCAGTTTACCTAGATATGTCTGGATTTTATTCTTTTCAATGGATTAGTACTCTATTTTAATTCAAAAATCCTTTTTGTTCATTCCCCATTTGATGGACATTTGGGTTGTTCCTAAGATTTAGCTTTTACAAACTGTGCTGATATAAACATGGATGTACATACACCACTGTGGTATGATTCTTTTAAATCATTTTGGAAGATACAAAGAAGGAATTGGCTGGCTCCAATGCAACACATAACTATAAATATTAGAGGAATCTCTACACTGATTTCCACAGTGATTGTGCCAGATTATACACCCACTAACAGCAAAGACGAATGCCTTTTTCCCCACATCTGCACTAGCATTAATTATTGGTTGATTTCTTGGTAATAGCATTTTTTTTTTCTGGAGTAAGAAGTGATTTCAGGATTGCTTTCATATGAATATCTTGAACAATCAATATCTTTGAAAATTTTATTATATACTCACTGTTCATTTGTATTTCTTCTTTTGAGAAGTGTGTATTCATCTGAGATGTCCATCTTTGGATTGGGTCTTCAAATTTGGAGGTTTGGATACTAATCTTTCAAGGAACGAGTGACTAATTAATCAATAATAGATATTAATCCTTAAAGGAACAATTGGCTATTTTCCTGTTCTGTACATTTATTTTCACTCTGCTGATGACCTATTCTGCTGTGCAAAAGCATTTTAATAAGATGATTTCAGGTGTTGTTCTTTGTATTACTTTCTGTGCAATAGAGATTTTGTTCACAAAGTCTCGCCCAAACTTATGTTTTCAAGAGATCTACCTATTCTCTCTCCCAGAAGATTCATTGTTTCTGTTTTAATATTTAGATCTTTGATCCCTTTCATTTTTCATTTGGTTTTATGCACGGTGAGAGACATGGGTCTAGTTTTAGTCTCTAACATATGGAAAACTAATTTTCCAGCATCATATATTACAGAGTCTATCTCTCTTTCTTTGAATATTTTTGGCTCCTTTATCAAATATAAGTGTGTGTGTGGAGTTTCTACATATTCTAATAATTCCCCCTGATTCCCAGCTCTGCATTTTTTTTCGAAAAGCATGCTGCTTGCATCACAGTAGCCATGTGGTATCATGTCAGGGATTGTGATGGCCTTCGCCTTGCCTTTCTTGCCCATGATTGCTTTTGCTGTTCTTGCTTCTTTCAAGCTCCAAGTTAATTGTAGGATTTTTTCTGAAGTTTTGTGAGGTATAATAATGGTGTTTTTCTTGGCATTTCATTAAATCTGTCTAACAATTTGGGGAATATGGCCATTTTCACTATGTTGATTCTTCCTATCCATGAGCAAGAGATAGCATTCCATTTTGTGATAATCTTCTCGTTTTGTAGTTAACATTAGTTTTTAATATGAAGACCTTTCATTTCCTCTATTTGATTAATTCTAAATATTTTTATTTATTGATGCTATTGTAAAATAGTTTCTGCAATTTGTTTCTCAATGAGCTTGTTATTTTTGCACAAGGATGTTATTGACCTTTGAGTGTTTTACTTTATATCAAGCTATACTATAGAATTTGATTATTAAATCTAGAAGTAAATTTGGTGGAATTTTTTTGGGCCTTGTATGTAAAGTATAATGTTATCTGGGAATAAAAATAATTTAACTTCTCCCTTTCAATTCTTTCTCTGGTCTAATTGCTCTGGCTAATGAACTGTATTCAATATGAATGATGATAGTGCACACTCTTGTCCTTTCTCTGATATTAGAGTGAAAGTTTTCAGTTTTGGCCATTTAGTATTAAGTTTAATAGCATATTTGTTGTTGTCTTGTCATAGATAGCTTTCAGATTCAGATAACTATACCTATTTCTATTTTCTATGGGGTTTTTATCATGGATGTTCAACTTTGTCAAATTCATGCTCTATATCAATTGAAATTATTGTGTAATTTTAGACTTTTCACCTTCTTATGTGGTATGTTATATTTGTTGATTTGTGTATGTTGAACCATTCCTGAAAGAACAAATAAAGAAATTCATTACCACTAAAACTATGAAGTAATCTGAAGGATGTTTTAGAAAGCAATAAGAAAAATCATAATTCCAATAACACCAATGGAAGAAACCAGCAGGGATAGCAAACAACTAAATACAGAGGAAAGATAGGGAACCACCTACAGAAGAATAATATGACAAGGATAAACCGAAACATACCAGTTATGATCAATATAACTATCTCAATATAATTATCTCAGTCATCAAACAAAAGGAACATACTGGAAGAATGGATAAAAACAAGATCCCACAACATGGTACACTTTGACATGAAAATTAATACATAACTTTGTTATGAGAAATAACTTTGACATGAAAATTAATACATAAAGTCAAAGGGTAGAAAATAACTTTGACATGAAAATTAATACATAAAGAAATAACTTTGACATGAAAATTAATACATAAAGTCAAAGGGTAGAAAATAATACTCCATGTAACAAAGAAATCAGGGTAATTATTCCATTGCAGATAGTACACATTTCAAGACAAATCTGATCAAAAGAGATAAAGTCACTACATGCTTGTTAATGGAAAATGGCAAAAGAGAGAAAACACTCACATATGTTTATATATAAAGTATAAGTTTACCCAGCTTTATAAACAAAATATTATTGTATATAAAAATGAAATTAGCATTAACACAATTGTAATTTGGGATCTTAGTACTCCACTGTCACAAATCAACTAGACAAAAATCAATAAATCACTATCAGAACTCACCTAAATATGGGAAAAACGAACTTAGTGAATATATATGAATTAACCAAGTTGAAATAAGAAAATATAAAAATTTCAAATAACCCAACATCCATAAACAAAATTGAAAATATAATTAAAACATACCAACAGAGAACAGTCCAGGTCCTGATGGATTCACAGCTGAACTCTAAAAGAAATTTATAGCCTTAGTGTCATTACTCCTCATACTAGTTTTGAAATGGAAAGGAAAGCAATACTCCCAAATTCATTCCTGGAAACAAGTATTTGCCTGATAACAAAACCAGAGGAAAATCAAACCAAAAAGAACTATAGGCCTATCTCCCTAATGAAGAGAGACACAAAAATCTTCAATAAGATACTGAAAAATAGACTTCAATAAACCATCAAGATTATTCACCATGACCATGTCCTTTTTTCTCCCCCTTTGGACAATAATATATAAGCTTATGATCTAATTTGGAAGTCATAGCCCTTTAAATCTGTTAAACAATGACTATTTTATTGAATACCCAAATATTATCATTCAGCAAAATATAATGATGTAATCTATTTTCATAGTACTTGATATTTATTTTCATTGCCTATAAAATAAACATTTCATAAATTTGCCTATATTCCTTAGGCTTAATTTCATTTCTACCACTGACTTCAGGCTTTGCTATAATAACCCCTTCTTTAATGCTCATTAGTGGAGTTGGTTCTCCATGCAAACAAGATCGCATGCTGTTCTGGAAAACAGCAAAATTTACTTCAAAATTCAATTTTTATAGTTTGTCTCTTTCTGAATGATATCTATGATCTTTCACACCACCCTAGATTCTCTTTCTCTTTAACATGTATTTATCATGGAATTATAATGTTCAGATTATGGTCCATGGGAGACTATATTATAAGAACAACAGAGTATTTATTAGTTATTTGTCAGTGTCCAACAAGCACTCACCAAATTAGGAATGAGCTTAGCACTTCTCTTTGTTCCTCTTTGTCTATAGGTGTTTCCTAGCTGCCATCATGACCACGCTGGAATGCCATGCCCGCCTATGTGAGTGAGGTCATAGCTCAGGCATTGGGATTTAGGGCTACGTATGGGCATATGGGGTCGTTTTACTTCCTTTAATTGGTCCTGCTTTCTCCCTTATCATTTTTGTGTTTGTAAAGTTTCAACAATGTTGGGGAAGGAGTGAAGGATGGGATAATATAGGCAAGATCAAATGGGAGGTGGCCCGGCCCAGCTTAGGTGTCCCTATCTCTAAAGCATTCAGGCAGGGGTCAATGTGAGTTGATTTTTGCCTCAGTTTCTCTGACTTCTACTTCTACTATGCTGGATATCCTTTGGCTTAGGACACCATCTCCTGTAATCTTCAGTGGAAATTTCATTGTCTTCCTTAAATAAAATCAATTGTACAGAACTATCTGCAATGAATTAAAAATATACTTGCATTCACATATTGGTATTGCATGTCATATCTTCACTTATTGGTAGGCTAAATAATGAGGCTAAGATGTGTTAATATATATTTAATGTAATTAATATATATTTAAGATATAAATAGAAATAACTCAGTTAATTTTTGGCTATTTCCTCTTAGTGATGTAAATTCTTCAAGATTTCTATGGTTAATTGTTTTGTGTTTTATTATATATTATTAAGCTTTCTGTGGATGAAAGTCCTAAAGTTAAATTAGTGAATATAGAAAAAAAGCACTACTACAAGATTTAATAAATCTTGCTTGAACACTAAATATGCAACTCTTAGAAGATTAATACTGAAAGAAAATGTAATTAATAATCAGAGTAAAAATAATCATGGCTGGGGAGATAGCTTTGTGGTCTAGGTGCTTGTCTGACTAGCACAAGGACCTGGGTTCAATCCCTAGTACCATATGTAGTGCAGGCCACCAAACCTGAGCATGGTGGTGCACACCTGTAATCCTGGCACTGAGGAGGCTGAGACAGGAGGATCACTAGAGTCTGAACTGCATAGTGAGGCTCTCTATCAAACAAATAAATAAATTTTATAAAATAAAAAATAATAAAAAGATCAGAATATGAGGGCATGTAATAATTGTATATAACTTCTATAAATGCTTCTTTAAAATTATCACTATGTTCATTGTTCATTGAAAATATACCATTTTTATGTGTCAACAATGAAATGTGTTATTTTTACCAAAACCTAATACCTGAGATTTACAGTAACCACCAGCTGGAGGCAAGTCTATAATTAGCGTATGTAGCTGTAGTATTAGAGCGTGTGAGCTTACAGAGTGCACATTTCTTGGATTTCAAGCATATCACAGATTCCACTTTGCCTCTCCTTCTTCTACCTTCTTAATTCACCCTCAAATTTAACTCTGCATCACATCTCTGCTGCATTTTCCTCCTCCCTCCTTTATTTTTAGTAAGGCTCATAACTTTGATTAGAGAAATTTTCATAGGAACACAAATGATAGTCTAATATTTAAAAAAAAACAATTATAAGAAATGTTAAAAATTGTGCCAGGGAGATAAATCAGCAGACTAAGCACCTGCTTAGGCAAACACAAAGACTGGGCTCAATACCCGTTACCAGTACCACGTGTCATGCGGGCCCTGCCCCCAGGCATGCTGAGCCTTCCACCCAGTCTGGTGTATAATCCTATGCCTGGGGAGTCTGAAAGCAGGAGGATCTGTATGAGTACAAGCTGCATAGTGAGACCTTGCACACAATACATTAAAAAAAGTAGAAATACTAAAATTTTCCTAGTTCCTGAAAGTGTAACATTAATTTTTCACTATAAATAAGTCACAGTTAGGAATGTTATTTCAGAACTGTTCAATTAATTAGTAAAAAACATATAAATAATAAATGAACCATGAAAAGAAAAAGAATGATAAAAATAGATCCATATTTTAAACAATTAAATTCTCACAAAAATGAGTCATTGCATTCATATGTTGGTATACATGATTTTTACACTTTATAGCATTTAAATAGATGTACTATTCAAACATATTTTGTGAACTCTTCTTAGTAGTTCTTTTATTGTATGTTGTACATTTCACAATAATGTTTTCATTATTTTTATTTAGTAAGTATTCTTCTTTTTCTTTCATTTTATCTATTTTTAAACAAAATTACTATGGCTAGTCATATAATCATAGCACTTTGAACAAAGCCTTTATATTTTAGAATAGAAGTATACAACTTTCTAACACCAAAAATATACTCACTGTGATGAGTAAGCTACACTGCCTTGAAAGAAGAATTTTTTCCTCATAAATATTAACTCTGTATCACTATGATGAACTACTGTGTGGAGAAAATTACAGAACATAAATTCATTTAATATTTACTGTCTGAATATATCCAGAGTTGACAATGACTGCACTTTTACCATTTATACAAATTTTAACAGGTATTTTGAGGTGCACATGGAAGCAGAAATTTGAAAAAGAAAAGAATTCTCCAGCGTCCTGCGCTCCCTATAACTTTGCACACGGTGTGTCTGCACCATTGTTCAGCACACTGTACTTCTCACACAGATCTTCTAAAGTTCCATGGAATAGCCACTTGTTATGTGAAGGGAGCTGTCCTGGACACTTTCCTCATCCCTGGGACACAACACCCAGCACATATAACTGAGAAGCATTGCTTATTTTGGTTCACGGAGTCAAAGGGCCCAGTGCACAGATGGCTGCTATCAGGTAAGGGAGAGCGTGGCAGAGGAGTCGGGCAGAGGCAGCCTTCCCACTTTATGGGAGCCAGAAACCACAGAAGGAAAGAGGAACTGGGAGGGAGGTGCTCCCGTCCAGGTCATGTCCCAGTGACCACAGTTCCCCTGGGTATAGGACCCCGCGATCCTATCAACTTCCTTGGCTGTAAGAATTTTAACAGACATCCTCAATCTAAACCTTAACACAAGCATAAAGTCCTAAGAATAGCTTTTCTGTTCATGCTTAGTTTATTATTTTACCAATTTTGCAGGTTTAAATCTGGTAATCGGAACAACAATATGAAGACAACACTATGCGATGTGACAATCATTGCTGAATTCCTAGCATCTTGCTTTTTGATGTTCTGTATTGTTTCTAATACTTTTATTATTTTTTTCTCTTTAAAATAAAAATCAGAGAAACTTAATTTTTTAAAAAAATATTAACTTTTCTGTCATGCATGTGGAGAAATATGCTTATAATTCCTGCACTTTAGGAGACTGAGGCAGCAGAAATGGCAGGTTCGAATCCCACATGGATAACATATCAAAACTAACTTGCAAAAAACTAACGAAACAAAGTGGCTGGGGCTGGGGCCCAGTGCAAATGTGCTGGGTTCAATTCCTAGTACCATAATCAGAAAAGGAATAGTTTTTCCAGAATTATAAACAATTAAAATATTTTGTATTCTTTCAGAGAAATTATATTTTGAAACTATTTAACTCTTTTGATTATATTTCAGTATTTTAAATGTTCTTTAAAAATACATTTTATCCATATGTGATGTGTGATGATATACATCAGTGTATTATTATAGATATTCACGGATTTGAAATTAGTGAAACAAAAGGAAGAGGAAGCAAAGAATAAATTAATCTTTTATCTAGCAATATTAAAGAATACTGTGCTATTCTGTTTTTGGTCATTTTAACAAATACCAATATAATCAACTTATACAGTGTAAGTGTTTACCTGGCTGAAGCTTTGGGAGATCTTAGTCCATGATTGATTGCTCTATTGCTTTCAATCCTATACCACGTGAAAGAGGATGTGGGTGAGCAAAGCCACTCACCTCATACCCACTAAGTAAAAGACAGAAAGGGGACAGACCACTATCCCATTATCTTGTCCCATGTGACAAAGAGGGATCATTTTAGGGTCTTCCCAAGTCTCCTTGCAAATGAGATCATGGAGTGTGGACAGCACCCTTAACATCCCTTTTGGAGGACAACCAAGATTCAAAATAATGGGCCAGAGATATAGCTCAGAGGCATAAGCACCTGCCTGACAAGCACAAGGTCCCATAGTTGATCCCTGGCACCACAAAAAAAATAATAAAATAAAAAAGATTCAAAAATAAAGTAGTATCTCTTCTCTCAGGGATATGTTACAAACAAATGTCATGTTATTACACAGTAACATGAGAATAAAAAAAGATTAGATTGAAAAATACAATCTTCTATATTTGCTTTATAAGTCTATGAATGAGAAAATTTTAGAAATTGAGAATATTTAATGATCTATATTCTATTTGTTCTAAGGTTTATATGTTTTATTGTTTGTTCTATTCATATCTGCCACTGCATAGATTGTCTAAGAAAGAAAAATATAAAAGAACATTTAAGAGTTTTTTTCCCCTTGATCTTGTCTTGTACAACTTAAATTCTTAACTTTCTTTCCATTATTACAGCTGCTAAAAATAAGTAGTACTTGGTGTCCAAATTCCAAATATGTTATTAGCACTTAAGAAATATTGAGCAAATAATAATTACAATTTTTTATTCTAGTGATGAAAATGCCATGATAACAAAATATAATTATGCATCAGCCTTTGAAAATTATGAATAACTTATTGAATAATTTGTTTAGAAACAATTTTTACAACTAATCTTTCTGTAATACTTTTAAAAATCACTCTGCAGGTAGATAATACCTTGAAATATTATACATTTATTTTATGGAAAAGAGAAAATTCCTTCCCTTAAAAATTCGCATTTATGTGATTACTTTGATTAATGCTAAGGAGCACCTTGTTATACATTTAAAAGTTATGTTGTATTTAAAGATATTTTTTAGAAAATAATATTAAATTTATTGTCATAGAAAATATCAAGTTATAACTGAGTAGTAAGTTTTGTGATATCATACTTTGTAGATTTTATTTATTTATTATTTATTTATTTATTTATTTATTTATTTATTTATTTATTTATTTATTTTGGGGGGTGCTGAGGTTCAAAGCTAGGGCATTACATAGGTAGGCAAGTGTTCCTTAACTGAGCTATAGCCACAGATGACATTATTGCTTCTATGAATTGCTTCTTTGTTGTTGAGAAAACAATTTAGGTTGAAATGCAAGACGTATCCTTCGCCTCCACTGCATTCACGTACTGTTTTAAGATGCAGAAATTGGCAGTTAGCCATAAAGGGTTTTTCCCCTATTATGCCCAGAGAATGGACTCCTTGTACCACCAGAGCTGGCTGAATTTCACACAAATTTCATTGAATTGTCAACCGTATGAGCTCTCTTTCTTCAGAGATAAAGTTTTAGAGCTACTCTTAAAAAAATAAAATCCAGAAATTAACTTTTTACAAGCAGCTACAATGCTTCCACAATTCCCATATTCCTTTCACCATCTGGAAAAAAGAGAGAAAAAAGAAAAACCAGAGACATTAAGAGTTGCTTCACAAAGAAAAATAAAAGAATGAGTATTAACATGTTGAAATGAATGAAGAAGCACAAGGACACTAAGTGAAGCAAAGTAAGAATTAAAAGAAGTTCATCCAGAAAGAAGGAACTTACAAATGCTCCATGAGTGGGACTCATCCACCTGTACCCAATCTGCTGAAGACGCTAGTCCTGTCAGTTCAGGAGTCACCAGAAAAGTTTCCTTTCCCAGAGAAGGAGCAAAGTCATTGAAGTCTTAGTCACTTTTATGACTACTAGGACTGAAAGTCAATGGTCAATGTTTGCTAACTAGAGTAAAATCCAGCTGCTGCATATTATGTACTTATTATTA
>NW_004524644.1:8824667-8833874 GCF_000260255.1 Octodon degus
CGGAAATGGCCATAGCAGAGCTCACCTAATGTTTCCTATAAGAGGCCAAATAATAAATAGTTTAGGCTTTGCAGGACACATAGTCTCTGTTTCAACTACCCAACTGTAGTATCTGATTAGAAATGCAAATGACAACAGACAATGTAAAAAAAAAAAAAAAATTTTGCACAGTAACGCAAAAGTTCAGTTCTACAATGTACCCTTAAACTGGCAGGACACTGGTTCTTTGATATCTCAGGTTTCCAAATAAAGATACAAACAGCTATGTACTCGTGTGCAGCATCGCAGAAGGAACATTTGCAACCTAGCAGCGGTGAACTCTCTTGAAATTTACCTGATTCCATACCAGTCAGGAACCTCTGCCCAGGATAAAGACCAGTTCTATTTTTAAAACCACGCTCACCTAGTTTTGCGTGTGGCCCTTATCTGTACCTGGTGGCATATCTGTACCCTGTTATCTCAGCTATGAAACAAGTCCTGTTCAATTTTTGCCAATTTTGTTCCTGTAACATTAGAACATCACACTTTAACTAGGCAGAGTTCAGAGGTTTATTTTCAGTCTGTGCAAGACTCAAGTTCAAAGCAAATTTAATTTTGCTTAAGGGAACATTGTAAAGTAATAATTCTTGGAATAGCGTGCCTCGTATGATCCATCTTAAACCAGAGAGAATTACATTGTTGTGTCACTGTTCCAAGACACAAAGATGAACAGCTAAAACATCTTTAAAACGCATCAAGCTTATGAAGTCTCAAACAAAACTAGGATTTACTGTACATACTCCCGTCAGTGAAGTTAATCCCGCACACCACTTCTCCTGTAGACTGATTTTTCTTTTCATTTGACCTAGATCGGCTGCGACACCTAGAGAAGAATCGTGATTTCTCTTCCTAGACAGTGATCTCTCTCTTCTCCTGTCTCTAGAAAGAGACCTGCTCTGGCTGTGGGAGAAATATTTCCTTCGTGGAGATCTGTGGCGAGGCGATGATCATCTCGAGGGCGACGACCCCCAAGAAGGAGGGCCACTTCTCTTTTCACCAATGAATAGCTCCACTCCAACACGGTAGCAGCATAGCGTTTTTCCATCTAGCTCTCGGAAAGCATCCGCTGCATCTCGCAGATCCTCAAAAGCAACGAAAGCAAAGCCTGGAGGATTTCTAGCAATCCACGCACTCCCTAGTGGTCCATAATAGCCGAAAGCCCATTCCAGCTCAGTCTTGTTACCATTGTTGCCAAGATTCCCTACATAAATCTTACAGTCCAATGGGCAGGAATCACGGTGCTTCCTCAGATCCAGGGTTAGAAATGAGGATGTTTGGAGGCTGGTGAGGTAGCTCAGTGGTCTAAAACGCCTGCTTAAGCAAGCTTAGGCAAATGAACAGGGACCAAGTTTCTATCCTCAGACAACATGCTGCATCAGCCTCGCCCCCAGGGTAGACTGTGCTGGCTACACACACACACACACACACACACACACACACAGGAAATGAGGAGGTTCAGAACCACACGCACCCAGTGGGTCTACTCGCACCCCTCCAACACAGCTCATCTAACACACACTCAGTTACTCGGTGTCCACAAAATGGCCAGACAATGTTTTAAAGCTTTCACTTTTCTCTTCTGATAATATTTATATTACCCTAACAGATACACCATAGCAATAAAACGATTGAGGCCACTCTGCAGTTTATGCTAAGCTTCGCTTGAGAAGTGTAGCATGGTTTCTGATGTACCACACGTACCAATGCAGTCTAATGTACTCTCTGTCAATACCATGTGGAGGTTAAGCAGGAATTTAAATTTGTGGATGTACAGCCGACTTTCTATATAATTTGCTATAGGGCTACCTTGTTGCTGTGATTTGGATATGGTCTACATGAACCACAGTGAGCCAATGTTGTGAGATGTTGAAACCTTCAGTTCTGAAGACTATAGAAAAGCAATTATGTGCTGGGGATATTCTTTGGAAAAATAAAGATTAGCTGGGAATGTAGCTCAGTAGCACAGTGCCTATATGTCAAGTGCAAGGCCCTGAGTTTGATTCCATGTAAAACACAAATAAAAAACAATAATGATTTTTCTGAAGAGTAGTTTAAGTCTGATAAGAGAAGGTTATTGTTCATATATCTGGCCATTCCTGCCTCGTACCATGTGATTCCTTCCTTCCGCCTGTCTGAGACCAGTTCACTTTCTACTCCTTTGCATGTCATGCGTCAGGGAAGACTTTGCTAGAGCACAGGCAGCCTCCATTTGGACCTTCAGTCACAAGAACCATGGGTGAAATAAACCTCTTTATAAGTAAATTAACCTCAGGTATTTTGTCACAGCAATGTAGAGCAGTCTAAGATTGTTATTTTTTTCCCATCTACCTGTATTGTTTATGCCTCAGTATTCCCCCAAAGCCAATGTGCTCATGGGGCCCGGGTGATTTGATTATAGTCTTGATAATCATGAGGTTTTCTGATGAGTTTAGACTTAGACATGATGTTAGGAGCTAAAGCCTGATTTGAGGATGTGGGTCTCAGGGCAGGGGGCATGGCCTGGAGTGATATCTCTATTCTGTCTCTCCTCTTTTTATCTCTCTCTGCCTGTTTCCGTCTGCCATGCTGGCCTCTCTGGAAGCCAACCAACCTTGGAATGAAACTGTGCTAACTGAGCCAAAATAAACCTCTCCTCTGTAGAGCTATGAATGTTGGCTATTTTGTTTCAATGACAAGACAGTTACCAAGATATGTCCTTTCCTCAGAAAATCACATTTTCTATCATCATAATCACTCAGATTAATAGGAGCAGATGAGAAAAAAAAAGTCGAACACATCTTAGAATACTTCAAAAACCAAATAGCTCAGTGGACTAAAGCACCTGCAAGCAGGCACAGGGGCCGGGAGTTCGGTCCTTGGGCCTGTCATGCTGGCCCCGCCCCAGGGGCATGCTGAGACAGCAATTAAGATTGGGCATGGTGGGGCACACCTGTAATCCCAGCTCTTGGGGGACTGTAAACAGACAGATCACTATAAATTCAATCTAGTAGTGACACCTTGAACAACCTGTAGACCCTCCCATAAATACAGAAAAAAAAAAAAAAAAAAAAAAAAAAAAGCAATTCACGAGTATACTAGTTACTTTCTCGTTGCTGAGACAAATACCTAAAAACCAAAGGTAAAGGAAAAAAGGTTTACTTAGTTCTATATCTGAAGAAGTTTCAGTCTATAGTTGGTTGACTCCAAGGCACAATGGCATGAAGGAGGGACATCGCAGACAGAAAAAGCTCAGAGCAGTCAAAAGACAGTGAAAGCACGTAAGCCTCTTTCTTAGGGTGGGTTGCACTCACAGTCTTAATCCTATTGCTCTTAATTCTAGTTTTGCAGCATGAATCAATCCCAGTGTCACATACTCAATCCAACCACCCCTAATAAGTGCCATGAGGTTCTGGAGGACTATCTACATACAAGTTATAACCATGAGGTCTGAGAGGAACTATAATACATTCTCTATATGAAATCTGTACATATTAAAGTCTGTTTGTCAAAGAACTTATGCTAAACACAGAAAATAGTTGTTGTACTTCTATGATGGTCCTTAACTTTGTTACAACTACTGAAAAATCATAAAGTATTCATTGTATATTAAATAGCAATACTTCCTAAAGAAATGCTTATCAGACTAATGATACAGAAAAGATATATTAGTAGGTTCTTTATTATATAGTAGTGCTTCATGAGCAGTACGGCCAATTTTATGCTTGAAATGAAGTATATCATTAAACATGTAGGTACATGCTTTTTATTTAAGACCCAGTGAGCAGAAAAAAGTTACTTAATTCTCAAAGGAATATAAGGGATGCAAGTCTCCTATCCATTATTCAAATGGTTTATTGAAAAATCCTTTTAGATCATAGGGAAAAAATAATGACTTAGGAAAATATGTGAATTGTCAGAACTTCAGATATACATTTTAGTCCTATGAAGCAGGATATTAGCTTAATTTCCAAATTGCATGACTTTGACTGTTACAAGCTGTGCTTATAATTCTTTCTCATCTTAGTTTCCTTAGTTTCTGCATTTTGACCATTTTTCTGAAACCTCCAGGGTTAGTTTGAGCTGTGACAACAAACCAAATGAAGAAAGTTGTCTGGTCACAAATGAAAATATGTCTAAATGAAAGGAAAACTGTGACTGCAATCTTTGACTGCAAGCAGCCATATTTTATGCTACCCATGCAAAGTTTATTGTTTAGGAAATCTCTTATTCAGATTTTCATTGTCTCATAGAAAACTACCATGAGTACATCCAAATCTTTATCTAGAAGGTACTATTTTACATCAAAGTTCAGAACTTTGCATCTTAGCATGCAGGTACAAATCAGTTACTCTGGTCTATTGTTTTTCAGGCTCTTGTAGCTTACAGATTCATATTCTGGTATGTACGTTAGTCTGCATCCTGTGGTGCTTACTCTTATAGTCATATTCTTTCAAGTCACTTTGTTAAAGCAGGATTCACATGTTGCAGGCTCTATTTACTATGTTACATGAAGTCCCAGGGAATAATTTTACTGTATGTATTTTATATACGTTGAATTTGTTGTTGTATTTAGTACTGGGTCTACGGGGTCTCACTACACAGGTCGGACTCATAGTGATCCTCCTGTTTTCAGCCTCCCATGTGCTGGGATTATAGGCGCGCACCACCACACCTACTCTGCATCGCATCTCAGGTGCCCCCTAGGCGTGGCTGACATGGCATGCCGGGATTGTTGTTGTTCTTGAAATGTACCAGATAAGAAATGAAAACGCACCTCTAGAGAAATGAAAAGGCAAAACTCTCAATTTTTTTAGACATTTTATAACTGTATACTCTGTATACAGCTAATGAGATTTAATGATGCTGAGGCTTAATTCGATGACCTACTCGTCAGTCTCAGTGGAAACAGCTGAATCAGCATCATTAATGAAGCGTGTAGTGGAGAAACTGTACTGGATTTTGTCTTATATTTATATTGGGAAGTATGTAGGAAAAATAGTTGTTGATGTGTTAATAAATCATTCATTGTAAATACCTTTTACTTTATAAACAAATACCTTTTCTTTTTTTCTGTATATAAGAATTACCTCAAAAAATACCTCTTCTACAGCATTAATATTGATAACATAGGAACAAATGTTTTTGCATTTGATAATTTATAATAAAATAGTGTATTTGGAGAGTTTTTAAATATCAATATTCAAGAAGTTTGCAAGTAGCAACAAATTGAAACTGTTTGTCCATAACTTTGCATAGTACGGCCATAATGTCTTCATGTTATGAATTTTGAATCTACTTACACATTGCAAAAAAAAAGAAATAAAAGCTATCTACACTAAATATAGCATATATTACTAAAGTAAAATGAATATCAAAATATTGCATTTGTTATTCTTCAATACTTGTCTTAGCCAAAAGTGCAGACTGAATTTGACCTCCAAAGAGTTTAAGTTAACTGAAATTTTTTAAAAATAATATATTTGAATTTCAATTATCAAGAATTTGTTAGTAACTAAAACTTTCATTAACAATAAAAATTGCAAAAATAGCATGTTTATTTGAATTCTGTGAGATTATATATCTGTTAATGTCTTTAAGCTTTTTAAAATTTTCAGCCATTAACTAAAGTATATTTTATTATATTGTTCATGTTTTGAATGTTCATATTTGCTATCTTTAGTCTGTTTTTTCTTCTTTACTGTTCTTTAATGTTTTATTATTGTATCCATTTTCCAGACAAGCTCAAATATTGACTCAATTGCAGAAATTATATTTTGCATCTAGAATATTCATTTCATGTTTTACAAAATACAATTTTCTTAGTAACCTACTCTGTACATCTCTTTCAACCCACTTGTATGTCTCTTAATAAATTTGTTGATATCTCAAAATTCTTGTCTGTAAATTATAGTATCTATGTAAACTGTAGACCTAATGATGTACTTTTCTCTTTGTTGTACATTAAGTACTGTTTATTTTTCATATGATTGATAAGTCAGGTTTTATATGAAATTGCAAATTTTTCACATAAATTCTAAGTGAATTTCTTTTTTCTTTTGTTACACACTTAGTATCATCAGGCTGTTGATCTTCTCAATTTCCTGACAAAAAGAACTGTGTAGAGGTTGCTTTGCAATTTTTCTAAGATTCAGTCAATCTCTGTTGGGTTGTTACACAAAGAACTTCTGTGAAGCCAATTTTTTTTCTGTATCTGAACTATATATATCTAAAACTGAATTTTAGATTCCCTTGACTGTCACTATCACTCCTTCCCAATGCCCTGAAGGAAAAAGTAGTTACAAACTGCTACTGTCAGGTCATTCTGCCCTCTGGAGTCTCTGTTCTTCCTGTAGTGCTCTTTGCCTTCCATGGAAGATTTTTTTCTCATACGGACTCCAAGATCTGAGAATTTTTGTTTTAATTCATTATTTCGGCTTCCAGCCACTTCCAGATAAAAAAATACAGAAAACATCCTTTGAAATGAATCACCCATTATCTGTGATTTTTAAATTCTAAATTTTGTTATTTTTGTCTATGTGAGTAAGGATACTTCTGCTTTCTCTGTCCCTTTAGCAACATTCTGCCTAGAGCTAGCTGGGACTCTCAGATCTGGCCCTTGTTCAGAACTGAGAAACCGTCTTATCATAAACTCTAGATAAGAAAGATGTTTTCATCCTTCAGAGGAATGTATTTATGTGGTCTTTTCAACAATATTTAAAACTTGTGAGCATAAAATGCATCCAAAGTTAGGGCTGACCAAATAGCTCAGTGGACTAAAGCAACCGCCTGGATTCGATCCCTGGTGTGGGGTGCCAGCCCCACCCACGGGGAGCACTGAGAGGATGATGGAGACGGGCTCCTGGTGGCAAATATCTGTAACCCAGCACTTGGAAGGCTAAGAATAGGATTGCTACAAGACCCATCTATGTAGTGAGACCCTGTAGACCCAGTACTAAATATATATTTACGAAAATGAAAATAAAGTTATGCATCCACTTTTTGTTGCTTGTCTCAGAGAAAACATTGGCTGGGTATACACTCCCAGGATACGAAAGACTTAATTCATGTTTTACTAATCCAATTTATAAACATGGCTACAGTCTATAAAACAAATTCAAAGTTTCAAATCAAAAATTTTAAGTAACCAATAATACAGAGTAAATTGAGAATTTGTTGAAAGATGCCCTCCTCTCCATTTATTGTGTTTTAAGTTTAAAAACTTCCAAACTCATTGTGGGATAATCTTTCATGCTTACTAATTAGAAAAATAACTTTAGCTATTCAATTTTAATTCTGTTTTAATAGATACATAACAAATAGAAGAATGTTATATAAGAAGTATAATAATATACATTATAGATGTAGTGGTGAAGAACATTTTAGTTGTTCAAATTAAACCATGAATTTTTGTCTTGCAAGGCTTTAAATGTATTATTTTAATGTTCAGAAAGTATATGGATTACATATGTATTAGCATTATTCATGAAAGAATATTTTTATCACCCATCCAGTTTAGTTAAAATTGAATAACACTTATATAGACAGTTCTATTTGCAGAAATCACTCATTATATTGAAGAAAGAAAACAAATGGATCCGTGTTGCACCTCTGGAGAGACGGGACACTGTTGCATGACAGTGTCCACTATGGCATGATGATATGTTGGCCATTATTGAATAAAACTATTCATGATTTGTCAAAGAGATGTATGTACAACACACTGATAAAATTATTGAAAGCATTGTGTAAATTTAAGGAAACAAATTATTTCTCAATTGCACAGTCCCAGAAATTCGTAACTTACCAAACTGCTGTCACTTTCGTGTGACAAGAAAAATCTTTTCCTTTACAAATCATGACTCCCTATAGTTTGGTTAAATATATCCCAAAGGCTTGTGTGTCAGAGGTACGTCTCTGACTACCGATAGAATGGAGAGTTCTAGAAGCCATGAAAAGTGGTTCTAAGGAAGGAAATTAGGTTTTGAGGCGCTTCCCCTGTGAAGGCCTGTGGAGTGCTGGCCTCTTCCTATTCTCTCGCTTACTTCCCCAGCCTCCATGAGGTAAGCAACTCCCTCCACCATGAGCTCCTACCACGGCGTACTGTCTCACAGGCATAGAAGAAACAGGCTGAACAAGCATGGAATGGAACTTCTGAAATCACAACCAAAATAAAGTTTTCTTCCTTATAATTTGATTCTTTCAAGCATATTGTTACAATGAAGGAAATCTCACTAATAGAAGGCCTATGTTCACCACTTAGCGAACTGAATATAAGCTGTCTTTTACGCCCCATAACCCCTTTTCATTGTAACATACCAGCATGGTTCATGCTCCTATTTTAAGTAGAAAGAAGGCCTGACAACCCAACACTCAGACCATGGTGAGACAGGCTGCTACCAGACTGTGTGGCCAGCACCTGTGATGCAGAGCTGGCCCCATGCGGTTCCTTCTCTCTCGTGCCATGGACGTGCATACAATTCTGGAGCTTGGCAGTATTTGATGCCAATCCTGCTCTTGTTTGTAGGTGCCTGTGGGCATAAGCTTTACACCAAATGTGTGCTTAATTTTTCGTCTTCTCCCACCTTCACTAAGTCTCCCTGATGTTGCAGTAGTCCCACAGAATGCTTCCTGTTATAGAACTGCCTATTTTTGCATCTCTGCATTGTAAGAGAGTTTACAAATTTATCATTTAGTTATGCATTTTATTTTTTGCTACTACTAGTGTTTTGAGCCAGAAAACATGTGTGATTCATCTGTTTTTTGCCAATATCTATTATGTATTCCTTGACATTTAAATGTTGTTTTATTCTTTGCCCTTCTTCCAACTTTAAAGTAACCTATAACCATATAATAATCATTGGCCATGGAAATGCTTATCTTTGGCCCAAAATTTTATATTGTAGGATTTGATATCCTTTTCCTGTTATACTCTATCACACTAATTCTGGAAATCTTGTGTTGATGTAGGAACACCACAATATTATTATCTAGAAACCTGTTAAAACAGGGTTACATGGTATCCAAATCAATCATTATATTTTAAATACTAAAAATTTAGATTTTGTACATGCAGCATAAATTCCTGACATTGATAAAATTGAGCATGAAAATCTCTGACACAAATCTTTTGTCTTGCATAAAATTATAGTTTTTGGAGAGAAGGATTTTCTTTTCTATTTGTCTCCTTTT
>NW_004524644.1:8834006-8847008 GCF_000260255.1 Octodon degus
TTTTTTTTTACATCAGAAAAACTGTTAAAAATTAATGTCTTTGGCCGATGAGATAGCTCAGGAGACTAAGTGTCTGCTTACACAAGCACAGGAAATGGGATGCAATCTGCATCACCACAGGCTATACCGGCCAAGCCCTCGTGCCCACTGAGCCAGCGATGCAGTCCAGGCATAGTGGCACATGCCTGTAATCCCAGCACAAGGGAGGCTGAAAACAGGACGATCACTACTAGTCTGAGCTGCAGAGTGAGACTCTGTACCAAATACATAATAAATACATAAATAATAATGTCCCAAATAATTGGATGAGATTTATGCCAAGTTATTGTGACACTATAAATTTATAGAGGGAAACTAGAATGCCATGAAGTAATTATTGTTAAAAATGAAGAGACTAAAGTTAATACAAAAACTACTGAGTTTTTATTTTATTGACACATAGTCTCCTACACAGTGATCCTCCTGTCTCAGTCTCATCAGCTGTAGGATTAGAGGCGGGTGCCACCCCGCCTGGTTCTGGGCCGTACAGCACACTTGGGTCTCTGGAGCCTGCGCTGCATGTGGTACCAGGGCTTGAACTCGGAACCTTGCCCTTACCAGGCAGGTGCTTATGCCGTGGAGATATCCCTCTAGCCCACTATTGAGTTTTAATAGTGAGCTAGAGGGATGTAAGCCCACTATTTTGGATTACTGTGGTAATCCAAAAACATTGAGAAAATGTGGAAAAACTGTCCTGAGAGTGTTGGGAAGTAAGTTATATATGCTTTCTATTTAATCTTTATAGTAAGTTTGAAATTCTATTAATTTTGTTATCATTTTATGTATCACAGAATAGAGTAGAACCATGCAACATTTTCTTCAAGTTTATAGTATTAGCAGGACTTGATTTTTTCTTTTTCATACTCAGTATAATTTTAAAATGGATTTCTAATTTGCAACAATGTTTTAAATCATAAATGTAGTTACTAAACAGAGCCATACTTTTTAATGGCTACTAGGCTTGCTAGGAACAGTTATACAGTTTTAAGAAAATCCTCTTTCTCAACAAACTTGTTAATTCTGCTTACTAAAAATTCAATGTTTAATGTCATGTATATGGTGAAAACTCAGCTCCCTCATTTATTTTGCAACAACTTGCATTTTTAAATCATAGAAAACATATACATTAAAGTACTTTTAGCTATAGTAATGAAACCTCCAGCAAAAATGAATGAAAATAATAAATTAATATTATTGCAATATTTTTGTTGATAGCATTAAAATCAATGTTGACACTTTATGTCCTTTTTCCTTTTTACTTCAACATGACTCAGTATATGTCTCTTAATGTTTGCCAAATAGCTGCCCTCAAAATTGGTATTAATAATAATTCTCATCACTCTAGTTTTTAAAAGTCTGGGATACCACAGTTGAAGGTTTGACTTACAATGAAAAGTGCTTACTATAAAATTTGCCATTCCATGTGGGGAACAATATTAAAGAAACGTTACTTAGGTTGCCATCATGTTTCTTTTTTCTGTTCTTGACAATCTTGTTTCAGTTGAACTAATAACGTAGACTTTTTAGAATGACTGACAGCTACTTACTTTACTAGATAATAGTTTTCAAAGTCAAATGATCTTGATAATCTAGTTTTGACAACTAAGTTTTCTTTGTGGGAGGCTTCATTAATCAGGAGTCAATGTTTTTTTTTTTAATTTTCATCTCTTGAATGATCAATGATGTTGAACATTGTTTGATATATTTATTTGTTGTTTGTATTTCTTTACCTGAGAAGTGCGTAACAATCCTACCAGGTTTGAGAGATTGCCTGTTAGCTCAGCAGACTAAAGTGCCTGCTTAGTGAGAGCGCAGTAGCCGGGGTTGGATCTCCAGCGTGCCCTGCCAGCCCCTCCCACAGGGCATGCTGAGATGGCAGTTGAACCTGGGCATGGTGGCAGATGCCTGTAATCCCAGCACTTGTGAGGCTGAAAACAGGAGAATCTCTATGAGTCTGTTCTTTGTAGTGAGACCCTGTAGACCCTGTAGACCCAGTCCTAAATACAGAAAAAAAAAAAATCCTACCAGGCTTATAATAATGACTGATTGATTTTCAGAATTCTTCAGGATTTTTTTTTTTTTTTTTTTTTTTTTTTTTTTTTTTTTTGGTCCTGTAGGTCTTAGTTCTACACTGGCAATAATTGTAACATTTAAACCATTGAAGAGTCAAAATAAAAGATATTTAACTTTAATTATAGCTTTTTGTAAAAAGAAAATTAAATTTTGAATGTAGATATAATATGTAGACAAATATTTCATCAGCAAAATCTTCATATTCTTGGGCCAGCCAGACAACTTAGTGAACTAAAGCATGTGCCATGTCTGCCCCACCCCGGGATGCACTGAGGTGGTGATTGAGACTGGGTGTGGTGGCCTGTGCCTGCAATCCCAGCACTTGGGAGGCTGGAAGCAAGAGAACCACTACAAGTCCAATCTACATAGTGAGACCCTGTACTAAATACATAAAAAAAAGAAAAAAAAATCTTCATAGTCTAAAGTTTGAATTTGATAAAAAACTTTCTTACTATAAATTCAGACTTTTCATAAGTCTTATTACTCAAAGCAGAAAAGTTGGATAAAACTCTAATGGTAATTAAAGGAAATACATTCCATTTACATAATACTTAAATTATAAAATAATATTGATAATTTCAAATCTTTTAGTGTTAATGAATCATATATTCTGATGAAATGAATTATTGCTGAGGGAAAAACAACAAATTATGTCCGTCAAATCCTGTAATAACCCAAACGCCTGCAGACCAATTGCTGTAACAATGGCAAAGACCGCGGAGACAAAGATCAGAACCGAGAGCAAATAAATGGCTTCCACGTGCTCAGCAACAAGAGCAGTCTGGAGGACAGCTGCTTGTCCTGCGTTAGGAAGAGCCCTGTGTCTTTCCACCCACTCTTTGCAGGTGGGCTCTGTCAGACGTGCCGGGCTCGCTTCTTGGGGCTGTTCTACGCGTATGATGATGAAGGCTGCCAGCCCTACTGCACTGTGAGCTGCCACACGTGCCTCTCCCAGTGTTCTGCGACGCAGGAAGGACTGGGATGTGCGCCTGCAGGACTTCTTCACCAGCGATTCGGGCCTTGGTTATGAGGCCCTGAAGTTATACCCAGCAATTCCTACTGCCCGAAGGAGACCCATTCAAGACCTCTCACTGATTGTCAGAGTCACGACAGGCTGCTTAGTGCTCAAAGAACGGGGCATTAAAGTGGAGAAGTATGTCCCTTCGGAAACATGTGACAAATCCATCGCTGTCGAAATAGTAAAGCATGAGGGGAATGTTAAATACTTGCAAGATGTCAGGAACATCAAAAGAAAAATATTAGAGAATGGGGCCCGTATGAATTGGTCATTGGTGGAAGCCTACACAATGATCTCTCTAATGTGAACCCAGCCAGGAAAGCCTGTATGAGGACACTGGCCGACTCTTCTCTGAGTCCTACCACCTGCTGAGTTACCCGTACCCCAAGGATGGGAATGACAGGTCATCCTTTTGGAGGTTTGAGAATGTGGTAGCCATGAAGGTGGGCGACAAAAGGGACATTTCATACTTCCTGGAAGGTAATCCAGTGATGGTTGATGCCATCAAGGTCTCTGCTACTCGCAGACCTTGATACTTCTGGGGGAACTAACCTGTGATGGACAAGCCTGTGAAAGCATCAAAGAATGATGAACTCGAGCTGCAAGACTGCTTGGAATTCAGTAGGACAGCAAACATAAAGAAAATACAGACAATAACCGCCCTGTCAAACTCGATCAGACAGGAAGATCCAACTTCTTCCTGTTGTCATGAGTGGCAAAGAAAATGTTTTGTGGTGCACTAAGTGAGCTCGAGAGGATCTTCGGCTTTCCTGTACACTACAGGGACATGTCCACTATGGGTCCTGGTGCCCGCCAGAAGCTGCTCGAGAGGGCTGGAGTGTGCCAGTCATCAGACACCCCCTCGTCCCTTTGAAGGACTATTTTGTATGTGAATAGTTCTGCCCAGACCTGTGGCACTCGGGCTTGTGGGCAGAGCCAGGGCCACAGAAGCCTTCTGATCCTTGAAGGTACTGCCTTCAGCTCAGCCTTCCTCAGTTCACCATGTGGGGTCTCACTATACCTGAGTTCTCTCCTGCTCAGTTTGAGCAGAACCACCTGACCAAAACAGGCAGGGAGAGCCCAAGGTGCTGCCTCCATGTGCACAGTCCAGACCTGGCTACTCAGAGCAGCCAGTCATGGTGCTCAGGTTTCTTCTAAAAATTTAAAACTTGAAGTGGGTAGTAAGATGTTTTCTTTCCCCTCTCTTGGGTACACCACACAGAAATGAGAGCTAAGATACCAGAACTACAGTGCTGGCCACTCTATCAGACTCAGGAAATACTGCAAAATAAGCTGATGCAGTTATCATAAAACTTTTTAGAGATGTCTGCAACTCCATGATTACAGGAGTATTCAATTGTAGACACATAGTTAAGGGACATGTTAAAGGCCCAGGATGTCTTTTTTAGGACTAGCAGAAGAGGAAGTGATGTGTGTATCTTTCTTGAATTTTACCCAGCATGTTCCCCTGCCTTGCTACAGGGATTGGAATCTGCTTTTAGAGTGTTTTCCTTGATGATGATTTCAGAAGGGATGATGTCATCCTCACCACATTCAGAGCTACTTTTCCTCACAAATCCAAGGGCAAGGGCCACCCCTCGCAAAACCCCTGGCCCTGACTGCAGTAGGACCCTCCTCAGCTCAGGAAAGGGTTGCTGAATTATATCATACAAGGTGCCATGCATTAGGTAGAAAGTTCCACCTTCACCTCTTCCCTCTGTGAGGGGCCTGAAGGAAGGAGGGAGTTTAGACAAAAGCCCACCCTACCCCTCCCAAAAGACATACCCTTTGTGGATACAGGCCCTGTGAGAAGCCTAGAACCCTAATTGTTCATCTGTCTTCAAAAAGCTGTGACAGCCAGAGGCAGAAGCACATTTCTCACATTGCCCCTGCATCTAAGAGATGGTGGGGAAACTGCCATGAAGCTTGATCCTCCCCCAAGAGATTTTAAAACCCTTTTTTATTCCATAGTACATTTTTTTTTAGAGAGCTGGGAGGTCAGACAAGCTACATTTCAGAAATTCTGTAGTAATGGCTTTTAACATCTTTTTTACTCTTCGTGCTGGTGCTATTTTGTAGAACAAGGAATTACTTAAAAATGTTTGTGGGATTTTATACAGTTTTTAAAAATCTCAGACTTCCATTTTTATGTTAATGCTTTCACTAAAAGTTATTTTGGGAAGTGAAGACACTTAACAAGTATGGAAAGTATGGTAAGTATGGTAAGACACATAACAAGTATGTGCCAATTATGGGGAGAAAACTATGCCTTGTTTCAAAAGTTTTTGCTAATTATTTGGCCAAACAATAATAGATACTTAATTTTCCTTAATCTATTTCATTAAAATCAGTATTTCTCTAAAAATATCCTATTATAGCTCTGTCCAACATGGCATTAGTTGAATATGTGCCATTTTGATGAAAACTATATATGAAAAATATAAACTAATTAATAATACTTTCTAAGTACAAAGATAAGGATCAAATTTTAAAAATTAGGCTAAGTCAGCAAATTGTCTAATAGGTACTTTCGCTGATGACCACAAACATTTTAAAGCACATAAATTATATGTGAAGCGCCTATTTCATAATATATGAAGTACCTCTTTTATAATAAAAACTTACTTTGCTTCATGGTTTATAAAATCCCTATTATTATTATCATTATTATTGTACTTAGTACAGGGTCTACAGGGTCTCACTACACACATCAACTCATAGTGTTACTCTTGTTTTCAGCCTCCCAAGTGCTAGGGTTACAGGTGCAAACCACCGCAGCCAGTCTCAGTTGCCGTTTCTGAAGGCACTGGGATGGGGCAGCAAGGCATGCCGGGGATGAAACCCTAGCCACTGAGCTCCGGCTAAGTGAGAGCTTTAATCTGCTGAACTACCTGGCCGGCCTCAATTATTTTAACATGAAATGCCGTCAGTTCAAAATTAATTTTTTTCTGATTTTAGTACTATATTTAAACCTGAGGTGCAATTTCAAAGAAATATACTCCATCAATCAGCAAGAGTTGGTAATATTAAGAATTTTGTCTCAATTCCTTCAGATCTCTATCTTGTACAGGGATATTTTGAAGCAGCACCAAGCACAAGCAAGAGAATCCTGTTTGTTTTTTTAATTGAACTCTCAAAACTTGTAAAAAAAAATCTTAATATGAGACTATGAAATAGCT
Organism: Octodon degus; assembly: GCF_000260255.1. Classification (NCBI taxonomy): domain Eukaryota; kingdom Metazoa; phylum Chordata; class Mammalia; order Rodentia; family Octodontidae; genus Octodon; species Octodon degus. The sequence goes on from NW_004524644.1 coordinate 8,840,316, forward strand.
TACTTTTACATTTTTATTTTTTAATTTAATTTAATTTTTTATTAATTTTATTGAGGAACAAGTAGCAATGAGACAGTTTCAAAACCAATTAGTAGGACAAATTCAATAATTAATACATTGCATATTGTTGTCTTCGTAGTGGTTATTCGCAGTACAATGTCTGAATTAATAGTGACTGAAGTAAAGGAACAACTGCAGAAAGGTCTAAGGAACAGGATACTTTTATCTGTTTTACACAAACCCTGAAGGGGGCCTTTACCTTAACAGGGCTCTACAGAGCAGTAGCATCTGGAGACAGGAGGGAGCTGTCCAGCAGGGCTGGGAGTGTGGCTCCTGTCCCTGCGGGACTGTTTTAGTGAAGGACAGAGCAGAAAGTTCACTCCGGATGTGGAGAATGCAAATATAGGGCCCGGGTCCCTCTTCTGCTGATCTTAGCAACCCCCCTTGCAAGACATCCTGCCCCTTCCTGAAATAGGCAACAGCGTCAGCTGAAGTCCGCTAAGTACTCTTTTCACTGGTACTCAACAGTTCTTTTAAATGGAAAACAAAGCAATCAAAAACCCTAGTTGCCCTTATGATGTCTCTTTGTTTCAAAATTTTATTGATAAACAGATAGCAATGAGACAGTTTCAAATCAAATCAGAAGTACAGTTTCAACAAATAATACAAGATGTGGACTTGTGATTCTATTTACAAACACCATTAGAACAAATCATTCTATTCATTAAGAGAATGCAACTGTACATCTATCCTAACCACTTTGAATACACAGATACAAAATGGACATTCATCAGTATACCCCATTTTTTCTAAGTTCCGTTATTGAATATTATAGGTGTGTAAACTCAGCAAAATATTCTAAAAGAGTCCAGTAGCCCATAATAGCATTGGGTCTTCTGTTTAACTGGCAATGTCAGAAATTATTGACCTGAGTCCCCCACAGCTCAACATAACAGCATGGCTTTATTTCCTATACTTAGTCTTCATACTTTTCTACTGGATGGTTAAGACCAAGATAAGGCAGGACCTATGCAACAAGAGTTGTAGCTTTTTGGTCTGAGAAGGTCAGTGAAATACCCTCAGGATTTATCCTGAGATCCTGTACCTCAGATTGTAGAACTTTTGTCAGTGCAGCCATGTGGATGAGTCACGGCCATTGATTGGCCAATGTGCTCTCTGTGAAAGCCTGAGAGAGTGTCTTCTCCCCATGTGACTCTCCTTAGGCACACTCTATGTCATCGATCACTTTCCTCTTTGGCCACATAATCTTCTTGATCAGAAAATTTGGGACACTACCGAGGTACATGACATTACAGTACAAGTTCTCATATGTCCTGAATCTTAATTGACCTTAGAAGGCTAGGGTCAAAATGTTGGCTTTCCTTGTAGCCCTCCTTTTTCTCTAATTTTGGTCTGCAAACTTAGGTTGTTAACCATCCAGAAGACAAGCTTATTGTTATTATCAAACAATTAACAACTGGGACCTGCTCTTACTGAGAAGTTTTTTCATGTCAAAAGAAATTAACAATAAAGTGAAAAGGCAACCTACAAATTAAGCTTGATAGCCTTATGATGTCTTGCAATGAGTTGCAGGGACTGGGAAAGTGTCAGGAATACAAAACATCAAGTCTTTTTAATGATTCCATTTAGGTATCTCACTAGCAATCACTACACTTTGTCTGTGAGCATATTAATAAGCATAGCCTGATTCATTCAAATAACAGTCACAAAAGATCCAATCATATTTGGCTTTTTAAAACCCTTGAGAATAACTCTTTCCTCTTATGTTTCAGCACAGAGCATGAGGTAAATTTGTTTTGTTTTGTTTTTGGTTTTTTGGTACCAGGGATCAAACTCAGGAATTTTTGCTTGCCAGGAGGGTGCTATGCCACTGAGCTATATCCCAGGGCCTCTAACTTAGTTTTAATGGACCCAGAAATTTTCCAATGCAAGAATGACAAACACATCTACAGTCTTTGAGTTACTGGAGGAAAATGTAGGCAACATATTACTGTGGAAACTATTAATAATGTGTAGGAGGCTGCTTCAGCCTTCACCCCCAGCCAACGCAGAAGCTTTGGCTTTGTTTTGGTTGATTCAGTGTTTCCTACTCATAGACAGGATTGCTGCAAGTGAGAGAACCTGTGTAGGAGAAAATCTTTCTGGAGCTCTATTTTCCTTAGCAACAGCAGTCAAAGTTTTTCACACAAGGAGAGATGTTTGAATTAAAAGACTAATTGTTTTAATAATAACTAAAAGTTGAGTAGTTAACATTACCATAAACTATGGTTGCAATTTGTATTGTCATTAATAGTTGGGGAAGTGAAATATATTATGTAAACATATTTGTTTGTTGTTCATTTGGGTATCAGCAGAATCCTAAAATAACATTGGCCTTTACGAGATGAAAGTATACTTTCTGATTCTTTGATAGAGATATTGATCTTTGAAATCCCACAGACAGGATCCATGATTTATTTGTTGCTAATCTGGTAAAGAGGAGTTCCTGGAATTTTCATTGGTCTGTACTCAAAAATAGGCTCTTTCTCCTGGTTCAGTGGGTAATGTAGTTTTCACCAACTACTTAAGAAGTTTTATGGAAAATATCCACTTAGGAATAGAAAAGCAAACAAAAGATGTGTGCCTAGAACCCTTAGACAGGATGCAAAATGATTCACACAAAAATCGATATATCATTTGATCCATTAAAATTGTGAACTACAGGAAAAGTTTGGAATTTATGATTCAGGGTAATTTTTGTGCAAGATTTCTCTTTCTGCACACACAATCATCATAAGAAATGACTGTGAGTCCCCTTCCTAAAAATTCAAAAAACATGGCATCATTGTTTAATCAAAGCTCAAGGAATGTAAAGTGAGAGAAAGAAAACGAATCTCTCCTCTCCTCTCTTCTGAAATCAACCTCCTACTTCCATTTGTTTAAAAATTAAGAACTATGTTAGGTTATGGACTTCAGAAATACTATGCACATGCTTCTAGCTCCAGAAACAGAGTAGAAAAAGGTTGCTGCATGGGGAGAGAGATGATTAAAAACAACAAAGTCTAGCAAGTATTCATTTTCTCATAATGAGAAATTAATAGAATAAATTTTAATTACGATAAAGGACATTTATTTACATAATTTTGTCTTTGTATTACAGATTATTTTGAAATATTAACTCATAATCTATAGAATACATCAGATGTGATCTGCTACTTAATAGAATAAACATAATTTAGTGGCATAAAATAACCAGTTGTTACAGCTTTCTAGCGTATGGGTAAGCTACATAGCTCTTTGGCTGGGCTGTGCCTTGTGCCTCAGTTGACTTGAGAATTAGCTAGTTATCTTTAAAGATATTTGTTGTACTCCATATCTGAGGGAATGAGGACAATGAGGGTTACTACCATGTAAGCTCTTAATGTTTATATACCTAGCTCAGGCTTCATAAAGGGGTGGAGTGTTTTTAAGTGACTGAAGCAAGTTATTTAGGCTTTATAGATAACTAGGTGTGAAAGTTGCAAAACAACCTTTTCTCTTCGTTTTCTTGACCAAATAAATTTGGAGCTCAGAGACGATATTTATGAAAATAAATTCTATTAATGGAAGAAGCTATGAAATCGCCTCATGAAAAAGTACTGTGATAATAAGCCTCTTCTTTGTTTATACATTTTTCTATTATCCCCAGACCTGGTATCAGTGGGTCTCTGTGAAAATGGACATAATAAAATGATGTCATTTTTGAGACTAAATTTTCATAAGACATTGCTGCTACTGCCTTGCCATCTCTCCTGCTGTATTTGCACAAAGTTCTACGAGATAAAGGATTGAGTTATCCCATGAACATAGCTTAGAAAACAGTATTCAATCAACTCAATTCTTCAAAGATGTCAAGACTTAACTCTAATATTATAAGGATTCAGAATTGTGCTTTTAAATGCGCACTCGTTCCTGAATTTTAGAAAACAATTATCATAATGTGCTTTGCCAGGTTGCTAAGTTATGGAATAAGTGTGTGTGTGTGTGTGTGTGTGTGTGTGTGTGTGTGTGTACTTGTGCATGCGTGTGTGTGCATGGGGTTTTATGTTCTTGTTAACCATTCATGTTTATAGCACATCTATGAAAAAGTTTTGAGTTTGAAATTTAAAAACTGGACTGTAGTAATTATTAATAGTTGTAAGTGACCAGAAATATAAATCCTGAAGTTATTCAGATAGCAAGAGCAATGATTCCACAGTGTGTATTTGAGAATGATGATTAAGAAAAGCAACCCCATGTGTAATCTTAGAAATTTGCGTATTCAGAATAATTTGGGGTTTTAGAAAATATTACTGGTCTCTTTAGTAATAATTTTCCTTGGCACCTTTTCTGTAACAGAAATGAACAAGATGAAACCATCTTATACAGATATAGTGACATTGAATTGTCTTAGAGGTGGTAGTATATCTTCATACTCTAAAGAAACAATTTGGGAAAAAGCTAAACATAATGGCTAGCCACACTGAGTGTTCCACCAAAATTTCTTGTGGCACTTTCAATATGATGTTATGGTAACATTAAGAAAAAAAAATATATCACCGATTTTATCACTTTCTAAAGTACCATGCATAGTCTGTCTCTTCTAATGGTTTCAGAAAACATTTTTTTTTCTTTTTGTTCAAACAGTTCTCAGAAAACATTCCCTCTCTTTTTATTCAGCTACTTTCAAACAAATCTTTATAGGGTTTCACTCTTTTTAAGCAAATGTCTCTCAATTTTGATTCCTAACTCAGAGACCTTGAACATATTTCAGAAACAATTACCCAAAAGATTAATATTTATTTTTGAAATTTATATTTGAAAATTCAAGCACTGATTATACTAATATAATTTTATAGCACATACCACTGTCTTTTCTCTCCTACACACACACACACACACGCACACACGCACACACACGCACACACACACACAGAGGCAGTTACCCCCCTGCACGTATTCACTGTAAGCTTTCACTTTTTCCTAACTTTCCCATAAAAGTTCTGCAACTGTGTCAGCCACAAGGAGGACTGCCCATGTGTGGGGTATTGTACACTATCGTTACTAGTGTTATTATTGCTTTTGTCAAACATAAATAAATGGACTTTAAGACAGGCTAGGGGCTGGAGAGATGGCTCAGTGGAATAAGCGCTTCCCTGGCAAGCACAGGGGCCTGAGTTCAACCCCCGTTCCTCAAAAAAAAAAAAAAAAAAACAGCGTAAGAGTCAAGACAAGTGACAAAGGATTTTCTTTTCTTAAAAACTTCCAACAGTTATCTAGAGAGCAGCAGCGTCTGTTTTCCATCCTGTTTCTCATTATCTGTGTTTGTTAATGCAAGTGCTACATACAGAAACTCAACGGGGGAATTTGCTTGTAGATTTTTCGTTCTTCTCCAGCAAAGAACACTGACGCCAGGGCAGATGGGTCCCCTTCTGTTCACATGGTTTGCTTCTGATGTGCACTGACTATCAGGGAGGTCACGCTCCCGGGGCCACACTGACCTTGCTAAAATCTCAGGAGCAACCTGCTAGCGGAGTTTCCTAGGATTCACAGGCTCTGGAGCTCCTTAAGACTTTTAGTTTCTCAATAAAATTAATAAAAACTTAAAAAATAAGAAGACTTTTTGAAGCAATTGAGTTTTGGCAGCAATTCCCTTTGGTAGATTTTTCTTACTCATTTCTTAACAGAGAAGACTATTGAGTTGCAAAGCAAAATAAAATTTGGAAATGAAATTAGTGCTTTAAAACTGTTGATCTATATATGTATCTAATATGAGGGTAGTGCATATTTATTGATCAAACTTAATAGAAGCGGGGCTGGCAGGATAGCTCAGTGGACTAAGCACCTGCTTAGGCAAGCCAGGGCACCAGGGTTTGACCCCTAGTGCCACATGCTGCGCTGACCTTCCCATTGGAACATATGTGTCAGGGAACGAGTCCAGGCATGGTGAGACACTCTCCTGTAATCCCAGCTCTGGGCAGGCTGAAAACAGGAGGATCACTACGAATTTGAACTGCCTTGTGAGATATTGTACCACATACATTAAAAAAAAAAATGAAGCTATTATTCATTGTTCTATTTTAAGTAAAATAACTGCTAGATAAAACAGATGCCAAAGGACATTAGGAAAGTGGGAGGCATACAAAAATATACGTAGAAAAAAAAGTGGAATTTGAAAGAGAAGTCTAGTAGGGAAAAGACGGTGACAAAGGAAGCACAACTTATGGAAGGAGATTGCATGACAAACATGATGTAAAGGAAAAGAGAAAACCAATATTAAAGAAAATTAGAACTATAATTGATAAGTCTTAAATTATCCAAGCACAGTGGTCTTCATCTGTAGAATTTTATTGGAAATATATATTTTAGTATAATTCTAAACTGTACTTTCATAAATGATGATCTCTTTAACCTCATTTACTGCTCTTCAAGTTTCATGAATGTAAACTTTAAAAGCAGCTTGGGATGAGGATATAGCTTCGCAGTACAGTTCCTGCTGGGAAAGTACAAGCTCTTGAGTTCAATCTGAATGTTTAAAAAAAAAGAAGGAAAGCAGCAGTTTATAAATCATATTTTGTAGAAATTTAGACATGCTTAAAAATGCCTCCATGTTTTTTTATTTATTTATTTATTTATTTGAGAGAGAGAGAGAGAGAGAGAGAGAGAGAGAGAGAG
>NW_004524644.1:8847108-8849163 GCF_000260255.1 Octodon degus
GCCAGCTCAGCCCACCAGGGGGCGGGGCTGGCTGGCATGTGGTGCTGGGGGATTGAACCGCGGTCCCTGATGCTTTTTGCTAAGCTTGTTCTAAGTAGGTGCTTTAGACCACTGAGCCATCTCTCCAGCCCCTGCCTCCATGTTTTAAGGATTAACTCTGATTCAATATTGTATTTTCCAAGCCATAATAGCAAACATATTCCACATCATCTGAATATGTGTGACTCAGTGAAATTGGTTCTTTGTATTGCTTGCATGAGGATAAGTTTCTGTTGCCTCTTTTATTTTAGTAAACTGCACTTTGAAAGTACAAGTATAATGTAGAGAAATTACATTTTGAAGAGTTTATCTGAGTGAACAAAAATTGTCTCATCTCTGTAGTTTAAAACAACAAGAGAAATAGATTTGTTCACTGGGTAGAGTAAAATAAACAATATAATATTGATTTTAAAAATACAAAATAAAGAATTATTTATTGCAACCTGAGTTTTCTGAAGATTCATTTGGAAAAAAAAAGAATGAAAAACAACTAAATACCAGCGGTGCAGTTTATAGCAAATAAACCAGGTCAGAATTCAGTAACAAAATAAGAATGTTGATTTTTTTTTTTGCTACCTCTCTGTAAAAAAAAAAAAAAAAAAAAAAAAAAAAAAAAAAGACAGCTTGGTTTTCCTCTCCATATTCATTTCAGCACCTGGAGAAGAAAAAGTTTACTTGAAAATAAAAGTAAAATAAAATAAAAGGCTGCTCATCCTATTGTTTCCCCTCAGGAAGTTATGAGATACAGATAGCAAATTAAAAGCTAGAGCTGGGTCCTTCTGGTTCTTCTTTTCAACATGAAAAACAATTTTCCTTTGTAAAATGAGTTTAGTGTACAATACCTTTGAGATGATTCATAGTTCACTGACAGCTGTTTGCCTTCAAACCCACCTCAGATAATTTACTCTTCTCTCTGGTCGCATTTGAAGTCTACGTAAACATGCCCAGTGAATTCTCCAGGCAACAAGTTAAAGGTTAGATTGTCTTTTGGCAATGGATTTCCAACCAGCTGGATAACAGAAAAAAAGTTGCAGATTCTTACGAGAAAAAAAATTAAAGATAAAAAAATTTTAATTGGCCTCCAGTTGTGGTAATTCTTATAGGCTAAATTCTAATTAAGTTGTGTGAATTACATGTAATAGCATGAACCTAAAATTTTAAAAAATGGGATTTTTCCTATTTTTTTTAAATTCATTATGCTTCCTGAGATCCTTACAGATGTACTAACATATGAAATGTAATGCAGTAGAAAACCTTGGCTATAATGCGTATAGTTGACATTTTCAATATTGATAAAAGGAAAAATAAGTTTTTCAAGGTACTTTTACAGAAACCTCAAATGTTGCCTACTATTTTCTGTCAATATTTATGAACTCGCTAAACAGTATTATGGATATTTATCTATTTATTTTATACAGGGTCTCTCTACACAGCTCAGCCTCATCCTGACCCTCCAGTCTTCACCTCTGTAGTGTCGGGATTACAGGCACGTGCCACCATGCTCCCGGGGCATAGTGTCCCCGGGCTTCCAGGACTGGCATGGCACGCAGTACTGGGCATTGAGCTTGGGACTTTCTGCTTGCCAGGCAGGTGCTTAAAGCACCCTGGATTTACTGTTTTACACTGGTGGATTAAAGGAAACTGCACAAGTTAGACTGCACAAGTTCGCCTTAAAGACTCACCCTGTTACAGTGACAGTAGAGCAGATCACAAGCCGCTGCATACTAAAAACATTTACATAATAATAGTGAAATGTCCCCCTTTTTTGGTTTTCATATCTTTGCTTACTTAAAATTTCTTCAAACATATACATGATAAAAATTTATTCCCGGGCTGGGGAGATGGCTCAGTAGGATAAGCGCTTGACCGGCAAACGCAAGGATCTGAGTTCAATCCCCGGTTCCGCAAAAAAAAAAAAAAAAAGGGCTGGAGAGATGGCTCAGTGGTCTAAGGCACCTACTTGGAACAAGCTTGGCAAGGCATCAGGGACCGCGGTTCGATCCCCCAGCACCACAT
>NW_004524644.1:8849263-8850971 GCF_000260255.1 Octodon degus
CTCTCTCTCTCTCTCTCTCTCTCTCTCTCTCTCTCAAATAAATAAATAAAAAAAAAATTTATTCCCCAAAGTTTCCTTTATATACGCTTTTCCAGAAAAATCCTTAAAGGATCTGGATTTGCTTCTTCCTTTCTTAGTAATCTTTTTAAACCTCTCTAATGAACTTAAGTACAAGGGCGATTTGTACAGACCAATGGAATGGAGAGAAAAGGATTCAGATTTTATTTTTTAAATTAAATAATTTTTTTTCTTTGAATTCAGGACCCTGCACTTGCCAGGCAGGCACTTAGTCTACCCAGCTACCTCCCTGGCCCAAGGACTCAAATTTTAAATTCTTTACTTTGTTGCTAAATTAAGTTGGCATGCTCTAGGGCAGAATTTGTTTGTGTAAACTGTTTTATTGTTGGAGTTAATGAATGAATTTGAGTTAACTCCATTTTTTGAGCACTAGAAAAATTGAGTCCCAAAGCAAATGTGGATACCAAGTGAAAAAATAATTAGAAAATATCTAGGGCCTTCCAGATAGCTCAGCAGATTAAAACGCTTGCAAAGATCGGAGTTCAATCACCAGCCTGCCGTGCCAGCCCCAACCACAGGGTGCCACATTGAGACAGTGATTGAGATTGGGCATTGTGGTGCATGCCTGCAGTCCCACAGGTTCTGAGGCTGAAAAGAGGAGAGTCACTAGGAGTCTGATCTACATAGTGAGACCCTGTAGGCCCTGTACCAAATGCATTGAAAAAAGAAAAAAGAAAATATCAACATGATTTTAATCAGTGGAGAGCAACGTCATATAAAACATTTTAGCAGAATGGTACAAGGATTCATAATTCTGGCATCATCTTCAGAGCCGGTGTTTACACTAATTGTTAAGTCTCAGGTACTGCTTCACAAGACAGTCATAATTCATAAGCATGGCTGGTATGATAAGTGAAGTGGACAATGGGTGGGTGTAATCTTCAACTGTACTTTGATGGTCAACTTGTTTAAATTGAGAGCCTAGCTCAGTAGAGTGCATTTCTGGATATATCCTTGTGGGCAGTGGGGGAGTCACCTGGAGGATCATAATCTGGTGCTTGCTCCTTTCCTCTCTGGTATTATTTCCAAACTACAGTTTCCCAATTCCCATGAAACAATATTGCTGTTTTGGAGCCAGTTGACCATGGTCTGAAAGGTCTAAAGCTGTGACTCTTAACCCTTTCTTCCTTATTGGTGTTGGGTATTTTGCTTCAGAAATGGGAAAACTAACACATGGCATATAGAAAATCAGACCATTTAATTTTTAAAAAAAATTTTTTGTAGAACCAGGGATGGAACTCAGGCCCTTGCACTTGCCATAGAAGTGCTTATTCCATTGAGTCATCTCCCTGGCCCCAAGATCATTTAATTTTGAAGTGTTCCCAAGGACCTGAGTAGAAATAATCTAAGCAACAAAACAAATGGTAGGATATTAGATTATAAGTAAACAAATAAAATATGTATTCATAAACTCATGCTTTTACCAATAAAAGCTGAAATCCTCTAATTCCAGCAATGTGTGAGGCTGAGTGGAATAAGAGGATCAAAACTTCTAGTGTGATCTTAGGCAATTTAGTGATTTAAGACACTGTTGCAGAAAAAATAAGCAAACTATAATGAAATAAAAACTTTTTAAAGGTTCTGATCATGGAATTCTGTGTGAAGAATCAGTTCATTCCACATTACATTA
>NW_004524644.1:8851093-8863761 GCF_000260255.1 Octodon degus
TACAAAAATTAATACATTGCATATTGTTGTCTTCATAGTAGTTATTCATTGACAAGAAGCAGACCTAACCACAAGGTACAAAAAGTAAAGCTATATTAATATACTGAGCTGTAAAAGGCTCAAGTCAACAACTTCAGACATTTGCCAGTTGTGTTGATAACTCACTACTATTATGGACTATTGGACTATATTGGGTTGTTTTGCTGAATTCAAGTACCAACAATATATGGAATGACATCAAAAATGAAAAGATTCTTTGAAGACTTCTCTAAATACAGCTTCTCTAATGGCAATGGAACACCCATTTCTGACAAAACAAACAAAAAAAAAAGGAATATAACTAAAGGACCATTCTGTTGTGAAAAAATACGCATATATGTGTATGCAAGATAGCTAGGAAAGGTATACACCTACTTTCTCTTAGTTCAATGAGAAGAAAGGTTTGTACTGATACTGTTTAGAGAAGATATCATGTGTTTTATTTTTGCAGTACTCAGATAAGGAGACCTGCAGAATTAAGAGAGAAAATGCTGAACTTCAAAACTCTAGAAAGCACTGAGGGGTGGTTACAAAAATGAACTAAAACTGCAATTTAATTATGCTCACACTTTGTCAACTCAATGATTGTTTTCAGTTTTGTTCTGCATTTAATTTCTCCTTTACAGAACAGTTCATGGTTACTGGTAGGGCTCACAATTGATTGTTAATTCCAAGAAGGATCAAGCATATTTCTGTGTTTTCCAACACTAGGTCTCCAGAATAACACTGTCTTATGTTTTAATTTTTTGTGCACCTTCTTTTTATCATGATCTTAATGTAAGCAGAAATTTCCATTTCCTCCATCATTCTAGAGATGATGAACAGGTAGAAAAACAATCACCTATATCATAAACGTCTACCATAATTATGGTCAACAGTATATGTGTTAGCTTTCTCTTTCCATACAAAAACAAATCATGAAAATCTACTGTGACTCAAATGGTTAGTTTAAAAAATTTGTGGAAAAAAATTTCTGTGCCCTACATACAAAAAATGTAAACATAACAATAAACATTTTGGTACAAAATGGCCCCACATTTCTCAGCACTACTCAATTTTTTTCATCTATTTGTTGTCTACTCTTAAGCTAAAATGTAAAGAGATCTATGTATATGTATTTGAATAACAATTTATGAATATATTTCAAAATGCACACTGAATCGAAACTATTTCATGATTACTATGGGACTTTTCCCAAGAATCAATGTATTGGCTAAAATATTCCAAAAATATGACACATGCTTTAAATAATTTCTTTCAAATTAAAGAATTAAAATGCAATGCAAATATTTTAATATATTCAATTATTCCTCATTTCATTCAATACTAAAATCAGAAATCTATACAGGCAAAGGAGCAGCTTAGATTTAACATTGAAAATTACATTTCTAAATTAAATAATACAGTGTTAAACTGTAGTTTCATGCGCAGATCTTTTCCTGCACACATGCCAAATCATCTGTAGTATTTTGTGACTGATTTTTTTACATTTTCAATTACAATAACAAGTTTCAAATGTAGATAGAGGATTTTTTTTAGTGGTTTGTCATATTTTTGTGAGAATAGACCTCATAGAGCATTGGGCAAAAGTATACACAAGGAATTTCTTGGTAGCTTTTTTTGAAATAAAAGTAAGCAAGTCAAGTTTGGAGGCAGCCTATGCCTGCAACTACCAGTCCAAGAGCCCGAGACATGAGCATCTTAAGTCCCATCCCAGACTGGGAAATATACAAACTTGATGATTTTGAGACCCAGTCTGGAAATAAAATAAAGGGGTTGGACATGGATCTCAATAGAAAGTTTTGAGTTTGATATCTAGTACTGAAAACAAATGCATACACACACACACACACACACACACACACACACAAAGTATATACATAGTGCAATAAAGCTTTTCTTTGATATAAAATGCTTGAATCATGCATCATATAATGAATTTTTTTTGTTGTTTTTTGACAGAACCAGGAATTGAACTTAGGCCCTTGCGCTTGCCAGAGAAGCGCTTATTCCACGAGCCATCGCCCTGGCTCCATAATGAAAATATTATAACTGTGCATGTAGCACAGTAAAGAAATTTAAAAGAAACATGGAAAGAGGGGGTTTGGCAGAAAGAAGCAGTAATGGTCCTCTATCTAACAGCTCTACAATGTTTCGTGATGGATGAGTTATTTCTTCCCATAGTGGAAAAAACAAAACAAACCGTATTTTAGTTGCAAACTGAATGTCCAAGTGCTAATTGTCAATATTCCAACAAAACCAAATCTGAATAAAACATTGATGTCAAAGAATGAATTTTTATGTATAGTGGGAAGTATTATTTTAAACGAAATTAGGATATGAGGTTAGAATATGTGAAGTGTGTGTGCTTATCATGCAGAAGGACCTGAGTTTCGGGCTCTGCCTACGAAGATGTATGTTAGATAATATTAAATCTTTTCTTTACCTTAAATTGAAGCTATCATGTATTATTCTGTATGATTTTGGAAGCTTTAATGAGTCTGTAATTTTATAAGACAAATTAACATCACATTTTTGACTGATTTATTTTATTTATTTATTTGTCTGGTAAAGGGTCTTGCTACATAGCTTGGACTGATGGTGATCCTTCTGTCTCAGCCTCCCCACTGCTGGGATCACAGCTAGTCCAGATTCTAGGGCTGGCACAGCATGTGGTACTGGGGTTCAAACCGGGGTCCTTGCACTTACCAGGCAGATACTTAGGCGGCTGAGCTATCTCTCCAGCCCCACTGACTGATTTACTTGAAATTTTGTTTTAACTGATTAATTTTTCTTGAAAGGCTTAGTGATACATGTCACTATGCATCCAAAAATTTTAATTCCTTTTAAAAGTTATTTTAATAAGTATAAGGTGTGCTGTTTCCCATATCATCTTAATCCATTATTCTGGATTTATTCTTATGGCATGTATAATTATGACCATTAGTGACTTAGGGGCCTGGGTTATAGCTCAGTGACACGAGCCCCTACCTGGCAAGCTCAAGGTCCTGAGTTCAATTCCTGGTACAAAAAAAAATGGATTTAAAAGAAGATCTTTTCTTAAATTTATCTAGATAATCTGCCTTATTTTAGTTTCAAACAGTTACACTTTTCCGCCATGCATTTTATTAGTACAACTGTAAAAATTTATTCTCCAATTGACCTATTAATTACCCACAAATAATGCATAGTTTCACCATAATTCTAAATCTATATTCCTCACATATGTACAGTCATAAATTAAGGATGATTTGAATGGCAATTTGCCTCAGAACTGATAGGGGTTATTCTAATTGGAAGAGATGTGAGATTTGTGATGGTCCACAACTGCAGGGACCAAGGTTGATGTGAAGGTACAACCTAAATCAAATAGAAAAGTATTCATAATTCAAGATAGATATTATTTTCTGTGAATGCTCCTATCAATTGATGTACTTTTCAAGACTTACAACTTCTGTGTTTGCAAAAGGATTTTCCATTTTTATCAGGAGTAGAGTTCACACTAAACTTCTTTATCAAAGAAAGTAACTTTGTTTTCAGAGCTACTAAATAGTCAATAAATAAAGGATTCATCTCAGGGCAAAGGCAACTAACTGTAAAGCACTATGTACAATAACATCTGTGAGTCTTCCCTTATACTTATTTCTTAAAATATTAAATACCATTTAAATAATAATTTAACATTTAAGTCAATGATTAAATTAATAATTAATAAACTGCCATTTTTATTCAAAAATTTAAAACTTTTTTATTAGATTCTTAAAAATATTTATTTGAAATTGTACAAGGTTATAGGATACAGAATAATTATTTGATACAGATTCATCATGTGCAGTGATGAAATTCATGCAATGTTCTATAAAGGAATTTGCTGATTGTAAAATGTATATAGTTAGAGGTAAAATATGGCAAGCATAAGTTGTTTCCTAGAACACTAAGAGGCTGGAAACTTTGATGAATGAAGGTTAATCTGTAGGTAAAAGGAGAAAAATAGAAATGGTGTTTTCTCACATAGACTTGATAATTGAGTTTTGAACTATATTAGTGTTTGATTGGATTATGTGAAAAATTTAATTTTCTCTCATAGTTGATACTAGAGACTGCCTGGAAATTTTTTGGCAAACAGTCAGAAAATTCTAGGCTTTTCAGGCCTTAGTAACAAGTGAAAGAAAGGAAAAGAAAAGAAAAGAAAATGAAGGCACTGAAGACCCAAAATATTCATTACTATAGAATTACCAGATTGATAATTCACAATAATTATTATAGACAATCCAATAGTTTTCTAAAATTTGGCAAACATATGTAAAAAGTTATTTATATTATCTTGAATCATCTGCTTTTTAATATTCAGTAACTGGAATAAATAAAATAGTAACTTTACAGTGAAGAAATCTTTCGGGCATCTTTTTATCAAATATTCAAGTAGCAATAGTAATTATGGTCCTGACTAGTTTTATGAAGAAAAACAGAAGAGTATCTCTATGATATTCTACACAAAGGAATAAAGAAGGAAGAGAAGAACAGATGGAGGGAGGGAGGAAAAGAAGGAGGGAGGGCGGGAGGAAAGGAGGAAGGGAACAAAGGTTGAAAAGGAAGGATCAATCTCATGATGAGAGAGTCTGACAAAATAATTTGAGAGGCTACCTGCCTAATCACTGCTCTTCCAAATTTGCAATCATGAAAGAGAAGGAAAAAAATCAGTGGATTAATTATTAGTGCTTTATCAGTGATACTTTCCTTCTTGTAATAATCTTTATGAGAGAAGCTGTGTAAAAAGTATTCTCTGCATATAAGCTTTTCTAATATTATTTCAAACTAAAATTGTTTCAAAAGTTGTGAAAACGTGGTAGAATACAAAATTCTAGGGCTGGCCAGATAGCTCATTGGATTAAAGTGCCTGCTTAGGCAAACGCAGGGATCGGGGGCTCGATCCCTGGCTTGCTGTGCCGGCCTCCTTGGGCCTCCCCACTGGGGCACACAGAGATAGCGATTGAGACCAGGCATGATGGTGCATGCCTGTAATACAAGCACTTGGGAGGCTGAAAACAGGAGGATCCCTATGAGTCCAATCTGTGTACTGAGACCCTGTAGACCCTGCACTAAATACATTAAAAAAATTCTTTTGAATGTATTTAGTTGTAGAATTTTATTTTGTGCTATCTGTTCATTTCGTCTTAGTGTACACAAAATGAGCTAAGACGTATGCTATAAATGAAATAAATTCAATTCAGTGTAAGGCTCTTACATGACACCTTCTGAGTGTGAAACTTCCATCAGCCGTATCCTCCCCTGACTCTAACGTTGGACAAAGTCTGTGCAGTGCACTGGGAACTGAATGAAAGCCTTGTTCACACACAGGTCAGTGCAATGAATGGAAAAGTATGCTTTCCAAATAGCAATCATAATATTCATTTTCTAGTCTTCCAGTACTGTAAGGCAAGTGGTCCTAAGAGATAAACACTTGAATCTTCCTTTCTCCACCCATTCTTTAATGTGAAATTTAAATTAAAGATTCTTAGGTATGCAACTGATTTGTTTTCTTATTTTGGGAAATTATTTTGATTTGTTTTCTTATTTATTTCTTATTTGTTTTCTCATTTTGCATCTTTGTGATAGAATGAGACTATACTATTGTAGGAAAGTTCCACAAGCAGAATTCAACTATCATTTTGAAATTAGTAACTGCTGAAGTAAAAATTAGAAAAGCAACGCGCGCACGCTTGCGCACACACACGAGAGTAGAATAAAATGTTCCGTGATGGGAACAGCATCTGAGAAAAATAAACATGAATAATAATATTACTATTCAAGACTGAGCTGATCTTTTGTGTCTCCACAGTGAAGCAGAAATGTCAGTAACACACGAATTAGGAGTCAATGAGTTCTAATGGAAGAGAAGGAAAATTGTTGAGAATGAGAAAGAAGTGTACATGTGGAGAAGGAGATAAGGTAGGGGAAAAACAGGTTGATGCAGATGGATCACACATATCCAGTCACTTTGGAAAATTTAGGGACTTGAGATCCTGTATCAAATAAAAGTATGGCTGAGGATCCAGTTCAGTGAGAAGACCCAGGTCCAACCCCCTGTAACATGCACATGGTCTCCTCTCTGTCTCCCTCTGTCCTCTATCTTCTCTCCACTCTCAGCTCAGCTTTCTGTCCCTCACTCTGTCTCTGTCTCTCTGTCTCTGTCTCTCTCTGCATCTCTGTCTCTCTCTGTGTCTCTGTCTCTGTCTCTGTCTCTGTCTCTCAGTCTCTCTCTCTCTCTCTCTCTCTCTCTCTCTCTCTCTCTCTCTCTCTCCTCTTTCTCTTGCTTAAAAAAAAAAGGCATAGGCTACTATAAATCTATAAATCTTGAGAAATCTGTTGTGCCATTTTGGATTTCCTGAAGCCTTCCCACAATCAGTGAGACTGCTACCTCCTATTGTATTTAGAAGAAACACAGAGGTTGAACTAAGTAGATGATTTACAAACATCATAAACACACACCCACACACATTTTCAGTCTCAGGATATTTATCTTTACTGCTACAGTAAGGGTTTGTTTAAACTTATCTTGATCAGGATCCATTGAATATTCACTTTAAGCAAGGCCCAGTGTCTCACATAAATCAATTTAGTTTGAGTTTTTTCTATATCAAAATACACAGATATTACAAATAATTTCCAGTAACTATATTTTTATATTATGCGACTCTAGTATTATTTATCAAATGAGAAAACAACTTGATTCTGAGATCAAGACTGATCAATTGTTTGTTAACTTTCCTGTGGTGTCTGATCAGATGGATAATATTTATATATGACAGAAATTAGTTTTTAAGGTCTAGGGATATAGTTCAGCCTGCCAGGAAAGTGTAAGGGCATGAGTTCAAATTCCAATAAAGAAAAGGTTTATAATAATTTATAAATAAGGACCAGCCAAATATCTCAGTGGATTAAAGCACCTGCAAGCAGGAGCAGAGGCCAGGGGTTATATTCCTAGGCCTACTGTGCCATCTTTGCCCCTGGGGTGCACTGAGATGGCAATTGAGACTGGACATGGTGGTGCGTGCCTGTAATCCAAGCTCTTGGGAGGGTGTAAACAGGTGGATACTTCTTCCCATTAAACTAAGAGAAAGTAGCTGTATATCTATCCTAACTAATATGTATATACAGATATATCTTTTTTCACTACAAAATGGTCCTTAATTGATATCCACCTTTTTTGTTTAGTTTTATCAAAGGTGGGTTTACTAATAGTGTTTAGACAAGATATCATGTCTGAATTTTGTACTGTGAACTATTATGAATACAGTAATATGCAATCTATTAGTTATTATAACTATTCTACTAACCTGTTATGAAACTGTCTCATTGCTATTTTTTTCTCAATAAAATTAATTTTAAAAATTGTGCTGTGAACACTCGTATACAAGAAAGAAAAAAGCAGGTGGATCACTATGAGTCCAATCTAGTAGTGAGACCTTGAACACCCTTTGGGCCCTCCCTTAAAATAAAAAAATAAAAAAAATTATAAATAAGTTATTTATAGGAACACAATACAATGAAGAACTTCATAGTAGTTACATTTATTCATCAGTGTTGGTGAGTCACAGGCATCCAGGAAAATTACACTTTTGTGGGGCCGGGGAGATGGCTCAGTGGAATAAGCGCTTCCCTGGCAAGTGCAAGGTCCTGAGTTCAATCCCCAGTTCTGAAAAAAAAAAAAAAGAAGAAGAAGAAGAAGAAGAAAATTACACTTTCGTCTTCAGAAGAAAATTATCCGTCATCTGCACCAGAATTGTCTTCCCAGAGAGGTACTTTCTTGGTATGTAATAACTATCTGTACCTCAAAGGTCACTTCTAACTCCAGAGAGAGTGAATGAGATACTAGTTGACCAGTGAATGAGGAATTGACATAGCTTTACATTGCACTTTGATTAATTTTTAAATGTTGAAGTTAAAAGATATGTAATTATAGAAAATTTTGCCATTAATTCCACTTGTTTCCTTTTATTTTTACTCCTTACATACTGATATTAGAAAGCATGATTTCTTCAAGACTGAGCTATCAGTTTCAAGACTATGCTACCAGTTTCACATGGAAAATAATTCAAAGACCATATTCTATTAAATGCGAAGGTAATTTGAATTACAAAGAGTTATACAATGCTTTTAACACAATATAATAATTTTACAAATTTGAAATGCTTCTTCTATTTAGTATTCATCTCTAAACTGTTGTGAATTAAATGCTATCTGCTCGTATCACATCCTCACTGTTACAGTAGTCAATGATTTCTGCCTATTAATAGAGATAGTTGACAATGCAATTAATTGTGATTACCTTCATTTTCCTATTTGATGCCTTAGGACTGCTTTCTCAAGTGTCTTATTACTAATTCTAAGCCTTATGACTTAAGACTCCAACAACGTAAAATAATTCAACCTTGTCCAAGGACATTCTTAGCCAGTGGTGCAAGGACACTTCAGTATCTTTTGCTCTCTTTTTTCATGACCAGCAAATACAATATTTGGAGGAAAACTAAATTCCTCGGGTAAGTAGTCCACAGTACTCCCTCTTAGTATATCTAAAACTGACCTCACTGCCTTCATCTCTAAACATTATTCCTTTCCACTTATGTGTTTGATGACTAGATATCAGTTCAACTACTACCCATTGAAATTTTATCATGTTGCCATGTTGCCACTAATGCTAGGGAGAGGTTGTTTGTCAAATGTTTTGTCTTGCACCCTCATAAATGTGTATCTGGCTAAAAATTATTTCCTCTGTAGAATTTGACATTTAAACTGAAACCTGAAGGATGAGTAAATATTAACTAAATGAAAGGCAGGAGCAGGAGGAAATTCATTCCTGGCATCCGGCGAAACAGGTGCAGAGACAGAATCTATTACAGTGAGCCAGAGGAAATGAAAGGTAGCTGATATTCCCCGAGTTCCAGCTGAAGAGGAGATGAAGCCAGTAGGTGATTGGCAAGGACAAGCAAGGGTCACAGGAACCATGCAGGCCACACTGAGGAAATTTAATTTGATCAATAATCTTTATTGCATACATGCTAAGTGTCAATTGTGCAAATCATTGTAAGTTGTGCATTTAATCTATAAATCTATTTTTAGAGAGATGTGCATCATTTTCACCCCATGCAGGTTTCTGACAGTCACATGAGATTAGGGTATCAAAGTTTGAATGGCTTCTAAGTAATAGGAATAGAGTAGAATTTTTAAATATAAGGAGGCCAAATTAGAGTATTTGCATCTTTTTTGTTTTTCTTTCCTGTATTTAGGACAGGGTCTACAGGGTCTAAGGGTCTCATTACGAAGATCGGACTCATAGTGATTCTTCTGTTTTCAGCTTCCCAAGCACTGGGATTACAGGTGTGCACCTCCACTGCCCAGTCTCAATCACCACCTCAGTGTGCCCCAGGGGCGGGGCAGGCATGTCATGGCAAGGGATTGAACCCCGGTCACTGCGCTCTGCCTAAGCAGGCATGTTAGTCCATTGAGCTATCTGGTTGGCCCAGAGTATTTGCATCTTTAAATAGAAGTGTTATTCTATTCTTTGGCAAAAGGAATCTATGAATTTTTTATTTTAAAAAGAAGTAAAACGAAAGAAACACAAAGCATCTAAAACAATACATAATTTCAATAAAGGTAATAGGAAATTAACAATAATTGTGATAACACATATCCTTATCTTCGAAGTGGTTGTTCATATCAACTGAAGTAGGGACACAAGATCAATCAAGCATTAGCTGTTCCTTTAAACAATCTAATAGAAATCAGTGATATGATATGAAGACAGCTATAATATTGTTACACTGTGTATTGTTGTCTTCCTAGCAGTTATTTAGAAGATTGAGGCCAAAATCAGTAAATGGAAAGATATTCCTTGTTCTTGGTTAGGAAGAACAAATATAGTGAAAATAGCCATAGTCCCAAAACTTCTATGCAGATTAAATGTAATACTAATGAAAATACCATTAACATACCTCAAATATGTAGTAAAACATTTCTGAAATTTATTTTCAATGAGAGAAGGCTTAGAAGAGCAAAAGTAATGCTGGGAAACAAAGGCAAATCAGAATACAGCACAATCCCAAATCTGAAATTATAGTACAAAGCTACAGTGATAAAATCAGCTTGGTATTGACAAAGAACCGGCCTGAGGATCAGTGGAACAGAATAGAAATAAAGATGTATGTCTATGAAATAATTTAAACATGAAATTAAGAGTTATTCCTACTATCTGGTACCCGCTATAGCTTGGGGGCACTTCCATAGCTAGCATCACTCCCTTTGTCTCCTTTACTCAGAGCTGCATACATTCCATCAGAATCCATCTCATCCACCATCCCTTAGCTACACACAACAAACACAAGTCAGCTGTTCATGCAGTCTACTCTTGAGGCTTCCTGATGACCTCCATTCAAAACACCATATCATCATTCAAAACCTCTCTCATCATTCCACTCCGCCATTTCTTCTCCATCCATCTGAATCATCACTGTGAGGCACAAGGTTCCTCCTGCAACTTCATGCTGAGCGGGTGTAAGCATCTTTTCATGTTGTACTGGTTTGTGTCTAGTTGTCCCCTCAAAGCCTCATGTAGTCATGGGGCAGTTTCTGGAGTTTGTGGTTGATTACTGTTGGTGTGGATGCTGCACCTGCCCTGGGGAAGGTAATTTGCCTTGCAGTGTAAGGAGGGGAGAGAGGCCAGCTAGTTGCCTGGGTGGTTGCCATTCCCTTTGCTCTCTGCAGCCACCAAGAATGTTTGCACTCTGCAGTGTTGCTCTGCCTTGGAGCCAGCTGAGTATGGACTGAAATCTCCACTAACTGTGAGCTAAATGCACCTTTCCTTCCTTCATTTTGAGAGTTCAGTATTTGTCCCAGCAACTAGAGAAGAGTAACTGAGACACATGTGCTAAGCATAAAATCTATCATTTTCATTATTTTATAAGCTCTGTAGGATTTACCACCTCTTGATCCAGCCCAATTTTCTGCCACACTCACTTTTAATCATTAAACTGCAAACTTTTCAATGATAAAAACACTACAAATTTTTCACCACTTACCATTGTCTGTGCTTAGAATGCCAACTATCTCTCTCTACCCACTCTATTTTCCTACTGATACTCGCCTTGGAGTATCATGTATCACATTCAAACACGTACTTATTTCTCACAGGATGTATATTATGTCTCAGGCAAGGTTAAAAATTCTGATTATTGGGAGATTCAAATACAATGATTTTTCTATTATTCTGTGCATTTTTGGCAACTCTGACTAGCAAGCAAAGTATTCTCAGTAAAAAAAATCTTGATTGTTTTCTCTTACAAAATATCAAGTGCTTTACTTTGTTTTATTTTAAGGACTAGTAAGTTTAAACAATATCTACTATATTATCATCATCTACTTCATTATGTAATACCTCTCAATTTTTTTTCTGTCTTTTTTCCAGTCAGTTCTCCATGGTAACAGTTTTAGACACAACCTAACCATGTAGTACCCAGAGCACACTATGTATCACAAAGTACATGGAATGTAGGCTGGTAGTAGCTATTACTCTTGTCTTGTTTTTTAACTATCCAACAAGAACTGGCCTCAAAACAGTGCTTTGCATTCTATGAAACAACTGTCTGCATAAAAAAACAGTCTTAGGCATACTATATAAAACTTCAAACAAATCAAATGTCAGATTGAAATCAACAAGTTTTGAAACATGAACTCTCCTTTCTCTACCTTCATGTGCAAGTAATTATATTGTGCAAAAGAAAATCAATAAATGAAAGGAAAATAAGTTTTCATATGCACTATATAAAACTTGTTTTCAATGTGGTTATCAAGAAATACATAAATTACAACAATAAAATGCACTTTTGCATAACTTAAGTGAAAAGATTTAAAAGGTTCTATTTTCCTAGACTTAAAAAATATGTGTGCAAGAGCAGCAGGAGAGTTTCCTCTAAAAGACATTATTCCTCTTCTTTTTATTGCCGATTGCTGAAATGGCATTAGGTCAAAATAATAAGACACATTGCTGATGGTATTGCTATAAATACATAGATTTATTGATAGAATTATGACATTGCAGAAGCTTTTCAATTAGTATTAGAGTCATTAACTAGGCAGGGAATATATGGATAGTGGCACTTTATTCAATTATACTTACAAAGATATATTACTGCAGATGATAAGAAGTAATGGAAACACTTGAATATAACAGCACCTAAATGAAATACCAATAAAATGCTTTTGATCTCTCAAACAATGTAGCAGATAGAATTTTGCTACTCTTTGGACTCTAAATCTCATGGGGTGGATCTGTTCCCTGTGTGCTCTTGGCTCTTCTGTGAGTTGCAAGGAATTGAGTTTTGCCATATTAACAAAGGGACATAAAACTACTTCTGCTGGCAGTGTAGAGCTTTGTGCACCATATCATTTGATTATCTGCTCAAATATCAGAACATCACCATGACTTTCTCTGTCTACTCTGTCAAAAAATATTCAGTTTCAATGATACCATTTGTGTATTGCCCACTGTTTTGTACTATTAGGTGTAAAAATATCCAGGTTTATTGGATCTGGCAATTCTTATATTTTGTTCATTTTGTTCTATGTTAAGGCAT
>NW_004524644.1:8863861-8882721 GCF_000260255.1 Octodon degus
ACAGTAGAATAGAAACTACTAATTTATCTATACTACTTTGTCCCATCAGTAATGAAAAATACCACAAAATGAGATGGGTATTTTTCATATGTAGATATATTGATAACAGTAATCATGCTAAAGATATAGGGAGACAAAATGAAGGTCTGGCATCTAAAACATAAACTATAAGCAAATGTCAAATATCTAAAAATGTAATTGAATTAGTCAGTGAATACTAGGACACCATGTCTAATACACTCAAGTGTATACATTCAATAGGATAAAAGACTTTTTATTGTTCATGCGACAGTCAAAGATAGTTGTTAGCAGGCCATAAGCATATTTTCCATAGTCAGTCACAGGCCTAAGTTGAGGGCAGTTCTCCATATTCTACATAAGATCATTCCAAATTGACAGACCAATATTCTGTGGCTAAAATAAATTGAAACATAAAGTGTATATTATTTTTATTCACACTTCATTGAGAAATATAGATTTTATTATTACAAGTGATTCCAAAAAAAAATTCTGGGTAAATTAGTTTAGCTACAATAATTGGGTGGAGGGGCTGGTGAGATGGCTCAGTGGTCTAAAGCACCTACTTAAAACAAGCTTAGCAAAGCACAGGGACCGCGGTTCAATCCCCCAGCACCACATGCCAGCCAGACCCGCCCCCTGGTGGGCTGAGCTGGCCACACACACACACACACACACACACACACACACACAAATAAATAATTGGGTGGAGAAAATAAAGTTCTATGATCTTTAGTCTGGCTCCACCTTAGTAGAATAACTTAACAGAAATGGTAATATATTACAATTCTCTTAAAACAAAGTAAGTGTTCTTTCTAAAGTCCATGTTTTGTTAAAATTTTACATTATACATAATATTATGCCTAAAATTTTCAGATTATTTGGGGTAGTGTGAAACCATATTTTCTCCACAGATTTTCCATTTACTGACTCCTCAAAAGTGGAAAGATTAGGATTAGAAAAATATATGGGAATTCCACTACTACAAAAATAATATGGTAGGTATAAAACACTCAGAATACAATATCTAACAAGTAGTAACAACTTGTGAAACCTGATATGACAGTTACATTTGCACTAGCATTAATACCCCAAATTGTAATCAGCTTCTTTAGGGTTATAATACAAATTCATATAATCTGTCAGCTATCCCTTCTGTGTGTTTGTTTAATATTTCAAACTGAAAATTTAAAAAAAAATCACCTTTGAGACATTTACCATAAAACAATTTGGCTAAGCTTACTTTCAGTTATACTGAGGATTTATTAAATTTCTTGAATTTAAAATGAACAATCATTAAGATATAGACCAGCAAAAAACCTGCAAAGATCCTTTCTTGATTACAAAAGTACAGGACTCTAAGGCTCCCGTGTAAGCTGGAATTCTTGTGAATTTGGCACTGTCCATACAGATTAAATCTGCTTACATTTGCTGTTGGAATATTGCTGTGCATAAACAAGTGAATTCTCCGAGGCTTTACTAGAGAGTGCGTAAAGACACCAAATTCATTTGATAAGCCTGTGACATCATTTTATTATCATTTTGTGCCTAAACTATGTTAAACAGGAATTAAAGAAGGATGTTGAATTAAGTAAATCTCCCATACCAAGACCTAACAAACCAGACTAAAAATATAGTCAGCCATACCAACATTTCATGCCAAATTAAGTTATTGTCTGATCCTCTAGAAATTAGGTGTAGAAATAAGTGTCCCAAGCAAGCTGATTTGAAATAGGATGATAATAATATGCCCATCAACATAATCTTTATATAAAAAAGTAAGCTGAAGTAACTTGTTATTAATCACTTACCTTTCAATTTTTTTGCCCGTTTTTTTTTCTTTATTAGGAAAATAACTTGAAATTGCCACTGCCCTTTTAATTCTTTGATTCTAATTTTTGTCAGCCTTTTTCTGTCTATTGAAGATCTCTTCTTCTTGGTGGATTAAAGCATTCATTCTAGAATAAAGTTTTACTTAATTCTATAATCTACAATAAAAATTTAATTTTTAAACTAAATTATGGTAATTTTATCTTTTAACAATAAGAAGAGCATTTCCTACCATGGCAGAATTCATTCTGATACTTCCCTTCTGTCTAGTTACTTTTCTCATTGCTAAGGAAAAATACCTAACAGCCAAAGTTAAAAGATGAAAGGATTATTTAGCTAACAATTTATAGAAGATTCAGTCAATAATCGATTGATCCAAAGCAGTGTGAGATATGACATGGGCACAGCAGAAGAGAAAGAGTTCATGGTGGTTGGAAGACAAAAAAAATAAGCAAGGGACAACCACAGTGCTTGTCATTATATATTATCTAGGCCACTGGCCCTTCCTATGGGTAACACTCACATCTGTAATGCTAGCGCCCTTCATCCAAGCATTGGGCCATGAATCAAGAGCATCACAAACCCTAGATTCAGGTCCCTCTGGAAAAGCCCTACCAATGATCATGTGAGGCTTTGAGGGGCCATTTGGACACAAACCACAACACTTTCATTAGAACTATTATCTACTAATAAGGAGATCAGAGCCCCTCAAATGCTTACAATTCAGGAGAAACATACACTCCCCCATGAGACCTTTGAATGCTTTTGAGTGACTACCCTTACATCAATTTCCAATAAGTTTATCAGAACCTTGTAAGAAGATTTCAGTTGGTAGTTTCAATACAGGTTGCTAAAGGAAGTATGGAAAATGTTGAGTTGTACGTCACCTAAGTTTTTTTTTTGCTCCGAGTACCTTCAGGGCAGGTTCGGCTGGCTTGAGTTGTGGGGTTGAACCACAGCAACCTGAGCCTTACTACTTTGTTGAAGCAACCACTTAAAGAACTGAGCTAAAGGGCAGGACCCCACTAAGTTTTTTTTAATCTTTTTTTTAATCTTAATGTTCTCGATGGCTGATGGCAAATAAGTAAAACAAATCAGACATATAATCCTTTAAATTATGAATAGAGAATGTTGAGGGAAATATAAATGTCAGTGGGCCAAAATTTTGTTTGTCTATTTTATCCAAGTGAGCTACACTTAATATTCTTGAAAAAGAAGTAGAATGTTTAAATTTTTTTCAATTTGTTCATTTTATTATTATTATTACTATTATATTACTATTATTATTATTATTATTATTACTATTATTATTTGTGGTACCAGGTATTGAACTCAGGACCTTGTACTTGCCAGGCAAGCACTTATTCTACTGAGTTATCTTCCCAGCCCTACAATTTGTTCATTTTAAAAGAATAAAATAAAGTATAAATAATTAGAAATGATACAGAATTTCACTAAACAAAATGATACAAATGCAACAATGGTTGTTGTAATGTATATTGTTACCTATAAATTAGTGGTTCAGACTACCAGATATAAACATGCAAACTTGACCAAAAAATTAAAAGAAGACAAAAATGAAGCATTAATTGTTCTTTCCAATAGACTAGTAGAAACCAGCAGTAAGATTATCCAAGACATTCTCTGGATATACATATATTTTCCTCTTCCTTCCTTCTTTTCCTCTTTCCCATACCCATTGTTCCTTCCCCCTTTTACTTCCTTCTCAGTTTGCTTGTTTTCATATTATTTACTGTAACTTTTGGATTTGATTTACACATTCAGATTCTTATACTCACAAGACCATATGATGTTTACACATGTGGGTCTCATTTATTGCTCTCTTGAATATGGTTTCTAGTTGTGTGCATTTACATATAAAAGCCTCATTTTTATAGCTGAATAATATTCCACTTGATAAAAATAGAGAACATACTGGTCAGGCATTGGCCGTGACTCCTCCAGATGGCTGACACTGACAAAAGATCTACAAGCTGTACTACATGGTTTCAGGGTCATTGCTGAGGGGATTGAATGATCTTGTCAGATACAAAAGTTACATTTTTAGTTATATAGGTTTGTTTTATCTTGGTTTTAACCATCCAGCAGAAAAGTATAAAAATGAGGTATAAAATGTAAAGCCATATTAATATGCTGAGCTGTAAAAGGCTCAAGTCAAAAACTTTGGACAATTGCCAGTTGTGCTGATAACCCAACACTGTTATGGACTATTGGACTATACTGGGATATTTTGCTGAATTCAAGTGCCCACAATATTTGAACTGGTGTCAGGTATGAAAAGGCTTTTTAAAGACTTCTCCAAATACAGCTTCTCTAACAACAATGGAACAAGCAACTCTGACCACGCTACTCTGACCAAAAAAAGGGGGATATAAATGAAAGACCAATTTTTAGTAAAAAATATATATGTATTAAAAATAAGATAGATATACAGCTACTTTCTCTTACTTCAATGAGAAGAAAGGTTGTACTAATACTGTTTAGACAAGAGATCATGTCTGCATCTTGTGCTGTAAATAACTACTATGAAGGCAACAATATGCAATGTATTAATTATTTTAACTGTCCTACTAACCTGTTTTGAAACTGTCTCATTGCTATTTTTTTCTCATTAAAATTAATTTTAAAAATTAAGAAAATAAAAATACCACATAATTTTATCCATTCCTCTGTTGATGGGTATTTGGTTTGTTTCTGAGATTTAGGTATGACAAATTGTGTTGCTGTAAATATTGGTTCATATGTATCACTGTGGTATGATGCTTTTAGTTTTTCTGGAAAAATACCAAGGAGGACTATTTCTGGGTTGAATAGGTCACCTAATACTAGTTTTCTGAGGAATGTCCTGGCATTGAGGAGGCTGAGACAGCAGGATCACTACACGTCTGAGCAGTGTTGCAAGACCCTGTATCAAATAAATAAATAAAGTATTTTTTAAAAAGACATATACAGAAAATAGCATTAATTACATTGATATATATAATATTATAACAGACCTTATCTGTGTAGTGTGTGCAAATTTATAATGTAAATATATGTATTTATAATTCTAGTACAAGAAAATATATAATTACTTCAAAATACATATAGTAGTGTAGACACATACAAAATAGTATATAAGTAATGTCAATGACATCATTGCATAAAATGTTATTAAAAGTAATCAGCCTGATTTGACATACAAATTCATTTAGGAGTATAAAATGAAAGCTATACCTACTGACTGAGAAAGAGATATTTCAGTATTCAAAAGGAGCATACTGTGTGGAAGAAATGCCGAGGGGTTATTTTAGAGGGCAATTGTTGAGTGTAAGGAAGTTGTATCTTAACTGAAGAGTCTTTGAGAACTTTGAGTTTTGGACTTTGTAAACCAGAGTACACATGGGCTGATGGTGATTCACATAACAATTTTAGGCAGGATTATGGAAATAGATATGAATTTATATGAGAAAGAAATTCTATGAATATATATGAGAAAGAGTTCATGGAGGCTGGAAGATAGAAAAACTGAGCAAAGGACCACCACAGCCCTTTCTGTCATTATATCCCATCTAGGCCACCAGCCCTTCCTGCGGGTAGCACTCACACCTGTGAGGCTGGCACCCTTGATCCAAGTGTTGGACCATGAATCAATATCAGCATCACTAACTCTAGACTCAGGTCCCTCTGAAAATGCTGTTCAATTTTGTCACTCTACAAGAATAAAATAAAGTAAGTAAGTACATAAAGTAATATATCTTTAGTTAAGATATAACTTCATTACATTCATTAATCAATCACTAAAATAATCCCCTAGTTTTTGAATCCAGACAGTGAGTTTTGCTATCTTTGAATGCTGAAATATCTCTTTCACGGTCAGTAGTTATAGCTATTAATAAAAATGAATAGTAGAAACAAAAATATAAAAGATAAATGAGATATATATGTGACATAATTTAAATACAATATACATATATAAACTTGTTCTAAAAGAGTCAAAATCATTTCAATTAATACTTTATCAAATATTATCCTCTTACTGTTTAATTGTCACAGTTTCTATTTTTTCTTTAACAATTCTTAACATTCTTAACTTATACATTTTATTACATTATTGACTATGCTTTGTCCTCTTAATGCTTTTAAAACTATTTCTTAAACTTTTCTGATTCCCATAAAATTATTCTATAATTTTTATCTTTCATATTTTTGTTTCTACTATTCATTTTTAGTTTATTGTACTGTCTTATTCTAACTTCTAGTGAAAGCTTTAGCTCACTTAACCTCACCTTTGTTGTGTCACTTTCTATCATTCAAATCTAAATATTCCTCAGGTGATATTTTGAGTGAAACTCATTCCAAGTACGTGTAAGTGTACATGCATGTATTTACACACACAAAGACAAACACATGTACATGTGTTCATCACAGTGCAATATTTCTATTCTAACAATGAGATATTTAAAGTTATTTCTTTAAAATACTTTAAATTTTTATGAGCAGAATGTGTTTATTAAGGGAAAGAAAACTCTTGTCCAAAAGAGGGACAGGAGGGGGCCCTGGGCATGTGCTCCCCGGGAAGCTGTCTCCTCTAGGGACTTTTATAGAGGAAAAAAATGTGGTGAGGTGGGTCTAAGGTGGTGAAGAAGACATGGAACTCGCTTAGGTGGGCATGAGGTGGGACAAAACTATTTTAAACCTGAATCCATATTTAGATAGTTTTTTAATATTTTTATATAAAAATTATTTTTTATTTTTATAAATAAAGTGTACCATGATTAAAAGGAGGCATAGATAATGCTGCATATATTCTTTCTATTTTTAGAGGCTAGATCAAGTGACTTTTCAGGTACCACAAATTTTTTGAAGTATTTCATATTTACCAAATTAATAATGCAACATTTCATACATTTTCATTAAATCATACTCAATAATAACTTTTTATCAGTTAGGCATTTTGCATCTCTACTATGCTCGAATGCTATACAAGTTATGGGTTCTTTCACTAAAAATATCTTAAAATTAACCAAAGTCAGAACTAATGTTAACAGAAATAATTTGTGTTTAGAAAAAGAATTTATTTACATTCTAGTAGAAGCTCTTGGCCAATGCGTGGAGTGAAGACTCTTCAATATAGAGCACATGCTAAGTACATAGTAGGTTTTATTAACATCCTTAACCTTAATGTCTTCACAAAAGCAATTCACTCCTCAAATGATTAGCAGCCTTTACTTCATCATGTCCTCACTGAAAGATTGACATTTGAAGGCCTTACTATCAGGCAGAAAGATATGGGAATGAGAAAAAATAAACAGAGTGCATGTGTGTTGGAGCTTGCATGCTGTCCTTCAGCAGAGACATGAGGGTTTCTGATCATTTCATGGTCAAAATACCCCCTGTTTAACTTCAAAGGAGCTCAACCTTTTGTGCAGTTACATGCACTGCATGTGTTACATTTGTAATAGTCAATTGTCACATTGTAATATTTGCTTTTTCTTCTCATTTCTGATAAGAGAATAGTAAAACATCTCAAAATTAAATGTTTTCTCAATTCAATGTATTTATTTGGTACAGGGTCTCCTTGTGCAGCTCAGACTCATAGTGATCCCCTGTGTCAGCCACCCCAGCACTAGTGTTACAGACATGTGTCGCCATGCCCAGTTTCAGTGGCTGGCTCAGCACCCCAGGTCTGCATAGCATGCAGTACCGGGGATCAAATCTAGGTCCTTGCACTTACCAGGAAGGTGTTTAGACAACTGAGCTATCTTTCCAGTCCTGGTTTCTCAATTCTTAACTAATTTTTATATTGTTATATTTTTCTGACATTGTATCTGCTGCAATCAAACTTAGAATCTGATAAATTAGTGTCATATACTGTAAAAATTTAATCAGTTCAAACATAATCACCTCTTGGCCTTTTGATTAAGATGAAATACAGGGATTGAAGCACAATGTTGTAATAAATGGTGCTAAGAAACTGGTTTTCCACATGTTGAAGAATAAACTTAGACCACTATCTCTTAGTCTCTTATTGTGCACTAAGCCAAAATCAAAATGGATCAAAGATCTAAATATTAAAGGAGAAACAATTGAATAGAAGATAGAATAGATAAAACTCTTACAGATATGGGTGTGCCAAGGACTTTATAAATAAAATCCCTATTACATAGGATATGTCACAAAACACTGGGATTACATAAAATTAAAAAGCCTTTGCATAGCAAAGGAAGCCACAAACAGAGTGAAGAAATAATCCACGGATTGTAAAAACAATTTACAAGCTACTGCTCAAATGACTAATATCTAAAATATATAAAGAACTCAAAAAAATCAGACCCTCCCAAATCTAAAGAACTAATTGAAAAATGGGCATCTGAAATGAACAGACTTTTGTCATATGACATATAAATAAAAAACAAATAACTACATGAAAAACAGACCAACGTAGGTACCATTCAAGAAATGCAAATTAACCACTTAACAGTTTTACCCCTATTGTTACTTGGACAGCATGTTTATTTAGCAAGTATCTTGAGTGTAACTCAAGCAAATACCACGTAAACTAGTCGATTCTTATATTAAGCATTTAATAAAATTGCCATTTTTATATTTTGTGTCATATAATCCTATAAGAATATGTTATTTTTGGTCATCCTGTATTTAAATAACTGGACTATAAGAGATTAAAACTACACTGATATTCCATAAAGAAATCAACGAATAACAAATGTTAGTGAGACTGTGGGTGAAAGGAGCCATCCTCTTCTGTTGGTAGGAGTGTAGAGTGTTACAACCAATGTAGAAATCAGTATGCAGAAGCCTAAGTGGTGTGTAAGGAGCAAAATGCTGGATCGATGTTGGGAAGAACTTGTTCAAACTGAAGAACAAGAGAGGGAAGGAGGAACAAAAAGGAAAAGGATTTTTTAAAAAGAGATGAGCAGGACAAATGGAGACAAAGATTTTGTAAATGGGAAGGGAAAGAAGGGCTGAAGGGAGTGGAGGGGAATGAGAAAAAAGAAGAGTTGAAATATATTGTGTACAGATACAAATTTCCCATATTTCATATGATCATTACATATGTCAAATATATACTAATAAAAAAATCATTAGTAAAAAGAAAATGATGCATAGCTATATGATTTCTCCCAACCTAAGGGTTGGAATCAGTGCTGTAAGTATTTTGCACTGTTCCATCACATGCCTCATCCCAATTTTAGATTTTGAATGTGAAGCAAATCCCGGTTAGCTTGAATTTCATGAGCTCATTGATGTGAAAAACAAGTGTCTTGGATTTAGTACTGATGTGTAGAACGCAGTTCACTGAAGTTATTATTCACAATTCATGAGGAATCCTCATTTTATTTCAAAGCCCATTATTTCAAACTATACTTTAAGCAGCATATTAGCTGCTTTTGTTCTGAGAGCCATTCAGCACAGTTCCTCTGTGTTTGCTATTAAATCCGTACTTGTGAATAGGTATCATTACTCTCGCAAGGTTATTATACTGTGAGATACTTGAAGGGATAGGAAAGTTTTGTCTTGCACCTGTAAACATTAGATTAATCTTTTCTCCCTAAGTGAACAAATCAGTCTCTCATTTCTTTCTTTTGAATAAAATTGTAGCTACTTGCAGTTTTGTTCAACAAACATTTCCTATTTTGCGTGTATTCATACCTGTAGTATGCCCATCATTCTGCCTGTAGTACTATTTTTACTTCTTTTCTTAAAAATTGTTACTATATATTATTATACTTGATACTGTCTGGGTGCTGCAGCACAATAAAATGTTTAATGTACAAAAAATAATTTGCCTATCCTTCTGCCAAGAGTATATAGCAGGAGAAACTTACTTGGAACCCATCACAGACACCAAGAGCAATGATCTAAGGAAAACTAGCCATATGTTCTTACACATAAGAAAGTGCTGAAATGGTCTACTGTTCCCAAAATCCATATTAATTGTGTCATGCATTGGCTTTGATTATGTTCTGAACATTGCTTTCTCTTACCTACAAGTACAACAACAGCTCTCTTGTACTGGAGGAACACTGAAGAAGGAAGGGACTTCTTTTCCTGATTGCGAGGATGTATTTCTTCCTCTTCTGACAAAATTGAAAGCACTATATTCTTTGTATGTGTGTGGTATGGGGGGGTTGAACCTCAGGTCTTCAAAAATAAAAAGGAGGCTGGAGAGATGGCTCAGTATAATAAGTGCTTCCCTGGCAAGTGCAAGGGCCTGAGTTCAATTCCCAGTTCTGCAAACTTAGGTTGTTAACCATCCAGAAGACAAGCTTATTTGCCAAAATAAATAAATAAATAAATAAATAAATAAATAAATAAATAAACAGTTTCAAATGAGGCTAATTTAAGAGAAACAATGAGTACATTGTGCATTTTTATCTTTATAGCAGTTACTCAGACTACAATATATAGGCACGTAATGTCTATAAGATCCAAATAATATCAACTCAAATCTTTCTTTGCATGACCTAAGAGAAACCAGCTGTATGATTACCTTAATTATCATATATATATATATATATATATATATATATATATTCCTTTTTTTTTTTCCTTTCTCCATTCGCCTAACAGTTTCTCTTTCCTTTGAACAGTTTTACCCAGTCTACAATGTCTATTGTACATAGTGGATCTTATTTACTGATTCAACCCCTCACATCAGTGAGACAAAATGATTATATCTATGGATCTGATTTACTTAACTTATGACTATGGCCTCAAGTTTTATCATTTACTTATAAAAGTCTT
Organism: Octodon degus; assembly: GCF_000260255.1. Lineage (NCBI taxonomy): Eukaryota > Metazoa > Chordata > Mammalia > Rodentia > Octodontidae > Octodon > Octodon degus. Next base: position 8,874,479 of record NW_004524644.1, read on the forward strand.
GGGTTTTTCCTTCTTTGTGGCCGAGTAGTATACCACCATATTTAAAAGAATCACATCTTTTTTATCCATTCCCTGGTTCAGGGCCATTTGGGTTGTTCCCAAAATTTAGATACTAAAAATTGTGCTGCAATAAAGAAAGGTGCACACATGTGGTATAACTTTTTTAACGCTTTTGAGAAGATATCCAGAAGGGGATTGGGACCTGTATTCCTAGTTTTATGGAAAATGCTATAAGAATCAACAAAGGAGAGCTCACTGTGTTAAAAAGCTTGTGTACAACCAAAGAAACTAGCAGAGGGTGAAAAAAGCCAAAGAATGCAAAACCTTTACAGCCAATTGTACCTTAGACAAATGACTTATATCCAAAACATTTAAAGAATTGAAAAAAAGATCATCTTCCCAAATTCAAAGACCCAAACCAAACATGAGCGTCTGAGATGAATATACACTTCTCGGATGAATAAATTCAAATGGCAAATAAAAATATGAAAAAAATTTCAACATCATTAATCATTCAAGAAATAAAAATGAAAGCCACACTGATATTCCATCTCACCCCAGAAGAATGGCTATCTTCAAGACATCAAGCAATAACAAATGCTGACAGAGCTGTGGGGAAAAGGAACCCTTTTCCACTGTTCATGGGAATGCACACTGGGGGCAACCACCGTGGTATCAGTGTGGAAATTCTCCTGCACGTTTTAAATTGGTCTTTTCTTATTTTCCCAGCTTGCATGAGGAGCTAGGTTTAGTAAAATGCGCTGAAAACATAAGTCTGTCCTTTTCTTGGTAATTTCTCTTTTCTCTAGAATTTATATATTTCTCCTTCCACTTGTTATTTTGTACTTTATTTGTTTGTTTGTTTTGCTGGTTCTGGAAACTGAACTCAGGATCTTGCGATTGCCAGGCAGGTGTTATACCACTGAGTTATTTCCCAGGTCCCCACATTTGTTATTTTTTTTATATTGCTTTACCTACACATTCTTAGCATTTTTTTACTTATTAGTTTTTATCTTCTTGAAGCAGTTTCTATCTCTAAATTCCAACTTTTTAAAATTTCCTCAAAAGACAATTTCCTGAGTCTATTGAATAGATCATTTTACTATTTTGTATTTTGTGGAGCATAAACAAGATAAATCATTTTGTAATATAATAATTTTTATTTTAGTATACCATGGTTTATATTTATCCTAATTTCTAAAATAAATAATGGAATAAGGCTGGCTAATTATCTCAGTAGATTAAACCGCCTGCAAGCAGGGGCCAAGGGTTTGATCCCCAGCCATACCATGCTGGCCCTGTACCCGGGACGCGCTGAAATGGCAATCGAGACTGGGCTGGGCATGGTGGTGCACGCGTGCAATCCCAGTTCTTTAGAGGCTGTAAACAGATGGATCACTACAAGTCTGATCTTATAGTGAGACCCTGAATACCCTGTAGAAATCTTCCCTAAAAAATACGTAAACAAATAAATAAATAAAAATAAATAAATGAGGGGATAATTAGGTGTATCATTTATCTTTCCTGTCTCTGGGATACAACACTCAATTTATATAATTTAAATGAGATGAAGTTCAATTGGTCTTATGGTTCAAAGAAAGTAGCCAGCATCTTTTGGAAGTCCCTGGAGGAGCAGAGGTGGTCAGTTCAGAGACCAAGGAACCAGAGGACGGGGACTGTACCAGACGAGAAGGGGCAGAGACCTGATGAACTCCCCAGTGCTGGGGCTCTATGTGCCACTTAGACACCCCTAGGAATGTGTTTGACCAATCCCTCAAGCAGGTCCCAAAGTCAATCCAGTCAGCCATCTGTCTTCCAGCAGACACATCTCACCCATATCCTGTTAATTTAATGCCAAACCAAATCTCTTTGAACCAGACTTCATTTCCAAATAAAGGTAATATCAACAATTATAGTATATTTTTTTAAATGTCACATCAAATATTTTTCTGAGACTGAAAGAAAACAGTTATGAATCTTATAAAACATCAAAAACAAGTCACATCATCCCAAAGCACAATGACATAGAGAAAACATTTCTAAGGAGGGCAGAATAGGGAGATCAAAAAGATCAGCTGAAAGTAAGACTGAAACTTAATTGCATAAACAATAAATCATGTAGCTCCATATGTGACACCTGGGGCCCATTGTGGCAGAAATTGAGTTCCAAAATGATTAAAAAATCCCACCCTATGGCCTTGCCAGTTGCAGGCTATATTCCTGCTTTGGTGCTGGCTCCACTCACTGCCTGGAGCTTTGTTTGCTCATTAGACATGCCTTACTGGTATCTACAACTTTGGGGGTCTCTGCTAAAATGTTGGCATCATTCTTTCACCTACACATGTTTTCCTGCCAGGGGATCTTTGCCTGGCACCCAAAGTCTTTTTTTTTTTTTAAATCTGTATTGAAGCCTCCTTGACACAACTTTTCATTGTGCATGTAGGTAAAAATCAACACAATGAAGAAGAATGCAATATACCTTCTAGTAGAGCAGAATTAGGGCCCTTTGGATCATGACTGCAGCTACCTTTGAGTGCCTAGATAGAGAGGCACAATAAAGTAAATATTTGGTTACCAATTCCCTAGGAGTTCCTTAAGCGGGATTTAAGGGACTCTCTTCTCACATGAAAACTTTACAATTTTGCATCCCTTATTCTTTAATGGATAGGAAGGGTCTGGTAGGTTTCTTTTTTTCTTTTTCAGATTACATTAAGGCATTATTTATCTGACCCCTGCACAAAGTATATGGCTGTATTTTAATGGATCAAAAGTCTTCAATAACCATGTCTTTTTGGCTCCAAGTTTACACATGATTTCCATTGTGCCAAAATACAAGTTTTTTTTTTTAACTTTTTGTTTGTTTTGCATCTTGTCCCAGTTTCATACAAAGAATTTGGCTCAAAGTACCCAATAGTCACCACAGAAATTCTAAATGTTGGGCTGCCTGAAAGTTCTTCTGTAGCATGAATTAGTCCATTACCTTTAATGTCAGTCTTCCACACAGTCTGAGAATGTAGGCAAAATTTAGACATTTTTTTTTTGTCCAGACTGTAGCATACATGACCTGTAGCCCTCAAGTTCTGATTAGAATCACCAGTCAACCTTTGTTTATAGCACTGTATGAATTTTTTTGCTCTGTATCTCAATGTTTTTCAAAACTTCTACCACAAATAGTTTCTAAAAGCTTCCAAATTACATGGTATCCTCATATTTGGACTTATAACCTGTCAGCCACAGCTTAAAGTATGAATGGTTTGATTTGGACCATGTCTTTAGCTGGCTGTTTCCAAGGCTCAAAGGTCATGGTGGAAGGGCTTCTGTGGACATGGCTTTTCAGTTCATGCTTTTTAGAAAGAAAAACAGGCAACGGGGCTGGAGAGGAAAGGTACATGGGCCAGAGAGATCTCTAGGTCATACACAGAGACATTTGCTCTGAGAATGATCAAAGTGCTTCCCCAATCAACTTGACACTACACTTAGCCAATATAATTTGAGACTGTAATTCAACACTTTAAGCATCCTACCAAAAACAATAACTAAGCTGAGAAGCAATGACAGGTGCATGTTTTGGACCAACTGAAGCATACCAGTTCATTCGCCCCAGCCAACTCCTAGCGAGGACTCAGCAGCAAAGGCAATTTTTCTTTTTTCAGAACCAAGGATTGAACTCAGGCCCTTGTGCTTACCAGGGAAGTGCTTATTCCACTAAGCCATCTCCCCAGCCCCAGCAATAACATTATAAGTGGCACTCAAAGGAGATTCTGCCAACTGTTCAAAGTTTAATAGATGTGAATTTGCAGTGAAAATAAGATGGCCGAATACACAGGGCAAAGTAGCATGGAGGAGACAGCTGCACAGAAAAAATAAAAAATATTCTACCTTTATCATATACCTCCCTCTTTCATTTTATTCATCTCTTTCTTCTGCTCACTCATCTGTATGTTTTTATCATCCTTCTCATCCTTTTCCTCTTCTTCCCCTATCTCTTCGCATCCTCCTTCTCTACTTTTTCTTCAAAAAATGTACAATTGTTCCAATGTAGTATTTTTGGAATATCATCCTGTCTCTATAAAATTATCTTTCTATATTTGTCAAAAATGTATGAACACGTGTGGATTTATGTCAACATTATGTATTTTGTTGGGTTTTAAAATTTTCTGTTAGTGCAATGTTGGCAATGATGCCTGCATTCCTTCTGAACAGTTAGTACATATACAGAAACCATCTTAATTCCCCTTTTCATCCCTTTATTGTTTTTCTCTAAGCTCTCAGTTACTATAGTGCTAAAACAAATTCTAATTCTTGTCTTCATTTCTCATTTTTCTGATTTATTTTCAGTACTGGGAATTGAATCCAGGGAATTCTTATTGCAATATTTTCTGATCCTTTTTAATTTTTTTATAGACAAATCAGACATTGAAGCAGGGGTTTGTATATACAAACTGTGGGACCTTTATATAGTGCTATATTATTTGACAACATGAACATTATTATTAATATTTTCTGTATCATTGTGGACATTTGTTTTAATTTTAAGTAGAAAAACGTATACAAAAGCATGTATACTCTTAAGATTAAATTTGGTTAGATTTGGGGAAAAACACTAACCAACAACAATAATTTAATCATTGTTCTGAAAAGTAGGACAAGAACATCAGTTTGGAAATTTGCTATAATCTTTCTGTAGTCTCCTCAGGGTTCTAATGTTTCCCTAATAGGACTCACTTCTTAAAGCTTTCTCCACCTGACCTATGGTAATGGATGGACAAGCACACCCCATTAACACAAAGGTCTCTGAGGGACATTTATTCCAATGATAACTTATGTGAAAGTAAAAACTGTAAAAATTTGGGGAATATAGCTTTGTTACTTTTCTCTAGTTGCTGGGATAAAATACCCAATATCCAAAATTAAGGGAGGAAATGTTCATTTAGCTCAGTGGAAGTTTCAGTCCATACTTGGCTGGCTCTAAGGTAAAGTGGTACATGGCAGAGGGCAACAGCTCAGTGTGGTGGAAAAAACAGCAAAGAGCCAAGGGAAGAGCAGCATCTGTGGCAGCTAGCAAGCCTCTCTCTCCTCCCTACATTGCATAGGACTTCCCGCCCAGGGCAGGTATAGCACTCATACCCATAATCTAAATATTAGATCACAAATAAATCACAAACTAAAGAAGCCTGCACATGACTGCATGAGGCTTTGGGGGGACAAGTATACACAAACCATGACAATATACATGAAGATCTCTTGGGTTTTTAAAAATCAAAAGAGTGGTTTATTGTTTGTTTGTTTGCTTGCTTGCTTGTTTTCTGGAACCAGGGATTGAACTCAGGACCTTGCGTTTGTTGGGGAAGCATTTATTCTACTGAACCATCTCCCCAGCCCACCATAAAATATTACCAAAGGAAACTAAAGTGACTATTTCTGATTTATTCTGTTATATTTTTCCGAGTTTCATTTTGTGATTGATAATAGTATTTGGGTTTACTTACCTTTCAAATGTTCACTTTATTTGTAGTGAAATGAATTGGAAGACACTAAGAATAGCTTGAAAGAGTAGTAAATAATGACAGTTCTGCATTTCAAATAATATTAAATTAATAGATCTTAAATGAAACTTCTTGTAATAGGTTTTCCAATTTATAGAGACAAGCTAATAGGAGCGATTTATTATGATCGTATTTTGTGATTTTAATACTTTAATGCTGAAATGTGTGAATGATATTTGGGTTACTCCAATAACCTCCTATAAAACAATTTGATGTCTTTTAGAACTTCTTCAAAAGTGCATTTCAGGCCTGAAAAGTGTGAGGAAGAAGCATTAAATATAAACCATAGTACATTATTATATTTAGCAAGTTGATGTACTTTACTTATGTACTAAAGCATGTATAACCCAAATCTTAATGAACTTTAGAGAAATATATCTCCATAAAATTATTTCAGTAGTTGTATTTATTTCTTTTTATTTTATTTTCATACAGAATCCTTTTTAATTTAAAGCAAAGATAAAACACATTTGAACCCTGCAATCTGCCAGTATGCCTTGCTTCTACAAGATTCATGCTGGACTATGACACTACATAGCAGAGTCTCTGGAGCATTTGGTTGGGAGAAATAGAGAAAGCAGACCTCGGTGAAGACTGGGAAAGCTCAGAAGTTGAGTTACATCCCTGAGCACTACAGTAGTCTTTGTTTTTTTCAGATGCTTGTGTTTTCTTATTTACAACATTCCCACCGGAGTCTTCACACTCTTCCTCGGTGTCAGGCTGCCATTGTTCTGAAGCCTTCTGCAGTTGCAGCTTGGCCCACAAAGAGACAGCATCTTCAAGCTGTGTCACATCAGCAAGGTGAGCAGTGTTTGGAATGCCCAGACACGCCATGCCATGAGCTCGACGCCGCTCAGCGAAGTGCCGCTGGCAGGCCTTAGGCCCTCGGTAGGTGTTGCTTCCACAACTCTCACAATTGTAGTTGATGTTTAGGCCATGCAGCTTATACAGACAGTAGGGGATGGGTTTGCCATCCCAGCCCAGGGGCAGGTTTTGGAGGTGTAAATGATCTTGTTCTCCTCATCTTCACTTTCACTCTCGCTGATCTGCTCCTCTTCCTCCTCCTCTAGCTCTTCAGTTCTAGCTTGCTAGCTTGAGTGAGCTGTCGCTGTTCCCCAAGAATCTCGACATAGTTGTGGATTTGGGCTTCTAGGAAAGCAAAGTCTTTGTTCCTTTCACTATCTCGTTTGGCGACCTTTGATTTGGGGTTTTTGATAAACACGGAGGTGTCTGTTGAGTGATTCCAAGGACTTCCCATTGGTGCTAATAAACCTCTGGTCTTGCTCTTCAATGGTGCTGCGGCATTTCAGGCCTAAAGCTTAGAGTGCAGGCTTCAATCTTTCTAGGTCCAGAGAGGCCAACTCCTCCCACGAGGAAAGTGCAGACAGATCGAGATGGGTGCCAGCATGGGTCAGGGCACTGCTTGTCTCTTTAGGCCATCCAGGAAAGGTGCCGTTCTCCCATTTCTTCTCAAATTCGGTCTGTGTCTTCCCAAAAGCTCACTCTGATCTCGAAGGGACTTCACTCTGTGTAACATTTCAAGGTATCTCTTGTACTCTGCATTCTTCCTTTCTTTAGAAAGGTCAAAGATTGACAGCTATGTGATATAATCCAGTTTCTCTGACGCCTTCAGTTTGATGTACTTGAGGCAACAGTCATGGAGCCAGAGGTAACGGCACGTCCGTCTTCATCTGTGAACTCCACCAAGTTCTTTGCCTCTTCACTTGGGTTCTCTTGTTCTTTCAGGAGCTCCTCTAATTCCACTGACATTGGCACACAACTATCATTTCTTTGTGTGGAATTCCTTTGTTTGTACCTGTTATAGAATTCAGCAAATGCATTCGTCCTGAAATAGCATGGAGCTCCTCCTTTTGGAACCTATCCCTATTGTCATACAAACCTCCCAGGTTCCCACCGATCTCCATATACCTGTCTTGCATGGCCAGAGTGTGGTGGTCGGAAGTGATCTGGTCCCGGAGCGTGGGCTTCTCAGTGAGCATCTCTTTAACCATTATGTCCGTGAGGCATTCCTTCTCCTCAAGGTACCGCTGCTGCTGTTCTAGTATTGTCTTCATTGTTCTTGGGGGCGGCACCTCAATGGTTGTATTTGAAGCCAGTAAGAATATATTTTAATTTTGTCCATTTAACATTGAAAAAGTTCAGTAAAATTTTCTGAAATTTTTTGAATTCTTTGTGAAGAATAGAGACAATGGCATAGGGTATTGGTCTTTTTTTTTTTTTTTTTTTTTGCCATTTTCCTTAAAACTCTCCCACCTCTAATATATGTCTCAAAATATTCTCTTGCTATGAATTCTTATGATCAAGAATCTGAGACAGAGTAGGTAAGTTTATATTTTTGCAAGTGCAATAGGTTATGTTTAATTTTAAAACTAAAAGTAGAATTAAGAGTTATTACAAAATGAGAATAATCCCTATGAAAATGGAATGGATTTTCCTTAAATGTGATAGCAATTAGAATTGGAAAAGATAAATAGATAACCCTTTCTATGTGGAGTAATTGAGGAGGCTAGAACTCCTGATTATAAAATGTTTGTTAAATTTAATAATTTATCATTTTTTCCCTTAAAACATATCCTCTAAGGATATAAATACCTGAAATATTATAGGTAGAATATTGTAATTGAATCCTCAAAGTCCTGAAAACTCACTCATACCCCTTGATCAGTTTTGTATATA
>NW_004524644.1:8882821-8889526 GCF_000260255.1 Octodon degus
TGAGTATAGTAGTTAATGGACTACGACAGCTTAAGGGACAAATGCCTAACAAAATGGGACCAGCATGGCTCTGGCTGTGGTTGATGGATTGTAGTAGACATAGAAGACCTACCCTGACTGTGAGCAGTACCGGTCAGTAGGATTGTAGCCTAAACGAATAAAGGAAATGAAGAAAGCATCTTAGTTACTTCACTTATGCCAGAGACAAAATACCTGGCACCCAAATTTAAAGGAGGAAAGCTGTACTTCAGCCTACAATTCATTAGATGTTTCAGTTCATTGGTGACTCACTCTAAGGTGAAGTGACATGGCAGAGCAATATTGCAGAAGAGCAACAGCCCATGGCAAAGCAGTGCAGGCAAAAGGCAGCAAAGCAGTAAACCTGCTTCTCCATGTTTCCCATTCCAAGCTGCCTACCTCTTGAGTCATACCACCCACACCTAAGTGAGCCTTCCATTAATCACACCCAGAAATATCGTAAAACAATCAGTAAAGTAATGTAGTGATCATTCACCCACAGGGGCAACATCAAAGTTGTAATCCCAGTACCACACACCTTAGATCAAGCCACCTTTGAAAAGTCCCACTCATCACCTCATGAATGCTTTGGTGGACCCTGGGTATAAATTATTATAAAAGGTTCATTTCTGTTTCTTCAGAGGATCTCCAGTCTTGATCTTCATGTTGCATATTGTCTCCTTGACTTCCCACACAGACTTATCTTTCTCTCTTAGAACTTTCAGCCTCCTGCTGTGGACACAAACAGGACCCGAGGGTCATCTCCAGGCTTTGACCTTGAACTTGACCCTTCAGATTGCCAGGACTCAGAAACCTTTCTTACACTCTTCCGTGCCTAACTCAGTGGGCAGCTGTTGTAAGCCTGTCTTGTAAATCCTTATGTATTTGTATATTGTGCATTAGAACTGCTTCTCTAATGAGGACTGATTGATAAGAAGAAACAATAAATATTCATTTAGAATTTCATCATCTAGCTATTCATTGTCTCATTATTTAAAAATGTTAAATAATTACATGTTTTTGTAGGAATAACTTCTGACAGAGGACTTGTACTCTTTTATCTTAAACTCAGAGGAGAGCCTGTGCGTACTAGTTTTCTAAGCACTAATGTACTAATTCTTTCTATGCCATAGCAGGTGTTCGCTATGGATCACTCCAATATTAATCCCCCCCACACACACACTTTAGCATCAAGTTGGAATTTAAAAATAAAAGCTCATTTTTTCAGTAAACAGTACTGTAAACTCTACTCCCTATTTGAACTGCTTGAATCCAAACAAACTTTTTTGCATCAGTTTTCAATGTTATTTTTAAATCCAATTTCTAGTCCAAATATATGATTGTCTTATACATAAGTCTTAATTCTAGGACTTTTTTCTTTCTTGTTTACATTTTATTATTTATTATACTGGTATAGGACAGACTAATTTAGAATTAATTGTGTTTTCTGCATTCTAGACTTTCAGATAACTCTCAACTTTCTACAGAGACTGTCTTCACTATTCAGAGACACAAGGATGGTAGATATTGAAAAGTGAGTGGTGTTTAGAAGAAAATATTGTTGCATAAACTTATGATTATAAGCCTTAAAATGTACAAAAAGCTACAAAGTATGCATTAAAAAATATAGACATATTTTATGAGGTATACTGTTGTATTACCTAAGGAAATAATTGTCTTTAATGTAAATAGGATAAAAATATGCAAGTGAAAGTTTCCAAGGTATAATGTTTTAAAAATTCCTAATGTTAGTATAAATTATATCTAAAATAAAATAGAAGAACCAATGGAAAGTAATCTTGAAAAGCAGTGATTATTACTTTTGAAAACAATAAGCCCAGATAAATAAATTATATAAAAACAGTTAAAGAAGAATACTCAACTTAAGAGAAGATAACATATCATATTTATTAACTGTCATTGAACTACATGATGGTATAAATCCAACTGTGGCTTTAGATATGGACATAAAGAACTCTGATGCTATTCTATTACAGAATAAAGTTGTCAAATAATTTACAGATAGGTCTTTGTGATGTCTCACCCAAAGACCCCTTTGAAATGATGTATAAATCTAAGCATCACTATGCTATAATTGCTTCTGAAAAATTCTTGTGTAGGACCAAGCATACACAAACATGATCAAGAGCATTATGTGCCATATAAAAATATTCAAAAAAATTATAAATTTTAACCATATCATGACTGAGGAGAGATTGCTTGGTGGTCTAACTGTCTGCCTGGCAAGCACAAGGACCTAGGTTTGATCCCTGCTAACACATATTGTGTTAGCCTTGGAAGCTCCCAGCATTGGGGAGGCTGAGACAGGAGGATACTATGAGTCTGAACTGAGTAGTGAGACTCTGTACCAAATAAATAGAAAGAAAGAAAGAAAACTTTAAAAATTTAATATAAAAAGAAAAGTATTTATGAAATTTATTGAGAAGTTAGACCTTAAATGAAATATAACAATATATAATAATGCATAGTATAGAATATATATATATATATATATGTTCAAATAATTTCATACATATTCAGTTATATTCATACAATTTACAAAAATTAAATTTATATATCTCTCACTCTTCTCTCATTGCCAGGACAAATACCTGACAATCAAAATTAAGGAAAGGAAGGTTTATTTAGCTCATTGTTACTGGAGGTTTCAGTCCATACTCAGCTGGCTCCAAGCCAGACTGGCACATGGCAGACAGCAGCTTTTATGGCGGCAGCAAAGAGAAGAGATCAGGAGCAATTGGGAGGAGCAGTGAAAATGGCAACAGAGAGCAAGTCTGTGCCCCTTAAACTGCATTCTGGCTATCTATCCCAGGAAGACACTAACACCCATAATCCCAGCAGCATTTACTCCCATAATCCAAGCAGTACTCACACCCATAATTCCAGAGCTAGATCATGTATTATTCACAAAATCTAGAAATCTGGCCCATAACTGCAGGAGGTTTTGGGAGGACAACTAGGGAGGACAAATATAATGTGCTTTAAATAGGGAATGAAACATGGTGGTGAAATACATATGCTAATACAAGGATTTTTGATAATGTCAGCATTAAACACATGCTTTGGATCATTCATTAACAAACTAATTTACTTAAAAATATTTACTAAATGCCTATTTTACTATCAAAAACAAAATAAATATTATCCCTCATTTACATTCCAGTAAACATATTGTATCTCATAAAAGTAAATTAAATAAGGCCATAGTAAAGTAATAAAGTATTTATTTATTTTGCAGTACAGGGGATTGAACTCAGGACCCTGCACTTGCCAGGCAAGTGCTTATTCTACTGAGCTGTCTCCCCAGTCCCTAAAGTTTTACTTTAATAGTCAATAAGCTAATTAAATTATGGATCCTGCTTCTCTTTAGCAGTTATGTCAACCTCAGATTACTTACAGGACATAAAAGAGAAGGAAATAGCATTACAATTAAACCACTGTATTCGTATGACTTTTACCTGTAATTTGTTAAACTTGACTGAATAAAATATTCGAATATCAAGCAGTTATGTTATATATATATATATATATATATATATATATATATATAATTTTCTTAGTAGTGGAGCAAAATACAGCAGAGATAACAATGCTATGAATTGGAAAACTATGACTCAGTATTCTAGAGTACAATATTTGATTGAAATTATACCTTCTTTAAACAGTGTGCCTGGGGTCCAGCCAAACAGCTCAGCAGATTGAAGTGCCTGTTTAGGCAGTAACAGGGACCAGGGATTTGATCTCTGGGCCTGCTGTGCCCAGGGAGCCTTGAGACTGGGTATGGTGGTGCACCTGCAACCTATAATTCCAGCATTTGGGAGGCTGTAAACAGGAGGATTACTACGAGTCCAATCTACACAGTAGACCTTGTACACCCTTTACACCCTGTCCTAAATACAAAATAAATAAATAAATAAATAAAATAAAAATAAACAGTGTGTGAAATACAAACTGATCAGAGTTATACATCCTGTCTCAGATGTCAGAATTATGATATGCATGTGACCTTTTTATTAATTTTAAAAATAGTAATTTAATTTCCTATGCACAATATAAAGTATGTGTGAAAATACTTCTCTCTGGGAAACAATTTTAATCCCATATCCTCTGAATCATCTGAGATTGTGTTCATTTGAGAATTCATATTATTGATAAAACCATCCACTTTTTTTCACACTGAGGCTCTTTCACTCTGTGGATATAAAAATTAAGGCTCATGAAAAAGTAAATAAATAATCCAGTATTTGTAAAACTTTTCTGTAGATTTGCTTTGTTTTTTGTGTTATACTGAACTCATGATTTCATCAAGGATCTGCCCATAGTTAAGGCTACTCCACTTTCTTACATGTTAACCTATTTTTCATTAAACTGATAAAAATGAGATAAAAGATCACTGATTGATATAAATATAAGGGTTTTGAGCTTACTATGTGTGTCTATAGAGCACCTTTGCTTAAAGCAAGACAAGACACTTGTTTTGGGTGGAATAAAACGCACATGAATAAGCCATTAAAGAAGTAAGAATACAATGATTTTAAAGAAAAAACAGATTCAGAGACTTAGATGCAGTCAGTACAATTGAAGTGTCTTGAAACTTACACATTGTTAACTTTATGGTAAACCATTGTCTTGAATGAACACTTTTAATAGAAGTTTATTATAAGTAAACTATAATAATCAAAAATAGCTTTTTTTTTTTTTGCTCCGAATGCCTTCAGGGCACATTGGGCTGGCTTGAGTTGTGGGGATCGAACCACAACAACCTGAACCTGACTGCTTTGTTGAAGCAGCCACTTAAAGAACCGAGCTAAGGGGCGGGCCCCAAAAAATAGCTTTTAAATTAAGGTCTATTAATATCTGATTGGATGAAATTACGGCAAATATTGTGCAGCTCCTCAAAGTTAAATTGTCTTAATGGCAATGTGAGATAATTTAGATGATAATAGATGAAGGGAAGAGTAGATAAAATCTTACTATATTTTATTTACTTATTTTTTATTTAATAAGATTTTTCATATTTTGTAATTTAAATCTTTAATGATATGTAATACACAGAATTTGCATTCTTTTTGTAATAAAATGTAATTATAAGTTAATGGCACAGTTATAATTTTAAAAGCAAATATGTTAAGGAGCTAAATAACAGATTTCTGCATAGTCTTTGCACATAAGGAAATTTGAGTAGGAGGCAGAGAAGACAAAATTTTAAGTTTGCTATTATATTTTCAAATCCATAGGAAATATAAATTCATATTGCTATCTCTTAGGTATACTGGAGTTTTGCATTATAATGATACATTGATTTTTACTCATTCTCTATGTAGCTCTTTTTTTATATGCTATTTTATCAGGGACTCCAGCAGTGAGCCTCAGATCTCCTGTGAGGTGTTACGCACACTGAGAAAGAGAAAGAACAAGAGACAAAGTGACAAAGTGATGTCTGCCATCCAGTGATAGCCAGGTGTTCACAGGGAATAGGATGCCATGAGGCAGCCAGAGACTTGGTGTTTATTGATTGAGGAAATGGTGGGGGGATTCTTGGATGACTTAGGGGTGGTCTTATGCTAGGAAAGATCATGCCTTGGAATGTTTGTAGGCTTGGTGGTCTCTGTCTTAGTATTAGCGGTTTTAGTCTGAGTTTTAGTAGATAGGAGAGGATGGTCCACTCTACTGAGAGAATGGGAAATTTCAAAAGAGTTACTCCAATAACCCCAATCCTCCATGCTTCCATTATGAAATAGGTAAAACTCACTATTGTGAAAGTGTTGTCCCCAGCAATATTTAACATTACTGTCTCACTAAATCTTCCAGTTTCAAGGTACATCCATGTTCCTACAAAGGTCACTTTCTTAAACAAGAATTGCACAAAATAAAGCTCAAAAGATAGCTAAGATTTTACATTATTAAATTTAAGAAAATATATTTTCTGCACATCAAGTGTGGGCCAATTAAAGATAAGAAAATAAGCACACCCTACAAGGTTGAAGCTAAACCACTGAAAGATGCAACAGTGGCTCCCAATATCATGACCACTGTCTTTTCTTTCTTCTACTTCTCAGCTATTATAAAGTCTGAGCCGTCCTAACAAAAATCTGCATACATTGTCCTTGGAAGAACCGAACGTGCTAGTTTCAGATTGGTCCCAAGTGGAGAGCTTTGAGAACAGTTCTCACATGGAATAGAAATGTGTGACTGGTCAAGTACACTTGCCCAATCAGCTTGTCATACCCTAGTAACGTGTCTCATTATCCCCCCTGAGGAACATAAATCCCCATAATCCTCATAGGATGTTGAGCGGGGAGAACTCATCATCTTTATGCAGCTACGTCCGGCTGCAAGAGGCCCTAACTACTGTTGATTATACACTCTCCGTAGATCTTGGAAAATTGTGGCTATGCTGATAGGTTAAAAAGAAGAATACAGCCCATCAGAAGACAATGAGGAAAAAGTTAATGATTACACATGAAGGAATGCTGAGCTGCTTCTTTAATAAGAAGTTTGAAGAAGAGTAACTTGACTATTGTTTGTGCTTATACAGCCCAAATATGAGAAGAAGCAAGTTAGCTTTTTTTTTTCCTTTGAAAATATAACAAAAAGAGAGTCCCAGCCCAGGCACAGAGTGGGCCGGACCCTCTCCCAGCCCCTTGGGCCGCCCCCCATCACTCC
>NW_004524644.1:8893517-8918553 GCF_000260255.1 Octodon degus
AAATAGGATCACAAGTCCACATCTTGTACAGCAATTAACCACTAAGAAGAATATATGCAGTGTATTATTTGTTGAAACTGTACTTTTGATTGGATTTGAAACTGTCTCATTGCTATCTGTTTATCAATAAAACTTTGAAAAAAAAAAGAAAGTATAACAAAAAGAGATATGGGATAAATTACCACAAGTATGATGGTCACAATCCTAGAAAGCTTAACCATACTGTGGTTGTAACTGAAAAGAGACATGTCAGTGTAAGTGCTCACTTCACCTCTGATGAAACATTAGTGTTTCCATTCACGTGCACCCAGGGCAGTACTGGAATCTTGCGCAGTGAAGAGGCTTAAGCTCCCAGATGTTCACAAGAATAGCTTTCTTCTCTGAAAATTTCAATGACCATTTAGGGTTTTTATAAATTGTCACTCCCTCCCTTCAGAGGGATTACTTTACCAGTTCCTCTGGAACTGGAAATAAATCAAGAGTGTTGCGGGCCTTTAAGGCTCCCGTTCTTGCCTTATTTTCTTGATTTTCCAAAGCAACTTTTAGACAAGTCTTGAAGTAAGTGAAATTAATCTTCCTGGAAAAATCTACTGTCTCCACGTTTTTAGTAAATCTCTCCCTAGTGAGGAGCAGGAAACTAAGAACAATTAAAAACTCATGAATGAATATTTTCTCTTTCAATTATCATGTAAAATCAGGAGTAAATTTTGAATTAGGGATCTGCTTCAACTCAATATGCCTGTAAGTCTAGAGGATGATTTTATAGAGGAGGAAGTTAAAATTGATTAACTGAATATGCTTAGTCATGGCATTCATGATTATTCCTCATGGGAGATGGAATTCTTCCTGGCTAAGGCACTGTAGTTTGCCTAAGGCCCCCTCAGGCCACTTTACTGGGGCAGGATGTAAGGCTCTTGACTGGCGTAGTCCCTCTCTGTGTTCTGGGCTGTCCATCTGCCAGTGCCATGGGTAAGGCCCATTATCCATTGACACATGAACCAAGGCCTTGTTGATGTCTGGATACAACCATGTGCCTAGTGTCTAGTCCTTAACTGAGCTTGGCTTAGGTTTTCATTTGTTCAACATAGGTGTCCTGAAAGCACTGTCTGTTGTCAGAGTCATAATTTTGGGCTGTATTTTGTCTGAGCCCTTCTCCTTTCATAGTCATTGAAATCCTCATTATTTAAAAAAGAAAAATCCTTGTTTAGTAACTGAATCGTATTTTAAAATGTGTGGTCTCTCTGGGGCACCAGCCTCTTTTGGAAATGGGAGGGAGACAGCCATATCCCCTGAACAATGAGTATGAGGACAGAATTGTTCATCACCTTTGTTTCTAAAGGTAGCTGTAAGTACCACAGTTTTTGCATCTTTGCAGAGATAAAGAACAACAAAAGCCCAAAGTGAGTTGTATGCTACTTTCCTTATCTTTTATAGTAATGATCTAACTAAAAATAATATTATAATTTGGGAAGCCACTCTTCATCCAGCTTCCACTATTTTCTAGTTACAGCTTCTAAGGATACAGCTTGATGGCCTCTTAGCTGCGATCTGCAGGTATTTCTCATGCATGTTATGGGGCATATGGAGAGAGAGCAAGAACTAGGTCTTGGTCCTCTAGACAACACCCCTTGCACAATGAGACAGACCAAGCTCTAGGTAGACTTCTTTGAAGCAAGCATGGCTCTGGTGTCTCCTAGCATTCCAGTGTCCCCTTGGGGCTATCTATAGCTTAGGACTCTCCATTCCACAGCCTACCTACTGCTTAGAGAAGAGTGTGGAACCTTGTGTGTATTTTCTTAATAATCCCATGAGATCAGGATAGAGACTTTATCTGAGAATCCCTTAGCTTCTTGAGAAACAGTAAACTCTTAAGAGATCATCATTGAGTCCATTGGAGATTTCCTTAGACAGTAGACTTTTAAGAGATCAGAATGGAGACCTCCCCTGGATTAGAGTTCTCTTAATTCCTAGCCAACTAAGAAACCATGTCTTTTACCTTTGTCTTGGTGATACTTTAGTAAGGCAGTAGAGATTTGACAGAATTAGACAAAAACTAAGTTAAAAGAATGATCTTAACTTCTGCATACTCAGTGCCAATTTACTTACTGGCTCTTGCTTTCTTCTGCTCAGTCACTCAGGCACATTTTTCTAAATTACCTGCCTTTCTGTTGAAAAGAGAAATGTGATCAAACCCAATTGAGAAAAGTACTGGGGAGGAGACCCCCTGTGTTTCTTGAAAACAGAGGCTTTAACTTTTTTCTACTAGAATGATATTTCCATGAGATTAGTTGAAAAATATATGAAATCATAAAGGAAGAATCATGTGACTTACCTACATGATCAACCAAAATCTCCAGCAAATTTATTAGAATCCATATGAGAGACCTACACGATGACCACACTGTTCATCAAACTTGGTTGATCCATGTGCCTAACTCTGCAGATGAACCAAAATGACCACCAAACATGGTGAAATCCTGGGCCTGAATAACGTCATGAACTACAATAGCCTCCAAATATGGCAGAATGGTGGTCGGGGGAAGGAAACAAGGCACTGAAGAAGCGACTCACTAATGATAACCAGAGACAGAAGGCCAGCTACGACAAAAACCAGTTAGACTCTGAATACAAAATAGGGTAAACTGAAGCATAAGACTGAGTTACCAATAGCTATTGTTCCCCACAAAGTGAGAAAGCAGAGTAAAGTGTCTTGGAGAACAGACAGGTGAGGACACAAAATACACATAAAACTCTAAGTCACACAGGTGGGAACTCAATGACCTGTTCTGCACCTTGGTTAGAACAGGCAATCCAGCAGCTCACTACAGACTTGTATTCACAATGGGTGTCAGAAAACGGGGAAGAAAGAAATGGAGAGATAAGCCTGAGGCAGAGCAGTGGGCTCCTTGGTCTGGGAAAACAGAGACCATCTACTTTCTTTCCCATCCCACATGATAGTTCACATTAAAAATCTCTTCCCCAAACCATGAGAAATCTTTCTAACTTTTCAGCTTCCACTTATTTTTACCTGTCAGTTTGTCTGGCCTCTTCACTACTGCCACAAAGGATTTGAGCCCACTGGTGAACGGAAGCTCATTCTGGAATAGGAAGAGCAATATAGAGTTTGCAAGGGGAAAGAAAAAGGTATCACTTGTTAAAGGAAATTCCTAGGCAGTAAGGAATGCCTCCTATGAAGAAGGAATCAATCCTTCCAAAATTTGGGGTGGGGAGACAGCTCAGCAGTCTAAGCACCTGTCCAACAAGTGCAAGGATGAGGTTTGATCCCCAGTATAAGCACCTCAGCAGTCTAAGCACCTGTAATCCCAGGGATGGGGAAGCTGAGACAGGAAGATCAGTAGGAATATGAGCTGCATAGTGAGACCCTGTACTAAATAAATAAATATAATTCTTTTTTAAAAATTAAAAGTCCTTCTAAAATTTTATGCTTAAAGAAATGGAACATGAAAAACCACTATGCCCAAAATTCATATTCATGATGTACACATTAGAAGACAGAAGTACTGAAAGTGCTCTTGCAAGAAAATAAATCAGGTGGGAGAGGTTATAAACTAAGCCTCCAAGAAAAGAATAGGTGATATTGTCATGATTAAAGATTTCAAATCATGAGGATAATTGAGAACCAGGAGTTTATTTCCCACATAGGACACAAACAGCAATAAACAAACAGTAAATATCATAATGAAACTCTTTTATTCATGAATTAGGACTAGAAAATCTAGTAAAAAAAACTGGTCATAGAGTTTAGAACTGAACTATCCATTTGTATGTGAATCAAATAACTCACAAGGTTTATAAATAATTAAACATAGCTCTGTATGAGAGTTTAAAAATAGTTTAATATGCATAGGTACTGAGATTCCAGTTTAAAAAAGCAAACAAAATGCATCTTCAAATAAGAGGCATAGAATATAGACAGATAAGGGCTGGCCAAATAGCTCAGCAGATTAAAGCACCTGCAAGTAGGTGCAGGGGCCTGGGGTTTGATCCTTGGGCCTGCCATGCCAGCCCCACCTCCAGGGTACACTGAGATGGCAATTGACACTGAGATTGGTGGCCCGCACCTATAATCCCAGCTCTTGGGAGGCTGTAAACAGGAGGATCACTACAAGTTCCAATCTAGTAGTGAGACCCTGAACATCTTTTAGACCCTTCCCTAAAATACAAAAAAAAAAGAAAGAAAGAAGAAAGAAAGAAAGAAAGAAAGAAGAAAGAAAGAAAGAAAAAAAGAAGAAAGAAAGAAAGAAAGAAAGAAAGAAAGAAAGAAAGAAAGAAAGAAAGAAAGGCATATAGATAGATGAAAAACTATACAAGAATGATTCATAAAATTTACAAGATTATCTTAGTGACCATTAGCTGATAATGACTAAACACACACACACACACACACACAAATACACAGAGACAGAGAAAATCACATTTACTTTATTTAGTAGATAAAATAGAAATATCTTACTAAAATAAATAAAAACTTCAGTAAAGAGGGTATTAAAACTAAATATATTTGCATATGAATAGAACAAATGAAGTGTAAGTTTTAAAAAATCCTTAACAGAAAATTTAAAAAAATTTACAAATGAGATAATTGTAGAAATTTGAAATATGGAATTAATCACACTGAGTAAATAGTTTAAATTAAACCATTTATATTTCAAAAGAAAAATAAAGATTAGAATGTTAAGTCTGGGTCTGAACCTCACATTTCCTGGCTAAAACCTCCTGAGTGATCTTTTCCAGGCACAATCATGGGCAATTATGAATGCCTTTTGGGGACTAGAATGGGTTTTCTCTGCAGCTTTAAGAAAACTAATTTTTCTAATAGGGTTCTCAAGTCTCTAATAGGATTGCAGTCCTGGCCAACACTATGATTTTAGGTTGGCAAGTAACCCAGAAAAAACCTGATTTCATTACCCAGTGCAGCTATCATGTAACAATCAGGGATTTTTTTTTTTGTACCAGTGATTGAACTCAGTACTTTATGCTGCTGAGTTATCTCCCCGAGATTAGAGTTTCTAATCTAATAAAAAAAAATGTGGCAAGTTGTTATGAAGCCATGACAAAAGATGAACATTTTTTTTCTTTTTTATTTACCTCCCCCAAAATTCATATGTAAATATTTTGATCTATAATTCAAACTTTATAGAGGTATACCTTTCTTTTATATATTTTTGGAAGCAAAATTCTGTTCCATTTAGGGTATTCAGCTGCTTAATTTATTAACAGAGGATTAAATTAGTTAAAAAAAACTTAGATACACACACTTGAATAAGAATCATCATTGGACATGTTTAATTTATATTCCTCTAACTCACATAACACCAGTACAAATGTAATTATATGTAAATATATATAAATGTTTACATAACTAGGAATATAGCACAGATTGCAGTGCCTTGAATAATTTATATTTTCACATATTTTAAACAACCTCGTCTACCTAGAATAGCTAGAATATATCTAACTAGCTTATGATTTATAATTATTTTGCAAATTCTTGTGTTAAATTTGTTAATGTTTTGCTGAAGAGTTTCTTTATGTTTGTAATGACATTTGTCTGTCTTTTCTTTATAAAACCTTCATCCTCTCTTGCTTGTTGGGTAGTGTAGGTCTCATGAAATGAGTTGAGACATATAATTGATTCCTCAAATGTTAAAGTTCAACAGCAAACCTACTTCGACCTAGTTTTCTTTTTTTGTAGATTATTAGTCATTGATGAAATTTCATTAACAGAAACAGGCTTATTTAAAATTTATATTTGTCCTCCTGTGAGTTTAGAATGATATGATTAAATTATTCTACTGTATCAAAAGTATCAATCTGTGACTACAATTCATAATGTGCCTTCATTATTCTTTCAGTATACATGATAGCAATAGTGACAGTCATTCATTTCTATTAATAATTCTCATTTTTTCTTATTTTGTATGACTGACATTTACCAATGTTATCATTCTTTATACTGAACAAGTTTTGCTTTGTTGATTTTCTCTATTCATTTCCTACATTCAATTCCACTGATTTTACTCTAATTTTTGTTATTTTTTCCTGTTATTTACTTTAAAATTTATTTGATCTTAGTATCCTAGAATCTCACATATGAAACTTAGATTATTGATTTTTTTAAATCCCAAATTCAAATCATATCCAAAAATTTAGAAAATAACCATAGAAAAATTAAATTATTCTTAGACCATGGATATTAGCTTTAGAATTTAAATAAAATCTTGCTGATATAATCTTAGCTTACTAGTATTTAAATGTATAGTTGCTGGAGCTGAAGAGATAGTTCAGCAGCACAAACACCTGCCTGGAAGCACAAGGTCCTGAGTTTGACTCCTGGTATTAAAAAATAAATGTTTAGGTGCTGAAAAGAAACATGAAATAACCGGTTCAATAAATATATCTAATGCAAAAAAAATGTAATCACTGTTTCAATGAATATGTTTAGTGTAGTGAATGGAATAGAATGGAAATCACAATTGCATATATTTTTTGCCAAAATTATCAACAGATAATTGGCTTTGGATTTCTGCTAAAAATCTCTGCACAATCTTATACATGGCTCCCAATTTCAAAATTTGTGATACTTATGATTGAATTTTAAATATTAACAGCACATATTTAAGTCTCTTTACATTTAATGAAGATTAGATGTGTTCTCCAATAGGTTCTAATTTTTTACAATTTTCCAGTAAATTATTTTTTATAAAGGTCTTAAAGTTTATCAGTGTGTACTTATTCTTACTATGCAAATGTTTTTATCCTACTTTGAGGTTATGATGTTCTTTATTGAATTAAGATCCATCATTTACTTTGGGATTTGTTTGCCATCGCTGAAGGAAAACATGATTTTTTCTGTTAGTTGCCTGGCATGAATGGCAATTGATCAATTTCCCATCTCTGTCTATTGGTATATGATAACTCCATTTATATTTATACGAAGACTTTAAACCTTCTCAAATTAAATCTAGAATTATGTTACAGATGTCTGAAGCTCATTACAGTGCATGAGGTGATTTTGTCTTCAGGTACACTTTGATATTATGTGTACCTTAAGAAGCAATCCAGCATAAGCCTTCTGTTTATGTCACTAGAAAACAAAGCGTTGTTATATATCACGGGTACTGTTAATTATACTGCTGTGCTATGCATCATTAAATCTCAAAATGCTCAAAGGCATGTCAGGAGGATTTGTTTTTAGTGAAGCTAAACTATTTTTAAGACTCAGATTTTATTGAACAGCACATGTGACAACTGAAAATTGTGAAATATATCACCGCTTTCTCAGTCTTGGTTGAAAATAATATATTGGCAAGTTCAATTTTCAATCAAAATTTAACTCCTTTTAACCAGCAAGAAATTAACAAATTTAAGAAATTTAACCAGCAATAATTACAACTTCCACAATTTTCCCTGAAGTTTAGTTAAAGATACATCCACTATTACTCCACACCAAATCTGAGTAATGTACAATGTGTAACAGACACAAAGACAAAATCTCTACCAAAATATTTTTGTGACTTAAATTGCCAAATCATGTGAAAAATCAATTACAGTGCAAGAGACTAAAATAATTGCTGAAAATCTATATATTGGGACTTCCACTTAAGTACTAGTAAAATGAAAAGTGATGTGGTTTTTCATGTGGGATGCATTAAATTGAGAGAATTATCTGATGTAAAGCATTTGTCTGCCAAAAAACATAAAAAGAACATAAAAAGGATAGTGTTAGTTTAACATGTTTGACTATGAGTAAGGAAAAACTCCACGTTAGATATTATTATTAAGAGATGGTCTAGCACCCTCACGTTATAGAGAATGAAAGTTTGATAGATACTGAGATATAGAGATACATAGACATTGATCAGCTCTGTTAACCTGATCAGAATCAGACAAAACACACTTTATAAGTTTTGTACTGTGTATAATTTCCAAAACCTAAAATTTAAAGAAAAATATTGATTTGGCTAAAAATATGAGGAGATTTCATCCATGATCAGCTGGATCTAAGGCAGAAGTAGCTTAACAGAAGTGTATGACAGAGAGAAGTTTAGCTGATAGTCATGAGGAAATATGGCAGGAAAATAGTGCCAGGTAGGTGGGGTTGAGGGAATGGCTATAGACTCCAGGCCAAGCATACCTGCCCCACACATACAACCCCCAGGTGTGCTGCACCAACCTTCTCAGCAGATATGGAAGCTAGTCCTAACTGACCCATCGCAATGCTTGTCAATTCCATAGCTAATATCTCTCTTTAAACCCTATATAATCTCCAAATAAACACAATAGCAAGTACGTCCTGCCATAAAAACAGTCCTTATACAAGTAGAAATGTGACAGTCCTTTCTCTAAAATCACAAGAGTTCCAGCATTTTCTAAATGTCTAAGTAACTTTAGTTTGAGACCCTGAGCAAAGTCATCAAAAGCGTGGCTCATAGTCCAAGGTTACGGGATTATGGCACAGGCCAAGCATTTCTTTAATGGGGGAATAGTAGACAGAAATAAATTCAAGTCAGAGAAGGGTCAAAACCTAACAGAACCAACATTCATCCTGGAGCTCTCTGTAGCTGGCTGCTGGGGCACACAGTGATAGAAACTGTGTGTAGAAGGAATTGGACAGCCCACACCCATGATCTTGCCAATTGCAGCTCATGTGGTCATGCTTAGGCTGGCTCTCCTCAGAGCCTGAAGATTTTCTCATCAGATGCTCCATTTTCCTAGAATGTACAATTTCCTAACATGTCTACTGAGCCTTTGGATCTAGTCTTACAACTATAATCACTGCCTTCTTGTAACCTCCTTCCCTCATCTCCAAGACCTTTCTTTTAAATCTGGGTGGCAGCCATCATTAATCCACAGCTCTTTGATTCCCATGTCTGTCAAACAGGCATAGAAAGAATGAAACTGAAATCTGCTCTGAGCAGGAGTAGCTAGGCCTCTTTTGGAGCACTGTTGGGTCAGCTTTTGAATGCTTGGATTTCTGAGAGAAGGGAAATAGATATCTGAAACTAGGTTTCCAAAATGGTCCACCTCCAGGCTGCTGACTTTAATGAGTAGCTTATACGTTTGAGCCCTTGACCCTCCACATATTGGGTGTTATTAATTTATAGAAAATCCTCAAGGAATCTATATTTTGTACAATATATAATCTGTACATCTTTATTTTGTGCTTTAGCCTTTCTCTCTGACACAATTCCATAACTCTGCTTTCCTGTTGTAATGAATTAAGTAGATTTAATTTGCAATGTTCCCCAACACTATGTCCTTATGATGTCCAGAACACCTACTCGTGTGCTCCATCATCCTACCAGGATTATTTCAAAGCCAGTCAAAATAACACTTCACTCTAAAAGCCACAGTTTACATTCCTTTAAAATTCTACTTTCTTAAATTTTACATCTAGTGTGCTAAAAAGCAATGGTGTAGATGCAACTTTTTCACAATATATTGGAATTACTCTTAGTGTCCTTTGACAAGAAAAAGTAATGCAAGATTTTATACTTTAATACAATACAGTAGATAATCTCCAGAATTTGCAATTAAATTAGTAGGTACTTTATTTTTTGCTTTTTTATTATCTAAAGAGAATACAAAAAGTAAATAAATAAATAACCTTAGAAACAATACGTGGACAATTTACATGACCTTTCAACTTTAAATTTCCACATAAGCTACAGTGGATATTCATTTTGCCCATTTGCCCATTGTGATGGTTGACTGTGTCCAGCTGAGTAACAATTGCCAAATTAAACTAGGTCAGCACAGTTCTGAGTAAGCAAGGGAACTTACTGAAGAGAGATACCCAGCCAGGGTGAATTGTTGTCTGAATTTTGTAAGTAGGAAATGATAAATTGTTGACTCTGACTCTCACTACATCCAAAAGTGGTACAAAAACTACAAGGCCTATGTGAATTTTGGAGGCAATACATTCCTCACTTAGGGTTTTACTCCAGCCCATTTACCCAGTGACTCAGCTGCTAATTTTGAAAGAGTCCCCAACATGAAAAGTCTCTGTAACAAGTTCACATTACTGGAGGATGCTCTACCATTGAAGCATGTAACCCATCAGATCCAATGGGACTCAGCAGAAGAGAACTTTAACAATCAAGTGGATAGAATAATTTGTACTGTAGTTAGTAGTCAACCTCTTCCTTCAGACATCCTGTAATTGCCCAGTGAACTCATGTATAGTGTCATGGGTATTATTCATGTGTTTTGCAACTTGGACTCTCAATACCAAGGCTGTTCTTGCTTCAGACACTGCTGAATGCCCAAAATGCTGGAAGCAGAGAACAACAGAGTTTCCAATATGTCACTGAGGTGATCAACCTGTCCCTAGTTGGCAGACTGATTATATTGAACTGTAACCATGACTGATGACTCTGTGGTTTATTTTTACTGGCCTAGCTTATGTATTTGCAGTTACAGTCCCTGCATATAATGCTTCTTCCTAAACTATTATCTATGAACTCATGGAATTTCTTAGAAACCATCATGGAATTCCACATAGCATTGTCTCTAAACAAGTAATACATTATACAGCCAAAAAAGTGAGACAATCAGGTCATGGTCATGGAATTCACTGATCGTACCATGTTCCTTACCATCCAGAAGTGACTGCGTTGGTAACAAGGTGGGATAGTGTTCTAAAGACACAGGTGCAGTGCCAGGTAGGCAGCAATGGATTTCAGAGCTGAAGTACGGTTCATCAAAAGGTTGTGTATGGTTTGAATCAGTGTCTCTTCTATGGTATTGCGTCTTTAATACCCAGGGCTCACATGTCCGGGAATAAAGATGTAAAAGTGAGCATGCAGTCACTCACCATTTGCCCTAGAATCCACTAGTAAAATGTTTGCATCCTGTTCCTGTGACCTTATGCTCTGATAACTTAGAAGTCTTAGTTTCTGAGTAGAAAGACTTGGACTAGGAAGCAAAAAATGTTACAAACTGAATTTAAAACTAAGACTTCCTCTGGTCATTTTTGTTTCTTCATCTCTGAACACACAGGGGTGTTGAACCATACCATCAAGAGGAAATTGATCTTTCACTCTACAATGGAAGAAAGGAAGAATGCAATTAGACTGCAGCAAATCCTATAGTGTGCTTCATAGTATTATTACACCCTGTTATTAAATTTATTGAGAAACTACAACAGAATAGTCTAGACAGAATGACAAATAGTCAAAAATCTTCACTAATGAAGGTATGGATCAACCCACCAGGAAAACAACCAAGATCTTATGAGGTGCTTGCTGAAGGTCCAGACAACGTCAAATAGATAGTAGAAGAAAATAGTTACAAATATTACCTACAACCATGTAATCGGCTACAGAAATGAGAATTGTAATTGTCGTAATTTTCTACTAATATGCTTCCTATGAAATATAATGTTGATAGATCTTACATTAGTTCTTAATTATTGTGATGATATGAGGGCTGGGGATATAGTTCAATGGCATAAGCACTTGCCAGACAAGCACAAGGTTCCAAGTCCGATCCCTAGAACTACAAAAAAAGAATGCATTATGAAGGTATGTTATCATATTCAAGGTATGAAATATTAAGAGTAAGTACTACCCAAAGAAAATTTGTATTTTGTCCTGGTTAAGTAATTAATGAATTTCCCTTTGTATGCATGGCTACTATCATGCATTGGGCATAATTATAAACTTGTCTTTGTGTCTAGAGAATGGTACATAGAAATGTGTCTGGTTATTAAATGACAAGAGATGGATTATGGTAGTTAACTGTGTTAATTTGAATAAGAAATGCCAAACTAACTTGGATCAGCACAGTTCTGAGTGTGACTGAAGGGATTCATTGAAGACAGAAGGTCCACCTAAAGGTAGCTTGTAACTTGAATGGTGTAGAAGGGAATCAGAAAAAAAGGCATACTTCTGGTTTGTTCATTTTCAGAGGTGCTGCAGTATTCACCTTCCCCCAGGATGTTGTTTTCTGGCATCCAGCTTTCCAGGATAGACTTTTTATTTACTTGTTTATTTTCTTATTTATTTATTTATTTATTTGTTTATTTATTTATCTTTTCAGGAAGGGTCTACAGGGTGTTCAGGGTCTCACTACTAGATCAGACTTATAGTGATTCTCCTGTTCACAGCCTTCCAAGTGCTGGGATTACAGGTGCTCTCCACCATGCCCAGTCTCAATTACCATCTCATTGCGCCTGGGGGTGGAGCTAGAACAGCAGGCCCAGGAGTGGAATCCTCAGCCCCTGTGCCTGTTTGTGGGCACTTTAATCCACTGAGCTATTTTGCCAGCTCTCCAGTAGAGACTTCTTAGCCTCCAGCACAGATCATTCAGCCTTTCGTGGCAGAGCCTTCAGCCTCCTGAAGTGGATTTGTGCAGGATACTACAGTGAGCTCTCACTCTTTAACTGAATCCTTCCAATGTCTAGTAAGCAGAAAGGCTTATGCTCTTCCTCACCTGACACTGAGCAGCCATGATAAGGCCATATTATAAATTGTCATGAACTTGTATGACTTTTTAAAAATTAATTTTGAGAAAGAAATAGCAATATGACAATTTCAAAACCGATTGATAGGACAGCTTTAATAATTAATACATTGCATATTGTTTCTTCTTATTGGTTATTCATAGTACAAGATGCAGACATGATATTCTGTCTAAATACTATTAGTAAAAATCTTTCTTCTCATTGAATTAAGAGAAAGCAAATGTATCTCTATCATATTTTGTTTATACACATACAAAATGGTCCTTCTTTTGTATCCCCTTTTTTTGTTTAGCTTTGTTAGAGATGGATATTACATTGCCATTTAAATATTGTAGGTGCATGAATTCAGAAAAATAATCCAATATAGTTCAGTAGTCCATAAAAGTAGTGGGTTATCCACAGTACTGGCAATGTGAGAAGTTGTTGATTTGAGACTTTCACAGCTCAGCTTTACTTCTTATACTTCGTTTTTATACTTTTTCTGCTAGATGGTTAAGACCAAGATAAAGCAAGACCTATATAGTACAAGAAATGCAACTTTTGTATCTGGTAAGGTTAGTCAAGTTACCTCATGATTTATCCTGAAACCCTGTACTGCAATTTGCAGATCTTTTGTCAGTGTCAGCCATGTGGATGAGTCACGGCCATTGCTTGGCCAATTTGCTCTCTGTAAAAGCCTGAGAGAATGTTTTCTCTCCATTTGACTCTCCTTAGGCACACGCTACATCATTGACCACATTGCTCTGTGGCCCCATAATCTCCTTGATCAGAAAATTTGAATCATAACTGAGTTACATGATGTTACAGTACAGGTTCTCCAATGTCCTAAGTCTTCACTGACCTTGAAAGGCTAGGACCAAAATGTTGGCTATCCTTGCAGCCTTTCTTTATCTCTAATTTTGGGTCTGCAAACTTAGGTTGTTAACCCTCCAGAAGAGACCTGTATTTTTCTACAATGAAGCAGAAAATTTGTCTTTTATCCTGGGGAAGTTATTATATACTTATTGTTGTATATACTATTATATACAATATTCAGTAAATACGTTTCTTATCAACAATCCATTAATTATTGGTCATCAGGATTATATTTTAGCACTAGTAATAGGTTAAGTACAATGGAAAATGTAATACGAGCAAAATCTTAATGACTTAATCCAAGGATCAATTTCTTATTATGGGAATTCAATATCGCTGAATTCTGGTAAATATATATACATATATTATATGACCAAAAATATATTTTAATGTTTTACAACATATCCCTGTAATAGTACATACATTTACATTTTTAAAAATTGTTTAAATTTGGCAAGAGGGAAGGACTGATACTGCATTTTTGAATATCCATTAATAACTCTATCTTGATTTTTATAAGTAATTCTGATTGCAATCAATATAATTTTCAAATGAGAATTTGAAAAACTAATGCTATTTTCTATTGTAATATAAACAACATGGTAGGGGTTAAATGTGGGCTCTGGAGAGAGGTTTACTTGTTTTAAATCTTACTTTCCACCATACATTTCCACCATGAGAATATTGGTCAAGGTGCAGCTTTAGAGTACCTTTTCTCATGTGGAACATAAGGGCAAAATATATCTCGCTGGTATATTTTAAGAAATAAGTGAGTCAATGGATGTATCATAAATCTTTAAATGGGATGTTTTCCCTCTCTTTCTAATGTGAAATCTAAATCCCAATATGGAAATGTTAGGAGTTTGGGCTTTTGAGAAACGGTTAGATTATGAGAGCAAAATCTTCATGAATGGAATTATTTTGCTTGTAAGAAATACCTGAGATAGATCCATATCCACTTTGCCATGGGACGTTGTAGTGAGACGACTGGGATCTTCACACAACATCAAGTGTGGTGGTGCCTGGTATCGGACATCTAAGCTTCTAGAATTGTAAGAAGTGATCTTAATTTTTTGTAAGACAGGGGACCTGGGAGATGGCTTAGTAGAATAAGCACTTCCCCAGCAAGCGCAAGGGCCTGAGTTCAGTCCCCAGTTCCGCAAAAAAAAAAAAAATAATAAATAATAATAATAATAATAAAAATAAAAATAAAAAAATAAAATTCTGTAAGACATGTAGACTGTAGTATTTTGTGATAGTAGCCTGAAAGGCTTCAGATATGCACACAGAACATTCCTTAACATATTATAAGAACAGTGACTTCATTTATTTATAATCACAATACAACGAGATTTAAACTCAGTACATCATTTGCTATTTTTCATGTTGTGTAGGCTGGTCCCTTGTTTCCACTGATGTTTACTTCTCATGCAACTGACTGGGTGAGTTAGAATTTCAGAGATTAATTTGTCCTTCTAGATGCTGATGATGACTAAAGATAAATCAGGCTAAATTTCCATGTAGTCTCATATCCTTTTTATTGAATAATTAAAAGTTACTACTTATTAATTTAATCTAGTGTACATCAACAATATTTCTCTTTGTCTTTTTCCTTTTCTTTTTTTTTTTTTTTTTTTTTTTGGACAATGTAGTATGACACTGCCTTAAAAAACAAGGCCCTTTTTTTTTTTTTTTGAGAAAGTGATTCACTACATTTCAGGCTGGTCTTGAACTCACTATGTAGCCCAGGTTGGTCTTGAAATCATGGTGAAAGTAGGAGCTCCAGTGGCGCAATTGGTTAGCGCGCAGTACTTATACTGAAATCGTGGTAATCCTCCTGCCTCAGCCTACTGATTGTTGAGAGTAAAGGTATGTCCTACCATGTTCAGCTTTCATAATATTTTTCAAAAAAACGTTGATTTTTTTTACAAAATTATATGAATGCATTATAACATTCTGTAACTTACATGTTAGAAAACAATGATTTATTATAGCAACTACCTGCATTTTCTTTGTATTAAACAAATTATAAAACAGTACACCAGGATCAAAGATATGTCATGACTATTTTGCAGTATATAATTATCATTTTCATCTACCTTCGAAACTGTACTTTTTTAAACTATTAATGTATTTGATTGCCAGTCAGACTCTAGTGCCACTGAGCTAACTCCCCAGCCCAGATGTTTTCCGACTCCCACATTAAACCAAATTTTGAGATACAGAGGCACTAAGCCTGCTATAGCTAAGCAAATTAGTGGTCATGTGATTTTGATTTTTCTTTTTAAGACACAGAAGCGGCCCAGATTTAAATCTTGAGAGTTTTTTGTTCTTTTTTCCCTTCTCCCAATACAAACATTCAGAGCAAGAGAATAAAATCATGCATTATTGAACCTCTAACTAGCTGGCATGCTTTCTCCTGCTTTTTGCCCTATATGTTTTATTGAACCAAACCAAGGATAGTTTAGATATAATTGTTCAAAATGATTTAATGCAGCAGAAATGTAGCACAGTTGCTTAGTACAAGCGTCACACTCCCCCAAGACCTGGAATCAAATTTGGATAATGTTCAAGTTGTTAAATTACCAAAGAACATACTGTGTTTTTCCTTATGCATATTTTAATCTAAATCATGTTGATGTGAGTTTTCAATTTATTTGGAAGACCCTGGTTGAAAATCTTTAGATTTATATAATTTTAATATAGATAGATAGATATAGATATAGATATAGATATAGATATAGATATAGATATAGATATAGATATAGATATCAATGTCTGCTGTTTTGCTCCAGCTAGTGCTTACAGTTTCTTTCATTGAAGCCCTAAGTATGTGCATTGCTGTTACTTTTTCCTTGGCAATTGAACATTGAATTCAAGATTTTTATTTGGTTTTAAAAGTACTAACCAAAGGGCCGGGGAGATGGCTCAGTGGAATAAGCGCTTCCCTGGCAAGCACAAGGGCCTGAGTTCAATCCCCGGTTCCACCAAAAAAAAAAATACTAAGCAAAGCAAATAATAAAAAGGGGGATGGGAAAATATATATTTGGTTGTTGCAGGGTCTCACTCTGCAGCTCAGACTCATGGTGATCCTCCTGCATTCAGCCTCCCCAGTACTGGGTTTATAGGAGTGTGTTACTCTGCCTGGACTCTGGCCAGCTCAGCCTGCCCAGGGAGTCAGACAGGTGTGGCATGTGGTGCAAGGGATCAAACCATGGTCCCCGAACTTGCCTGACCAGGTGCTTTAGTCCACTGAACTATCTCACTGGCCCTGAAACTATACTTCTGATATGCAGTGGACTATGCTAGTCCATTTTGAACACTATCATTAGATGGGTAAATATGATATCCTTGTGAAGTGATATTTCAAATAAAACTTGAAGGACTTAGTCCTTACAAAACCTAATTTGAGGCCATGTGTATGCCTGCTACCCAATTAGTGTAAGCGATGCGTAACAAAGGGGTTCTAAAGCACAAAACATGAGTGTAATCAGGAGGCAATGCTCCATAAGCCAAGAATTAAGTGGCTGAAAAAGCATTTAGGACATAGAAAATATTTTCCTAAAAATACATTTTCTAGGTATCCTAGAGAATCTATTATCCAAACATATGGTATCTAATTTTTATTTGAGGACAGCTCAAAATATAAGAACCATTAATTTAGAATAATTTTTTAAAAAGCCATACACTCTTCAAAAGTATGCAAAACAAAATGCTATTATGATGTTAACAGAGCCTCGGTCCAGGAAACATTATATAAATTTCTATAATAATTTAGACCTCCTGTGAGTCCATGGGAATTTCCCAAGGCGCGGAAGCTGGGTAAAGAAAATTTATGCTTAACATATACTTTCCTAACACAAAAGTGAAATATATATGTTTCCATAGTTCAGACTTCTTTTTTCCTTCTTTGTACTCAATTTTTTTCCTGTAAGCTCTGAAGTCTGGCAACCACTTGCTTACAAGGCAGGTTTGCTTATTCTTAGGAATTTGTCTAACAGAAATGGAATGTTTAGCAGGACAAATGGAATAAAATTTATCTCTAATCTTCACTTAGTATAATTTTTGGAGATAAATCCTAGTTGTCCCATCTCCAGTCGCTCACTTCTACTCTTTGTTGTTTGGGGTTTCTGCTTCTAATCAGAAAAAAAAAATATTATATTATTTTATACCAAGATATTTTCAGAGTTTTACCTTTCTAAAACAGTTTTATTAAAATGCTAGTGTAAGTCTTCATGAGGATACCTTTTATTTTATCCTGCATGAATATGTGGGCTAAAGGGTAAATACATACACAATAACTATAATAAAATCTACTTTCAAATTTGACTTTGCTTGCTCCCCAGAAGATTGCAAAACATGGAAATATATGCAGTTTTCCAAAATAAATCTTCAAATGCTAGATTCATGTACTAATTTTCATGTAGTAAGTATCTGGAAACTAAAGCTCTAAAGTGGAATATATTATATACATATATAATGTATGATATATAAAATACATCATATATATTTATATATTCTCTCTTTAAGCTTGATGTAGAAAGTATATAACACAATATGTATGTATATAAATATTTTGAGGCTATATTTGGAAAGATCAAAAATTACATTTTTAAGTCAATTATTTTTTCTAAAAATGTAGAATGTAATGAAGTGAAAGCAATATGATCTAGATAATACCATGTTAAAATTACCTTCGTACACGTTATAATGTAGCATGCCTTCATGCATGAATGGATGGATCCACCCACCTTCTACATGAGGTTTAAAGGAGTTATTTTCTTAAAATACATTTGTGTTCTTTAACATATGTTTACATATTTTAAGTTATAAATAAGTTACTAATTCTTTCTTATTAACATGACCAAGATTTACAAATGTATCTAAATGAATTTTGTGATTTGACAGAATCTGCATCTGCTAGGTTGTTGCTGAGGTGAACTCAGGGAGCATAAGGACAATGCTCTCAGGGTACAATGGCGAGAATGATTCTGGATCATGTTGAGTTAAGTTCCTTCTTAAATGTGTTAGATCTATCCATATTCTATCAACTAACTATTATTTAAATATTATAATGTGTACTAAAGTAATTTTAACTTATGTTAGATTATATTACTTTCACTTCATTAAATTCTACATTTTTCGGAAAAATTGGCTTAAAATATAATTTTTGATCTTTCCAAATATAGCCTCAAAATTGCAGAGAAATGCATGATCATGAATGTTTGGCTTGAGAAATTATAATAGTCATGCCCATCAATTTTATATAAAATATTGTTAGAGAAGATAATTTAATCACACTCCAATGATATATTCTTATAATTTAGGTAAAACAGATCGGTGTTTCTAAACTGAGATTTTCCTTAAGACATTTCAAATATAGTTAGTTCCACTCAACCTCTCTAAAAGATGATTGTAAAAGTTCTAAAAGACATTTAAAGAACTATGCCTCTCTAATCGGTGTCTAAGAACTAATAACCTCGGAGTTGTTATGTTTTATTCTGACAAGTGGTCATTTAATAGCAAAAGTAAGCATCAGTGGCTGGTAATTTCACTGAAACATAAGTGATTGTGTCATCAAATAAATTGGCCATTCAAAGTCATCTTCGTGTTCTAAATTAGAAGTCATTCTATCAATAAGTATATTATTAAATTGCCATATCGACATGCCAAAGTTAGGAAAATATTTAGACAGAGTTAAGCTGGCCCAATGTTTCATTCTTTTTTCATTTCTCTTGTTGAGGAGTGAACACCAAGCTATACACTCAGCCCAGGACGTTGTTCCTCAGTCTGTAATCACATAAGAAGGCCCAAGGATATCAGGGGGGAGGGCATAAAAGGTATCGTGTTCTGGATTAAACTTCAAACAGATTTCTTGACTTGAAAGGCTTCAATCTTCTTTTTTCATACTTTAGATTTTTTTTTAACTTTTAAATCTTGTCTCTAGAAATATAGCATAAGACTCTTTGTGACAGCTTCTTGAAAACTTTACAAGAGAATGATGTCTTTTCAAGGACCTGGGTTCCATCTCTTTGAAATACAATTATCAAGGAAGGTGTTACCACTGTCTTTCAGAGTCTGTGAGAGAGCTGGATTCTGACATGACAGGGCCTCTGGCTCCAAGTATAAAACTACCTCCAGGGGTGAGGTTGCAAGATCCAAGCAGACTACTTTACCTTTGAGTAAGCCAGTTAGCAAATATAGAAGGCCTACAGTCTCTTTATTCCAAAAAGACTTTAAAACTTCAATCTTTTGAGAAATCATAAGTAAGTAAATGAAACTGAATATGAGATTCCAAGGAATCACTATGTTTTGTTAAATATTAAAAATTACTTTTATTGATGTCAAGAATTGACTATCAACTGCTTTTACCCTAGCCTTCTCATACTGATCACAATCAGAAATCACCACAGTAAATACAAAACAAAAGACTGAGGAATACTCTACTTTGTACTTCACTGAAATTCTTGAATAGTACATACAGTTGATAACAAACATTGAACCGTTTTATTCTGCAGTACAATAAAAAAGTTGCTTTCACAATCAATTTTTCCTTATTTTCTAGCCTACTACAGTTCAACATTTTGTACACAGTTTTCTTTTACCACAAATAACAAGGTGTTGGAGATACTCATAAAAATGAGTTTTTAATTTCAAATTTATTAGAGAAAGATCACTTGAATTTTTTTTTTTTTTTTTTTTTTTTTTCAGAACCGGGGATTGAACTCAGGTCCTTGTGCTTGCCAGGGAAGCGCTTATTCCACTGAGCCATCTCCCCGGCCTCATCACTTGAATTTTTTAAAGAAAGGTATTTCACTTTAAGAACTATGTAATTGCGTTGCTTCAGGAATAAACAAGGATAATATGTAAATAACATAAGAAAAGTACAAAACTGTTCAGTAAGGGCCAATTTACAAATCTAGTTCTAGAATCCATTTTGAAAAAGTTTGAATATATAAATGTATGGTTTTGGTGATCCCATGTTTCCTAGCTTTTCTCTTTGCTTTCTTTTTGTTGTTTAATCCTTAAATTCCACTTTCCATTTAGTTGTGTTATACTTTTCAATTTTTATTTCTTCTTTTGAGTTGTTTCACTAAGGAGCATGTATGATATTTACACATGTGGGTCTGGTTTATTTCACTTCTATCTTCAAGTGGCATCTACTTACATATGAAAGCTTTGAGTTTATCATTCTTTATAGCTAGGTAATACTCCATTGTATAAAAATATCACATTTTTTCAACCATTCCTGAGGTGATGGGCATTTTGGTTGCTTCCAAGATTTGACTATCATAAATTTTGCTGCATAAAACATAGGTGCATATCACTATGATATGATATTTTCAGTTCCGGGATAATTCCCAGCAGGGGGATAGCTGGTTTGAATGGAATTTCCAGTCCTAGTTTTTACCTGTTTCATGTTATGTCTAAGGTGTTTGATATTCAGACAGATACTGACATTAAGCTCAACAGCCTATGCTTTATGGTAATAGTATAATAAAGCTTCTCTTCTGGGGGGTTAATAATTTAAGCTTGTAGACCAAAAATTACAGAAAAAGAAGGGCTACAAAGATAGCCAACATTTTGGCCCTAGCTGTTCAAGGTCAGTGAGGACTCAGGATAGAAGAGAACCTGTACTGTAATGTCCTTTAACTCAGTAGTGTCAAAGATTTTCTGTTCAAGGAGATTATACAGCCATAGATGAAAGTGATCAACGATATAGTGTGTGCCTAAGGAGAGTCACATGGAGAACAAACATTTTCTCAGGCTTTTACAGAGAGCAAATTGGTCAAGAAATGGCCGTGACTCATCCAAATGGCTGACACTGACAAAGGATCTACAAACTGCTGTACAGGGTTTCAGGATAAGTCCTGAGGAGATTTGACTGACCTTGTCAGATACAAAAGTTGTATTTTTTGTTACATAGTCATTGCTTTATTTTGGTCTTAACCATCCAACAGAAAAGCATAAAAATGAGGCATAAAAATTAAAGCCATATTAATATGCTGAGCTATAAAAGACTTAAGTCAACCACTTCTGACATTGCCAGTCATGTAGATAACCCACTACTATTATAGACTACTGGACTATATTGGATTACTCTGCTGAATTCATGCATTTACAATATATGAATGGCAATGTAATGCACATCTCTTACAAAAGTAAACAAAAAGGGGGATAAAAATGAAGAATCACTTTGCAATATCTATATCTATCTATATATATTAGCATAAATATACAACTACTTTCTCTTAGTTCAATGAGAAGAAAGTTTTGAACTAATAGTGTTTAGACAAGATATTATGTCTGCATTTTATACTATGAATAACTGCTACAAAAACAACAATATGCAATGCATTAATTATTGTAAGTGTCCTACTAACCTGTTTTGAAACTATCTCATTGCTATTTCTTTCTTAATAAAATTATTCAAAAATTAAACACATGATGTATGTTTTAGCTATAAGAAATGAAAAAAGGTTTATTTTATTGTTATTCCTAATAAAATACTTTATATAACTATAGCAAATGCTTTATGATAGGGATATGTTTTATTAGTATTTATTACTACATTATATTAGAGTTAAATGGAAGTGAACAAATGTGGTGGCTTATGTGGAATGGCTTGATCATATATTAAAATACCCATATTTCAATACTTCATTTGCTTTTAAGCAGTATAGGTTATTTTAGGCTCAATATGGAAAAGTCTGAGAAAATAAGACTCACTCAGATATAGTCACTATTTAAAGTAGGTATTAGAAACATATTTTTTATTTGTATATATAGCATACATGTAGAATATCCCATAATTCATGTTACATAAATGTTTCTTTGTATGAATATACACTTCCTAAATTATGCAAGAACATATATGCTGACATGCAGTGTATTACAATTTGTTTAGCCAAAATTAATTTTAGTCACTTCAATAATCTGTTATAATTAAAATAAAAAATATAAATTGTACAATAATGTATGACTATACCTTCGAAAATAATGACATCAAAATTTAGGAAACATTTGTTACCTATTTGTTGTTTTAATTTTTGTTATGCAGAAAGCCATTTTTTGCAGTACCATGTATAAAAGAGGCTATCTTTTTCCATTGAATGTGATTGGTCCTTTTGTCAAAAATAAGGTGGCTAAGCATGTTTGTAGTTGTGTGTGCAACATCTAATCTGTTCTACTGATCTTCAGGTGTATTTTCATTTTGTCAGCAACTTGCTTATTTTAGTATAGGACTTCTGTAGCATAATTTCAAATTGGGGATTGTGATGCCTTGCCTTTGTTGGCCAGGATTGCCTTTGCTATTTTAAGTCTCATCTGTATACAAATGAATTTTAGGAATGTTTTCTGTAAGTGCTAAGTATTGAAAAATGTATATGTCCATCACTATTGTGGCTCAGTTAAAGTTATTGGGTGTTGTAATATGTCATGACCCTACATATTGATTGGTATATAGGTAGGACACAAGGTGAGAAAGATACAGAATCTCCTTGTGCATCTCTCCAGGCCAGCAATTTAGCACCTTTGATGCTGTGGATGTACAGCTGCTACAACCAGAGCCCATTTGTACTTGTATCTAGAAGCCTTTTAAAATGTTTTCCCTTTAAATAACCAATTCCATCTATGAACACAATAGTTATCAGAAGACCCAAAATTCTTACGTACCTTTTTATTATTTACATTATATATGTATGTATATATGTATACATATATATTTTTTTGTGGGGGTCAGAGGAAGAATGACCAAATAAGCACAAGAATCTGGGGGGATTTGAGCAATATTTTACATAAATTGAGTTATAATCTTGATTTTCCCTGTATAGTCCAAAACAATGATACCAGAAAAATCTGGAAACCTTTTAAAATAATACTGTTGTGGCCTAGCAGGAGTCCCACTATTTCCTAAGGCAAAGGTCCATAGACTCCAGTAGGAATAACTTGGGGCCACACTACAGAAGTTAGTTCGACTCTGCAGGAGGACTGCTGTCCAAGCCCCTAATATCTGTTGTACTTGCAGAGATGTGCTTGGTAGAGGAGGGAAGGGCTGGGAGAAAGGAAGGAAGGCACGCTTGTTGTTTAATGGGGCCAAGGCTGGCCCCAGTGGAATTTCCCCAGAATGGGTCAGTCTTCCCATTTGATTGACCAAATTGATTTACACTCAATTTTCCAATGATACTTTCATCAACACTTTATACAAAAATAAAAAAGTGTAGGTGAAGAGACAGATAATGGCTGTGGGCAAAATGTCCCTCATCCCTACAACAGAAGCAAATAGCCTCCTTTTCTTCTTTTCCTCTAGGCTATGAATGAATAATATCACCTGAGT
The DNA here is from genome assembly GCF_000260255.1 of Octodon degus. Lineage (NCBI taxonomy): Eukaryota > Metazoa > Chordata > Mammalia > Rodentia > Octodontidae > Octodon > Octodon degus. The sequence continues at coordinate 8,917,199 of NW_004524644.1, forward strand.
TATAGCTGTTACCAAAGCAGATGCCTGTATATATGCAGAGCTCATATCAGAACAAATCAAAAGATATATAATTTGTCCTGCAACACTGGAAACTTGAACATTAATAACAAGGCAGACATACTGAAAACATGTCCCTGCCCATCTGGCTTCTATCTAATTGAGCAAAGTCAGAGGATTCCAGGTCTATCAGAGTAACTGTTGATTTGCCTTCTTTTTCCTACTTGGGACTTGATTTTCAAAATGGTGTTCCAAGCTGAATCCCTCATCACTACAAAATCCCCTCTAGCCAAAATGCACAAATGGAAGGTAAACACAGGAATCCAGCATACAACAACCACTTTTACACACAAACATTTGTGATTTTTGAAACTCCTTTAATCCCATGTCTATACCTTTTTCCCTTCTTTTGGTTTCATTGAGTTCAATTTCTTTCTTTTTTTAGGTGTCCTGGTAAACCTTTTGCCTGAGGCTTTTAACCTGAAGAATTATCAATATCAATGTGCATGTGTGCTAAATTTTGGCATTAGGAATGCACTTCTGTTCACCTTTGTGTGAAATGAGAAGTGTCCCCTCACTCATTTTTCCTCACCCAAGTCCCTGCTCATTTGCCAATTGCTGCATACCTTTCAGCTCTCAATGCTTCCAGGGAAAAATGGTGAGAGGATGAAGAAATAGTAAAAGATGAGAGTAGAAAGCTGAGATCAGGTGCAGCTCTCTCTCTCTCTCTCTCTCTCTCTCTCTCTCTCTCTCTCTCTCTCTCTTCTTTCTCTGCATGGCAGGAAAGGAACTACTCAACCATCAAAGGGGCATTTATTTATACTTTTGACCAAGTATGTATCCTGCAACACAGGGTTGCCTAGCAGGTAATTAGTGGAATTGTCTCAGGCAAAGCTTTTTCTCAGGACTAATGCACCTTGATTGCTCTAGAAGCTCTGACCTTGCTTCCCAGCCTGTGACCACTTTTCTGCTTCACCACTCCCTACACATCAACAGATGACTGGATAAGGAAAGAGGTCCCTATAAACAATAGAGTAGCAGTTTGCTACAATGAAAGGTAAATCGGGCATCATGGAAAACTAAATGCAATTTAGAAGCATAATGTTAAGTGAAGTAAACCAGTGAGAGGAATTTATATAATGCATGGTTTCCCTCATTCGAAAAACTCAAAGTATACAGATATGTAAATAATGAGAAAATAGGAAATAGGGAAAAAGAAAAATAGAGAGTACTCAAAGCGTTTCTCAACTTTTTTATTCCACTGTTTCAAAAATATTTCCATGAGGGGCCGGGGAGATGGCTCAGTGGAATAAGTGTTTCCCTGGCAAGTGCAAGGGCCTGAGAGTTCAATACCCAGT
>NW_004524644.1:8918653-8928719 GCF_000260255.1 Octodon degus
AAAAATTCAATGCATGTACTCATTTGATATTTCATCTTAGTTCATTGAAAATAAAATTTTATGCTGTTATGTCTTTATTTTTGTAAGAGTTATTTTTGAGTAGCATTTTGACCATTCTTTTTTGATTATGGTACATAATATATTAACTGTAGTCTATCTCTGCTTATTTCATTTTATTTTTTCATAAAAGAGTACATTTTATATTTTCTGTTTTAATATTTACATGTGTTACACTAAAATAAAAAGCCATTCCACCAAGTTTATATTACCCTCCTTTCTCACATATGTAGCTTAAGTATACTAATTATTATTCCTACAAGGAAAGCTTATATAATTTGTCAATATATGTATTTAGTATTAGTCATTTTCGTGTTACAGAGATTAAGTCTTCAACTCTCATACCTTAAAGAAGACGAGATTGATTTGGTTCACAGTTTCCAGCCGACGTTGCCCATGGTTGGCTGGCTAACTGGCACAAGGAGGATGGCAGAACGGTGGTGAGGAAAGCTTTTCATCCTGAAGCTTCCAAATAGGAGAGATAGAAAGAAGGCGCCCAGGGCAACAGTACGCCTTTCAAGTATACACTTAGTGTAGTATACACTCTACTGATTCTCTCTTTTGAGTAGATCCCAACTCAAAACACACATATGACACTTATGGGCTTTTTTAGCTTCAAACCATAAGAGCTTTGATGATTAGTTTTAATGCAGACTTCATGAAAATAAAGAAAAAAGTTAAATGATTTTCTTTTGGGAAACATGTGAATGCAAAGTTAATGCACATAAGTTGATATTTAAATACAGTCATTGTGATTTTGGTGAGAATTCTGAGCTTTAAAGTACAAGTAAGAATCTATTTTGAGTACAAGTTCATGAAAAGGTGAAGACTTGTTACTGCTTTCTGGCTGTCTGTCTCCTGTAAGAGTCAGGGCTTTGGAATTTCTAACACTGGTACATAGTGAGACACTATAAACATCTTACGTTCAAAACAAATTCAGCGACCATTTAATTTTCAGGTTCTTTCCAACAGTGTCACTTACTACAAGGGGTCACAAACTTTTTCTGTAAAGAGCCAGATGGTGATCATTTTGTGTTGTGTGGACCCAATATGTTTTCTCTCACAACTACACAGTACTATCGTTGTAGTGTGAAAACTTTATGTAGTCTTCAAACCTGGAACTGATAATGGGAAAAACAAAGTAATACGGAAAGTCGTAGAAAATACGGAACTCGAGAGAGGATATTACTTGTTGCTGCTCCCTATCATTTTAGGATTAGCTTTCCCACACCTTCACATGGTAATTTACTTGTTTAGTATGGAGATCACTTAGATCTCCCTTTAGCTGACCTAACCCAAAGGATACTCAGGCATTCTTCCTCACAACCACAACCAATTCAGAGTGTACTTTCCGATGCAAATCAAAAACACCCTCCTCACACAGGTTTCTGTTAGATGCAATCAACTCCTTGTGATAGCTTCATCTTTCTTCTCTCAAAAAGAAAAGAACTTTGCTAACTTAAAAACAGAACTCAAAGCCCTCATATAAATGATGCATGTTATTCCTTCCTGCAAGTAATAAACTTTGTCAAAATGTAAAGACAAAAGTTCCTTTTCATTTCTTGAAAAAGTTTTTGGGAAAAAATAAGACAAAATCAGTCACCTCAAATTTAGAAATCTCAACAATATAAAAATTTGTTTAGCCCCTTTCTATATTTACATAGTGTGATGAAGACTAATTGAGCATAAGATACCAAAGTAAAATATAATGTAGTGTGGTATAGTATAGCATAATATAGCATAACATTGTCTAATATAAAATAATATATAAATATTTCAATTTTAAAGCTGATTACAAATTATCTGATGAGTAGGAGGTACAAAGATTAGAGAAAGACTAAATATTTGGTCATTGAGAGAATGATACAGTTAACTTCAGCAAAATACTTATCTTTTCTTAGAACTAATAATTATAGTATAGGACAGGCAAAATAGCTCAACAGAATAAGCACCTGCTTAGGAAAGAGCAGGGACCAGAGATGCATCCCCAGTACCACATGCTGCATAGGCCCCATCCCCAGACTCACTGACCAGCCACCGACATAGGACCTGGTAGCCCATGCTTGTAATCCCAGCACTGGGGAGGCCAAACACAGGAGGATCACTACAAGTCTGAGCTGCATAGTGAGACCCTGTACGTAATGCATGACAAAACAAAAAAGAACTATAGTCTAAGTTACAAATGCTTGTTTCCGTTTAAAGTGAGAGTCAGTCATGATACAAATCGTTTCATCCTTAATTTTTGTATAGTCATCATTTTTGTCTCATATTTTCTTGAGACATTTTGTGGAATCTGTACAGCAGTGAATGCCTTTATTTTCTATAACATTTTTAATCTGTATATATTTGAAATCTAGCATGAACTTTGCCACATGTAATATATTAAAAGTTTTCATTAAAATTTGAAAATTTCTCTAAGCTTTGAGGACACTTCCATCCTTCTACTGAGGCAGAACAATATGACAGAATCAATGGCTTGCAAATAGTAACTTGTGGGTGTCACTGAATGTAAATAAATTAATGAATCTTTGAATATACTATATATTAGCATGCATCTAATTCACTTAGGTTGTTATACCTCATAAAAATAGAAGAAACTTTAACAAATATTGCTTTGTAATAGTTTCCCTGGATTCCTTTTCAACCTATCTAAAAGGTATAAATCTACTAATCAGGAAAATAACATGACTATGTGTAGGAGTCCCCTTCAGGTTCTTGTCTCAGTCCAGAAGTCAATATTTGTAATCCCAAAGACATGTTATTGGAATTTGATCAAGTTAATTCCAATCTACCACTCCCAGTGCAACCCACAGTGAAAGTAAAGACACTAAAACATATTTGTAATTATGGGGGAGCCAAAGGGCCCAAGTCCAGCCATGAAGATGCTTTTGTGAACAAAAAGGCTGACCCTGGGCAGCTCACAGGTTTTATTCAGTGGAGAAGTGGCTTGAGGAGGAATGACTGAGAGTTGCGGGAAGCAGGTGACTACTGTGAGCTGAGCTAGGTGGGTGGCCTGCATTCATCTCTGCCATATGCAGAGAAAGTAATCTGCATTACGCTATTGAAATAGTGTCTAATGTTTTGGGGATCTGGTGCTCAGCCAAAATGGAGACAATCACTCTCCTTTCAAGAACAGCTGCTCAAGTGGTCCTCCACAATTATAAAAAAGAAAATGTGAGATGAGAGATCTCTCTGGGAAGTGCTTTATTGTTATGTCAGAAGTCCTTGTCATTGAATGGTAAATCCATTTGGGAGGGAAAAATATGGCTGGAAGATCAAAGTTAAGTATATTTAAATATAGTATTCTCCAATGTGAGAAAGTCTGCTTTCAGATCTGTCTCTGCACACTCCCACGTATCACAAAGAAACCTGAATATATTTTGTGAATCAATGATGGAAATAGTGGAAATGAAATAAAAGAACATTAGAAAGCCTTTGAAGAATTAAAATGAAACTATTTACTCCTAGATTGTAAGAGTAGTACTTGATATCCATATGTGGAATTCTAAAACTGAACATTTCTCTCTAAAACCAAATAAATAATACATTTTTACTTCAATCTAATAAGAGTGTCTGACCTGAGAATCCCAGCTGGCAAGGTACGATTTGACTGAAATTCCCTAAAGACCAACAAAAGTAATGCATGAAGGAATAAGTGAACAATTGACAGAGAAAGAGTTGCAGATAAGAAGGATTTTTAAGTCTGTGATCAAAATGTATAGCAAGCAAAGTTGTTCATACAAGTATAAAAACCTTAATTCTTCTAAAATGTGTAACAGACATAAATGTATAGCATTTAACATTAACACTGGCAATGCCAGTTAAGTTTCCTTTATTTGAAGTTGTTGAGAAGTATTTTAGAGCTCTGTTAACTTTTTAATATTTTCATACACATAATGAGATATTTTGGGCATAGGACCCATACCTAAATACACAACTTGTTCCTGATTTGTATCCAGCTTGTACACATAGCCTGAAAGTATTTTATACTGTGATTGAACAGTTGTGATTTGACTGTAAAATGTCACATGATGTTAAGTGTGGGATTACCTTTTTGTGTCATTATATTTGCATTAAAAAGTTAGGGATTTTAGAGTACCTTTTGTTTGCAGATTTTTATCTAAGGGTTACTCCAACCGCATATTCTTTAAATATTTTTTGCAATACTGCTCTCTGAAACAGACAGGAAATTGTGCTTGTTTTGTCTTCTAACTGTAAGATAGTTATTACTTAATTTTTAAAAATTACAAATTTTTTATTCATCAATGACTTTTAGGTGTCTGAGTATCTCCTATGACTACATAATTCAAACAAAACAATTTTGTTATTCTTCGCTGTCTTTTTATATTGGTTTGGTGACAGAATTATACGCTGTTTTGTATATACCCTGCCATTCAACATGACTACATCATGGTGATGGGCCATTTTTAATAGTGTGTCCACAGTTATTGAAATAAAACAATTTTTGTTAAGTATGTCATGAACGATGTAAGGGAAAATTCTGGACCGAGTTTTAATATCAAAGTTATACAAATTTTCAACTTTTCGCAACAACTGTCACCGTGTAAGATCACATTTCCTAATAAATAGATACACGAATATAATTTCAAAATTAAACATATATATTTGGTGAAATATTATTGCATGAATAAGCGTATCATGTATTATGATGTTTCCTAGAATTGTGAGATAAATAATACATGAATTTAATAAACTACAAATATTTTAATACAAAGAGATGTTATTTGTTGGAGCAAGTTACTTGCATTTTCCTAAGAAGCCTCAAGTAAAAATGACCTAGAACTGAATATGTAAAGTAAATTTTAGAAGGATAAAAAAACAACAACAAAAAAAAAAAAAAAAAAAAAACATCTACAATCAGAAGACCTGCCAGATAGCTCAGCATACTAAAGCACCTGCATAGGCAGAAACAGGACCAGGGATTCAATCCCTGACATGCCGTGCTGGCCCCACCCCCTGGGCACACTGAGCCTTGACTGAGACTGGGTGTGCTGGTGCATGCCTCTAATCTCAGTGCTTGGGAGGCTGAAAACAGGAGGATCACTATGAGTGTGGTGTACATAGTGAGACTCTGTAGGCCCTGTACTAAACATAAAGCAAAAACAAAACCAAAATACAGTCACAAAATCCTTTCATATTTTAGAAAAACCTTGAAAGATATCTACATATATGAATAGCTTATTGGTCTTAAAGTCTTATGCCCAATAAGAATCAACTTAACAACACTGAATTTATAGTCAATAATATCAAAGCACAAATATTTTGGAATGAAATTTTAGGATGATTTCCCCAATTTCCTTGCAGGCAATAATATTAGTTTTGGTATTGAACACAAAAGAACATGAAGTCCCTCAAAAAGCTTTAGTTATTACAGAGATAAATAAATAGATAATTACCACATTAATGAAGTATTGTAGTTATTTGAATCTTTTTTTTTTCATTTCTTATGGTCATTAATTAAAAAATAATATACCAACATAGATAATTATCTATAGCCCAAACAAAATAATTATATGTTCAAGAAAAATGAAATAACATGAAAATAATACAAATAAGGCTATACCTATGGAAGAAAATATATCATTGCAAGAAAACCATTAAAGAACAAATATAGGGGCTGGGGAGATGGCTCAGTAGAATAAGCACTTCCCTGGCAAGCGCAAGGGCCTGAGTTCAATCCGCAGTTCTGAAAAAAAAAAAAAAGATATAATTCTATATATGTATATAAACAAATGTTATATATACATATACAAACAATGTTATTAGTACATTATAAATAATCATTTTCCGATAAGTGCCATATTTTCTTTGATCTCCCTTATTCAATGTGGTTTTAAAAAATATTTATTTATTTATTTATTTATTTATTTATTTTATAGTTTAGGGAATGGTCTACAGGGTGCTCAGGGTCTCACTACTAGATTGGACTTGTAGTGAATCTCCTATTTACAGCCTCCCAAGAGCTGGGATTACAGACGTGTGTCACCATGCCCACTCTCAGTTGTGGTCTTAGCGGGTCCTGTGGGCAGGGCCGGCACAGCAGGCCCAGGGATTGAACCTCCTGCCCCCTCACCTGCTTGCAGGCCCTTTAAATCCCCTGAGCTATCTGGCTAGACTTTCAATGCATTTCTAACAAAAAATGAAACATTCTCCATAATCAGCTCCAAAGTTACTCTATGCAAAGTTAAATATCTGAAAAAATATTTTGAACATATTAAGTAATTTACTTTTTGCTTAATAAAGACAATTGACATGCAGTCTTCTTTCTTTGCTACTTAACTGGTTAACATAATATTAATTTTCATGGACAGAATGTTGTACATGAACCCTCTAAAGTTTAGCACTTTGGGACAATGCATGTACAGCTCTGTGGCATATGCATTTGTCTGGTAAGTGCAAGGTCCCCAGTTTGATCCCCAGTACTAAAAGATAAAATAAAATAAGGTTGCTCACCTTGTGTAATGAAACTTTATGTATATTAAATAGCAGGTTTTATTTCTACCTTCCTCCATACCTTGACCACTGCAATTGATTTTTTTCATTCTATACATCTGAATAGTTTGTAAAAAAAATTAACATAAATTCAACCATATAATCCTTTTCTCTTATCATATGGGTTTACTCTACTCAGTATAATTCCTTGTATTTGTTGGATTTCTGCTGCTTGGACACCGTACTCAGCATCTGGGATGTAAAGGATGCAAGCTTTATTTTGGCTCTTGATTTGAGAGCTTTCAGTCCATGGTTGACTGGCTCTAAGGAGGAAGCAGCCAGCAGGTAGGATTTTCCAAGGAAAGCTGTGCAAAATCTGGCATTGAGAAGCACCCCAGCAGAATAAGAGGCCAAGAGGAGAGGCCAACAACTAGATATCATTCCCACACTATGCTCCCACGGCTCGATTCCTCCCAGCATGTCCCACTTTCTCCTTGTACATTACAGTGCTGACAAATGGGGCAGCTCATTGGTGAGAATAATGAACACAGAGTCCTAGCACACTGTCAGCAGTTTCTTAATCTGGTCAAACTGACAATCAAGAATAACTCTGAGGGCTGGGAAATTGGCGAGGTGGTATAAGTGCCTGCTTGGCAGGCACAAAGTCCTGAGTTCAATCCCCGGTGCCAGAGGGGAAGAACTGTGACAGGCTTGGGAGAGACAGTTCGATGGTCTCAGTGTCTGCCTGGAAAGCTCAAGGACCTGGGTTCCTCCCACTTTCACATGCCGTGCTGGCCCCCTGCCTTGCCAGCCAGTCACCAAATCTGTGCATGTTGTAACACATCTGAAACCCGAATGCTGAGGAGACTGAGACAGGAGGATCCCTGAGTCTAAGCTGTGTAATGAGACCCTGTACCAAATAAATAAATAAATAAATAAATAAATAAATAAATAAATAAATCTTTAAAAAAATGACTGTGATAATCACACAGGCTGATCTTTATTGTGACTTATTGTAGGAATTCTTTATTTTCTATGTTTTTTTTTCATGTATTTAGCACAGGATCTATAGGGTCTCACTACACAGATCGGACTCATAGTGATCCTCCTGTTTTCAGCCTCCCTGAAGCTAGGATTACAGGAGGCACACCACGCCCAGTCCCAGTTGCTATCTCAGCACTCCCCAGGGGCATGGCTGGCATGGCAGGTCAGGGAACGAGCCCCTAGTCCCTGCGTCTGCCTAAGCAGCCGTTTTAATCCACTGAGCTATCTGGCCAGCCTGAAATTTCTTATCTTCTAATATTCAACAATAGCAGAATGTATACTCTGTTTTTAAATACCTTCTTCTTAAATGAGTGCTATGATTGTTTCCACTCTTGCTTATTATCAGTAGAGATGCAATGAACATAGAATTAATAATACAATTTCTAGGTTTTTTTGTATTTTAGTACAGGTTCTACAGATCTACAGTGTCTCAGTATGTAGGTTAGAATTGTAGTGATTCGTCTGTGTTCAGCCTCACAAGAGCTGGGATTACAGGTGTGCACCACCATACCCAGACTCAATCGTCATCTCAATGTACCCTGCGGGCGGGTCCAGCGTGGCACGACAGGGCAGGACAGGATCGAACCTCAGCTGCTGTGTTTGCCTAAGCAATTTCTAGATCTTGATTAAAATTACTTTGAACAATTATTCAAGTGTGGATTTATTGGATTATATGGTATTTCTATTTTCAACTTTATGAGCCTTAATATTATCTTCTGTAATATTTATGATATTTCTGAATCAATTATTGTAAACTATTTTATCTACCAGTATGAGGAAACTTATTTTTATTTTTCTTATGATTAGTGCTGTGACGCATGCTTTTGTGTGATCATTAGCCACTTTTATGTCTTTTGAGAAATGCTTCTTCATAAACTTTTTCATTTTTGTTTTATACATACTTTATTGATGTACTTTTTTATGTATTTAGTACAAGGTCTACAGGGTGTTCAGGGTTTCACTAGAAGACTCACATAGATCAGGCTCGTGGTGATTCTCCTGTTTACAGCCTCCCAAGCGCTGGGATTACAGGCGCGCCCCACCACGCCCCATCTCTATCACAGTCTCAGAGCACCTCGGGGGAGGGGTCGGCACTGTATGTCGGGGATCGAACCACGGCCGCTGCATCTGCCTAGTCAAACGCTTTAGTCCACTGAGCCATCCAATACACTCCTGATATGCCTAATGATCTCGTTCATCCTAGGCAATTTGGACCTGTGCATAACACTTGGTAATCATTTTCCCATCCTCCTCCTTTCTTGAACGCTTATTCCTCTCCTGATTTGTGAAAACGTTTTTTGTACATTTTCCTCTTCTCTTTTTCCTTTTCCCTTTCTCCTCTTCCCTTTTTTCTGTCCCTTCTTCCCTCTCTTATTTGGATATGCTTTATGTCCAAATATCTTTCCCAATATCTTTTATACACCTTTCTTCCTTGTTTACACTTTGTGTTTCTCATGCAAGAGAAACAACGTGACAGTTAAACATGTATGTTCGATTTACTTTACTGAACATTGTCGTTTCCGTATGCATCTCTTTAGCCTAAATTGCTTCAAGTTTATCTCTCTTTATGGCAGAGCAGCTCTCCCCTGTATATAAATCCCAATTGCCTTTGTCGATACATCCTTTGCTGAGCACCTGGATTGTTTCTGAGCTTACCTTACTACAAACTGTGCTTCTACAAGCACAGGTGTACATATGTCCCTGAGGGACTGTCCCTTCATAATACTGTAATTCCCACCTGTCCTTGTCATCCTTCTTGTTGCTAAGACACAGTCCTTGGCACCTAGAGGCAAAGGAGGAGAGGGCTATTTGCGCCCGTTGCAGTTTATAATTGGCTGGGTTCAGGCAGGGTAGCACAGAAAGAGCATCACAGGAGAAGCAGCTCCTAGCAGGCAGAGTGCGGAAGACAGAACACAGCATTTAGCATTTCACTTGCAAAATACATGTGGTTTTGCCACACAGAGGAAGGAATGTTTGTGTACATGTCTTTTTTCTTTGCTGAGATTATACACACATCAAATTCCTGTCATGCATTGTTGTAAATTCTTACTATGGTTATTTATTTTCTTTGGACATTCCATATAAATTTGTGAGGAATAAAGTATGATAATTTAGGAAATAAATCTATAATTTCATCAATTTGTAATATATTTAATGTGTGTAATGAATTACGTATTTTCTAATCCCATGAGTACATGTAACAGTAGATATGACTACTACTTTTATAGATCTAATTTATCTGTATAAACAAGACTATTTATAGATTTATGCATGTGTATGTATATTTCTGCATATATATGATTTAGCTGCTTACAGTATTTTAGCATCTTTGACAGTGCAGTCTTACAGTGCATCGTCACTATTATTTCACCAGTAAAGAAACATTCATTCATGTTTTTTTTTAGTTTCATTCATTTATTTTTTTTCTTTTCAAAGTTTTATTGATAAACATATAGCAATGAGACAGTTTCAAATCAAATCGAAAGTACAGTTTCAACAAATAATACACTGC
>NW_004524644.1:8933487-8963736 GCF_000260255.1 Octodon degus
TTTGCTGTAGTTATAACCTTCACACCTACTGAAGTTAAGGTGGAGCTCTACAGAGTTTGGACTTATCCAGCTGCGTCTGGCTTGGGTCTGCCTGCTGTGCTCACCTCCTTCCTGCTGCAGACCAGGGCTAGGACTGCGTCTGGGGGTTCCCGGAAGTCGGCAGAAATTCCTACTGAGCGGGAGGGGTGGGGGAGGTATGGCGGAGGGGTGGGGGGCAGCCGGCTGGGGTGGGTGTGGGTCCGGCCCACGCTGCGCCTGGGCTGGGATTGGTCCCGCTGGCGCAGGGTAGCAGGAAGCTCTCCACACACTCACCGGACCTGGGCTAGGACTGGGTGTGGGGGCTCCCGGAACTCAGCAGAAAATCCTACTCTGCGGGTGGGGTGGGGGAGGCACTGCGGAGTGGTGGGGTGCGGCCTGAGGGGCTGGGAGAGGGTCCGGCCCATGCTGCACCTGGGCTGGGACTGGTCCCGCCGGCGCAGGGTAGCAGGAAACCCTCCGCACACTCACTGGACCTGGGCTAGGACTGGGTCTGGGGGCTCCTGGAACTCCGCAGAAAATCCTACTCAGCTTTCGGGGTGGGGGAGGCACTCTCATTCATGTTTTCCTAAAGTACTTTTAACCTAATCAAGGCTGCATGACATTTTGTTAGGAATATTTATGATTGTAAATAAATTCAAAGAAAAAAGTTGTTATTTTGAAAATTATGTTTGCATATTTCATTGAGCATCAGACCTTCACTATATTTTTAAACAGATTTTATTTTTATTTTTTATATATTTGGGACAAGGTCGACAGGGCCTACATTGTCTCACTATGATCAGACTTGTAGTGATCTGTCTATGTTCAGCCTCCCACGAGCTGAGATTACACAGTTGTGCCACCACCATCCCAGTCTCAATCTCTGTCTCAGTGCACCCCAGGGGCAGAGCCAGCAAGGCATACCTGGGATTGAACCCTGGCCACTGCACTCTGCCTAAGCAGGAGATTTAGTCCGATGAGCTATCTGGCTGGCCTTCCTAAATAAAGATTTAATAAATGCATCCTTTGTACCAATCCAACCCAGATTTATTGCATTATAAATAAACATCATGAATATAAAATTTTTGCATAGAAAGTAATTAAATACCATTAAATTTTCATAAATACAATTGTATGCATTAAATAATATTGGTGTAATATAGTGGCAGAAATCTTTTTTTTTTTTTTTTTTGGTTGTTTTTGGCAGAACCATGAATTGAACTCAGGTCCTTGCACTTGCCAGGAAAGCGCTTATTCTACTGAGCCATCTCCCGAGCCCTAGAAATCTTAACTACATATAAATAAACACATAGCACACATAGATTATATAATAATGATTTATTATTTACATAATTCTAATAAAACCTATTCCATGTTTTCAAATATGCAAATACAGCTAGAAATACCATAAGCAGAATTTTGCACTCGATCTATATATTACTTCTGCTTGTAAATTAATATATATGAAAATCAATGCAAAATGGAATATTAATACATTGATTACTTTAATATTTTTTGCTTTGCTGTGATTGTGGAGATCGCATTCCAGACCCTGCACATTCCAGTCAGGTGCTTATGTCCCTGAGATGTCTCCCAGCCCTATTTTTTTAATTTTTAACTCACTTTATTTCTTTTCAAGTATTTGTCATTTATTCCTTGTGTCTAATAAAATATTGTAACTTTAGATCATTGTCCTGTCTTATTATACTTTCCAGCTATGGCAACCAAATTTCTCTTTTCGTATACTTTTGATTTAACTAATAGCTCATTTATCTAACTATATTTACCATAATAAAGATAAATACAACCTTAATTTTAACAGTATAAAACTAAACAATGTTTGGTGCAATTTTAACTTTAATGTGGTTAAATTTTGTACCATATAGATAGTTTTGTGAGAGTTCCTACAGTGGTATGAGCCTAAACAGAGTAGCTCAACAAAATTTTATTATTCTTACAGTTCTACATGGAAAGATATAGATTTATATTGATAGCTAGGCTGGTTCCTTCTGGAACTTCTCTTCTTGACTTGGTTGTTTCTTCATGTTGTCTTCCCTCTGCATAAGTCTATGTTAAAACTTCCTCTTCTTATAAAAACACTTTATTAGTCAACTTTCCTATCTATGGTACAAAATATATGACATCCATAAGTTGAAGCAGGAGAGTTTAAATTTTGTCCATGCTTTACAAGATTCTCTCCCTAGTCAGCAGGGTTCCAAATCAGGAACATCTTGACTGAGAGACACAATGGGGTAAAGCTGTTTAGCACATTGTATGTGGGTGCCAGAGCAGAACTTTGCCACAGCAAAAAGGCAAATAATCCCACACAGACCCTCATGTCATGTTCTAAGATGATTCACTAAGACATACACAGAAGTGTGCTTTACAAACAAATCTGAGGACTTTTCAAGAGAATCAAGATGATAATCTATTAGAAACTGCAGTGACATTGTATTCACATCCATCTTAATAAACTCATTTCAACTCAAATACCTGAAGATCACGTCTCCAAATACTTACATATTCTGAGAAAGTCAGTTAAGCAGTCAGAATGCCAACTTTGGGGAAATAACATGCTTACAACATGATGATAACTTTGAGGCTGGTAATGAAGGATGGGTATAAATGCCACCCCAGTTATATAATCTGTGTGTCTATATGGAATCGTAGTAATGTAGCCCTTCAGCAGAACATGATCCTCACAATATAAATCATTATTATGCTATTACTTTTCTATAGAAGCAACATAACAAAATCCAACAAAGTTAGAAACTTCAAATATTACCTATATATTTTCACCAAATTTGATTAAATCACCAGTCTGGATACTTAAGTACAGGTCTTAACTCAGACTTGTTTTTCATTTAAGTTTTTGATCCTTTATGTAGGCAACATGAGGTTTGGATAATTCAATATTTGTAGAGCTAAGGTGTGTATTTTACTGCTATATGTTGAACTAAATAATGTAAATTCCAGCCTCAGGTAATACTGACTGTCCTGTTCACTGTATGATAGCCAACTTTATTGAAAGAATTGAGAATCCCATAAAACTAAAATTTTAACATCAAGAAGAAATATCAAACACATTTGATGATCTTCAAGTCATAAGAAAATGTATTATTTTGTGATCTTAGTAACATAGCATAGGCAAAAGTCAGACTTTCTCCTACAATTTTAATAGTAAACCTGGGCAGATAGGATAGCATATTTATATTGTACATTTAATGATGGTCTACAACTATAATGATTGATTTGAGATATTTTAGAATGACTAACATCAAGAAGTCATCCAATAACAATTGCTCAAGGGGCTGTGGAGCAAAAGTAACCTTTCTCTGCTGTTTGTGGGAGTGCAGACTGGTACAACCACTGTGGAAATCAGTGTAGAGATTCCTTACAAAGCTAGGACTAGAGAACTCATTCTCCACGAAGATATTCTCCTCCAGGGTATTTTTAAAAAAGAACTGAAAACATCATACCTCAGTGATATATGTGCTCCCATTTTTATATCAGCACAATTTGTCATAGCTAAATCCTGGAAACAACCCAGATGCCCATCAACTGAAGCACAGATAAACAAGTTGTGGTGTTTCTACACAATGGAGTATTATTCAGCTGTAAAACAGGATACATGTGTGGGGTTTTTTGGTAAAGGGATGCAACTAGATAACATACTCTTAAGTGAAATAAATCAGACCCGCATGTTCAAACATCATATTATGTCCTTAATGTGAGAACCCACAAGAGTAAAAAGCAATCTGAAGAGTATAATAGATACTGGTAAAAGGGAATGAACTTATTCAAAAGGAAAACATTACTGAGTTGAGCAGAGGACAGGAGAGGGAGTGGGGAAAAGAGATCTATCTATGTAAGCAGGATGGTTTGGACAAGTGTGCTGTGTATTTCTGTTGGTCTATGGAAAGGAGAAGATAATACTTGTTTTGTTTTATTTTTTCAATTGTTTGTAAGTTTTGTCTTCTTAATTTCCTACACATTTCTTCCTTTTTTTTTTCTTTTCATTTTACATGCATGTATCTGTTAATATGAATAACTAGTTGGAAGACAATACTATGCATTACAATAAATACTATGAAAATTGTATTATTTTGTTAAGTGAAATTCTGTATCACTCATAATGTTTCATTTTACTTCTAATTTATACTCTCTTTTAAAAAAAACAAATTAAATGAAACTAAAAAGTATAATTTTTAGGGGAAAAAGATGCTCTGAAAACTATCTGTTTTCATTGGATTTAAAATTCAAGTTTGGAAAAAAATTCACATTTCTTGGTGTTGCTTATTATACGATAATCTCTTAAATTCTGGGCATCTCTCAGTAACCAATTAATTCAAAAATGCAAACAGAGAGCTCCACTTCAGAGCTGTGAGTTTTAGGAGTGTACCAGGCAGCACTCAATGGAAAAACAGATCTCCTGAATTATGCAAAGGAGGACACATTTTAACATCTGTGTGAGTCTGTATTTTTAGTACATGGTGTGTGATGGCAACATTTTTAATCACATATCAAAAAAGCAAAATGAAAGACATCATCCAAGAATGCTGCAGAAAGTAGCAAGAACAATGACACAAATATGGTCAAGGTGAAAGGGGCAGTATTTTAAGGGAGAATTCATAGAAATTTTCCTTTACTTTCCTCAATGTTTTCACCTTAAATAGCCAACATATACATTGATCATACTTGTATTACAACCATAAAATTAATTAACATAAAATGAATTAAATGTGTTTTAATATGCAAATATTAAGAATGCAGTTAACAGATGAAATGAACATTGAGGAATGACTATTTTTGATTGAAAGTTTCTATTCACTCCTGATTGTAGAAAATATTATGATGAGTTGTTTATGTCATCTTGAGACCAAACATTTGGGCCTGGAGAAGCTTTTTTTCTTTGGATATATCAAAATTTATAATTTAATATCTCTTTTAGTTACAGGAATATTTGAATTATCTATTCATACTGAGTCAATTGTGGTAAGATGTGCTATTTGGGGAATTGGCCGTCTTTACCTAAATATTGCAATTTACATATGTCAAGTTGTTTGTCATATTATTTAATTATTATTTTAATGAATATAGGAGTTCTAGTTTTCTCCTTTTTTAAAAAAATCTTTTTTATTTGTTTGGTATATCTTCTCACTGCACAGCTTGGACTCGTAGTGATCCTCCTGTCTCAGCCTCCCCAGCGCTAGTACTACAGGCATGCTCCACCATGCCCAAATTGGTGGTTAGTTCAGGAAGGGGCTGGCATGGCATGCAATACCAGGAATTGAATCCGGATTCCTGCGCTTTCCAGGCAGATATTTGGACTGCTGAGCTATCTCCCTGGCCCCCAGTTTTCTTCTTAATACAAACTATCTTTTTGTCGTGTGTGTGTGTGTGTGTGTGTGTGTGTGTTTGTGTGTATACACATGTGAATGTGGTACTAGGGATCAAACTCAGAATCTCACCCTTACTAGGCAGGCACTTAAACCACTGAGCTATCTCTCTGGCAATTTGACTATCTCTTTTTTTCTTTTTTTCTTTGTCATTCTCACAAGATGTTTCAAATTATATTGATATTTTCTAAGCAACAACTTTTTGAATTATTTTCTTAATAATTTTTTTGTTTTCAATTTTATTGTGTTCTCTTTTTGTTTCCTTGTTACTTCTGGCTTTGGTTCTCTTGCTTTTATTCATGTAGTTTCCTAAAATCTGATTTCTGAATATTGACTTAAGACATTACTTGTTCTGATATCAATTCTCTCTTCTTCTGTTTAGTGCTCATTTTTCTGTGTCCCAGATACAGACATATGGCATGCTCACTTTCATTCTGTTTGTTCATTTTTTGGCAGAACCAGGGATTGGACTCAGGCCCTTGTGCTTGCCAGGGAAGCACTTATTCTACTGAGCCATCTCCCCGTCCCTCTCACTTTCATTGTGTTGACTGTATTTTTTACACTTCCCTTGGTCTTTCAATTATTTAAGTATGTGGTTTAGTGTCTAAATGTTTGGACACTTCCTTTTATCTTTCTCTGTTGTCTTTAAGTTTTATTATATAGTGGTCCTACAAGATCCTGTATATGTAGTGTTTGTGGGTGCTCCTGAATCTGCCACTCTGTGAAGGAATGTTCTAAATATGTGAAATTGGCCTTTTTGTTGAATAACATCCTTGAATTTTTTCTGTATTCTCCTTAATTTTTCACTGAGTTATTTTAATTAATTATTAATTAGGCTTTCTCTTATTTAATATTTTTATAACTTTTATTGCATTAATACAAAGTATAAATTTCTAGACAGCTGTTGTATCATTTGATCTTGGTATTCCATATGTACTATATAGTGGTAAGTTGATATTGATGCCTTATTGGTTTGGATGAACTGTAGAGAGCTAATGCTTTACATCTTCTTCCTTGCAATTGTCCGTGTAGTGGTTGCTCCACTGTGACAGCCTGAGAAGACTAGAAGCTTAAGTAAGTAACAGCAAGAGTTCAATCCTAGGTACCGCATGCTGGCCCCGGAGTCCTGGGGCATGCCATGCAGGCGCTGAAACCTGGCGTGGTGGCTCCGACCTGTAATCCTAGTGCTGGGGAGGCTGGGAGAGGAGAATCACTACAAGTCTGAGCCCCATAGCAAGATGCTGTATTACAACAAAAGAACAAGCCCTTATTACTCTGTATGTCTTTCATTCTGTCAACTTAAGAAGTTTAGAAGTGTAAGTGACCCAGGTGATTATAGACTGAATCTGCCAAACACTGAGAGCTAAAGAAACCTTTCCTTCCTTAATTTTGGGCATTGGGAATTTTGCCTCAGCAGTGACAAACAAGTACCCAACACAGAATTTGATATGAGAGACTGAGGATGTTGCTGTGACCCTACATGATCATGTGGTTCAAGCTTTGGAAAGTGCTTAGAAAGGTTCAGAGATGTCACCTGGAAGATAGAGCTGGAGTGCCTTAGGCTGCTCCGTATGGGAGATATTGATCTGAGCTCAGAAGACCAGAAAATTGACAAAGATCAGGCTCAGGAGTTTTCTGCTGGGAAGGACTCCACTGGCTGTTGAAATCCATATGATGTGTATTATGGCTTGTCTGAAAGTTTGTCTGCATTTTGTTCATGTATAGAAACTTTGCCTGAGACTGAGATTAAGAGCAGTAGGCTAATTAATCTGGCAATAAAAATTTTAAGGCAGTTGAATCTTGAGAAAGTGGCATGACTACTGTTGGAGGCCTTCAGCCAGATTTATGTTGTGAATCAAAGCACAGAATCCAACACAATGCTATAAAATAAGAGCTTGACTAGAAAGGAAGGTAGGCTGTTTTGAGGAGAAAGTTCCAGAGCACTATGTTCCAGAATGGTAGCAGCATCAAAACTTTGATCCTCAGAATTGGATTCAGAATGGCCAGTGATCCACTTACTCTACTCCTATAGCCTAGAGAGAAAGCCTGGCTACATCTCTCTAGCTGCAGATGTTCACATCATCCACATGGTGCTGGTTTCAGGCACATTCAGATCACAAGAGCTGTGGTGTTAAAAGGGCTTTCACCTTGATTTCTGAAGGCCTGGGAGACCAGGCAGTGTGCTTCTGAGAGGGTATTGTGTGTATGAGGGTGAAGCAAAAGGTATTGAGGAGACCCCCAGATGTTTGGAAAAGCCAGGAATATGGATCATCTAAACAGAGCTGCAAAGATGGAGAGAAGTGGTCCAAAGAGAGAAGCCCCAGGAGCTACAATGACTTTAAGTACAGTAGGGGTATGCTTTGGTCCTAGTCCTTTGTACACCCTGTTTATAACTTTTGGAATAAAAATGTTTATCTTGTGCCATTGAATATTGAAAGTACTTAAGTTTCCATTCATATACGGACTTACAGCTAAAAGTTTGTTCACATCACATGGCAGAAGAGATTTGGGACTAGGACTTTCCAGCAATGCTGAAACTGTTAGGACTTTGACAATTCTTAGAGATGAGCTGACTGTCTTTCATAGAAAGGGACGTCTGTGAGTCTCTGAGCGATGAGGGGCAGAATGTTATTATTCAATGTAATGTAATGTTCATAGACTTAATAAAGGTTCTTAAGGTTTTTTAAACCTGTGTTATAGTATTCAAATTATTGAATGATAAAAAAAATAAGCCAATTTTTGTATTTGGAAACCAGAATAAAGAAATGTGTCTGGTTGCCAACTTGATAAGGGTTGGATTTTAATGGCTGATATATTCTGTCAACATGAGAAGTTTAGAAGCTTAACTAAAGAACTCAGAAGTTGTATATCCTGCGGTGCAAAGAACGTGATACTAAGCTAGGATATTTTTCATTGTGTCAACTTGAGAAGGTTTGCAGTTTAACTAAGTGACTCAGCAGAGGCCCAGGTCCTCAGTTGGCGAATATCCTCAGCTATGCACGAGGAGTGTCCAGAGAGGGCTGAAGTGATGCAATTCCCTGGATGGGAAGGCTGCTTACAATATAGGGGAAGAAGAGAGGCTCACTTCTCCTCTTTCCCAACTTGCTGCTTTTGCAGTCTTCTGCTGCCTTGTCCTCTGGCCCCTCCGTCATGTCGTCTTGCCATGGAGCTAGCTTATTGTACTCTGAAACTTCCACACTATTAGCTAAATAAACCTTTTCTTCTTTACTTTTGGACATCAGATGTTTTGTCTCAGCAACAACAGAAAAGTAATCAATACAGTCTATATGCATTTAGAAGTATTTAGGAGTTTCTATAATGTTGGCTTCAGTGGTCAAATGTAACTTAGTAAACAGAACAGAAAACAGAATTTGTGTTTTATTACTCATATTTTTTTTCTTTCCTTTGCCTTCATTTATCTTTGAATGTTTCAAGAGACCTTCATTTATTATTCTATTAAGTTATTTATGAGCTTTTCTTCTTCTTCTTTTTTTTTTTCGGAACCAGGGATTGAACTCAGACCCTTGCCCTTGCCAGGGAAGAGCTTATTTTTCTTCTGAGCATTTGAAAAGTGGCATGTGACTTCCCTTTAATTTTCTGCTTTCTAATGAGAAATTCATTAGGATCTGACTTGTTTTTCCCTTATAGTTATTTTATTGCAATTTTCTCCTTGCTTCATCTTTAATGTTTACAACTTTAACTATTCCCAGCATCAATTTCTTTGAACTTATTGTATTTGTGTTTCACTTAAGTTTTAATTTTTTTGTAGATTTATAAAATTTGAGATTTTGAAGTCATTACATCTTCATCTCCATGGCTTCTTTCTAATCATATAAATCATAGATCTTTTACTAGATTTCCCAACAATTTTTGGAGGTGCTTGCTCATTCTTCCCTTGTCAGTCTTCTTTTGTCTGTTTTCTTTTCATTTTAATATTCAGTAATTTCCACTGTTTCATGTTCTAGACAATTTTTCTTTGCCTTTCCTGTCTGCTGTTAATTCATTCTTTGAATTTTCAAAATCTATTTGAATATTGCATTTTGTTCAAAAGTTTTGATTTGGCTTTAGTATAACAAATTAACTATTTTTACATATTTCAACGTGGCTCATGATTGGTTGTTGGGACTTTTTTAAAGACCTTTATTAACAGGTTCTTCCAGTGTGTTGACTTTTTTGAAACAATCAAGTTGTAAACTTTTATTGCAAATTAAAAATGAAGTTCTTAGAAACCTCAACTTGACCATATATGAAACAATTTAAAAGGCTTTAAAAGTGTATTGAGAAAAACAGGCTTTAAAAAAAAATGAAACCAAAACACAAACACACAAAGAAACAAAAATCATGTTTGTCAGAAAAAAGGGACATCTTTTTGGCAAAAATAATGACCCCGTGCTGCATAGATAATGCACATATCTAGTTACCTGGTCAATGGGCAAACATCAAACACTTAAGTCTTCAATTCCAATTTTGTTCATTTCTTATTGCTGGGATTTCCTGTTCATTTCTTTCTTGTTGGATGACTAAACCAGATGATGGTAGAATTAAGATGGTGTTTATCTCACACTGACTAACCTTATCTGCTGAGACCTGTGAACTAAGTAATTGCACTGAAGAAAGCAATATGTAATAGAAAAGTCACAATTGGAATGCCTGTCATTCTGGTCTTCTAAATACATACTGCTTGTCATGACATATCAATTATTGCCACACTATCTCTCAAGTAATTCTTTGTTTGAAAAAAAAGATAATAAGTGAAAAAAAGAGACAAGGAAAAAAGTCACAGGACTGTCCTGCTACAATACTGTATGTGGTTAGATTTCTAAATTTCTGAATAAAATATATAATTGTTTATTCATATTTTAAAAATATTTTTATTTAAATTTTTTTCCTCCATACTCTGTAGAAACTTAAAGTTTAATGTATCAATACAAGATGGAAAGTACCTGTTCCATATTATGACTAAGATGTTTGATATTCTGACAGATAGTGAGGTTAAACCCAACTGCATATATTGTAGGGTAATAATAAGCTTCTGTTTTGGAGGGTTAACAACCTAAATTTGCAGACCAAAAATTAGAGAAAAAGAAGGGCTGCAAGGACAGCCAACATTTTGGCCCTAGACTTTCAAGGTCAGTGAAGAATTAGGACATAGGAGAACTGGTACTGTAACATCGTGTAACTCAGTTGTGTCCCTAATTTTCTGATCAAGGAGATTATGGGGCCACAGAGCAATGTGATTGATGATGTAGAGTGTGCCTAAGACAAGTCACATGGAGAGAAAACACTTTCTCAGCTTTTCTCTTTTTTTCTTTTTAAATTTGCATTTAATCTCAATACTATAACTTTACATTTTACTATCATTTCTATTTAACAAATAATGAAAGATTGGTTTACTGAAAATTTACCATATTTTTTTGCTCTCTGTGAAAGGCTGAGAGATAAGCAAGCTTTGTGGCTTATCGCTCAGCCTTTCACAGAAAGCAAATTGCTCAAGCCATGGCCATGACTCATCCATGTGGCTGACACTGGCAAAGGATCTGCAAACTGCGGTGCAGGGTAACAGGATAAATCCTGAGGAGACTTGACTGACTTTATCAGATACAAAAGATACATTTCTTGTTCTATAGGTCTTGCTTTATCTTGGTCTTAACTATCCAGCAGAAAAGTATAAAAGCGAGGTAGAAAAAGTAAAGTCATATTAATATGCTGAACTGTAAAAGACTCAAGTCAACAAATTCTGACATTGCCAGTCCTACAGATGACCCACTACTATTATGGACTACTGAACTATATTGGATTATTTTGCAGAATTCATGCACCTATAATATTTAAATGACAATGGAATACCCATCTCTAACAAAACTAAACAAAAAATGGGATACAGAGGAAGGAAAATTTTGTATTTCTATATACAAAATTGTTAGGATAGATATACAGCTACTTTCTCTTAATTCAATGAGAAGAAAGATGTGTACTAATAGTATTTGGACAGGATATCATATCTGCATCTTGTACTATGAATAACCACTAAGAAGACAACAATATGCAATGTATTAATTATTGAAACTGTGCTATCAATCGGTTTTGAAACTGTCTCATTGTTATCTTTTTCTCAAAAAATTAATTTTTAAAAGATGATCACTTTTATTCAGCCCTGCCCTGCTCAGTCTCAGGTACAGACAAATTCTCAGTTGGTGGATCAGCTGCTTTTGTCTCTTGGTCATCTTGTGGTTTAGGATTTTCTGGGTGCCTTTGTCAGTAATGAAGTGGCTGCCAACCTTGTGTCTCATCTCCTTAATTTTCCTTATCCTCTTCAAGGCCATCAACTCTAGGCTGTCTTTGGTGAGGAGGGCCCTATGCAGAAACACGGTCTATAACCTCAATATGTATTCTGTCTCACTTGTCTACCTTGTTCTCCTGCACCCTGATTGTCAGCACCCTCCATCACTTCTTGCACAGGAAGGATGGAATACCGTGGTTGCCCATATGGTCTCCACATATAGTAAGGAGAGAACCTTCACCCTGTGGTAGGGCTGGCATTGTTGGGCCTGGCTTTTAGGAATGTGCTCTGATCCTTTATTCTTTTCCCACTCTCACTACCCTGGTAACTCTGCTGGTAATTGCATGTAGGACCCCTACAATGTGGATTGTGTCTATAATGGTTATGGACTGCTGCGTTTTTATTTTCTTGTATTGGAACTCCTGTAACATTTGCTGTAACATTTGCTGCCTCCGCACCCTTTTCTCCTTCAACAACATTAAACTCCACATTCCCTCCATTTCCTACACTACAAAGGTCCTTCTTTTGTTATTCTTCTTTATAGCCATCTGGTGTACAAATACGTCTTCCTTGGTGTCATTCTTGTTGATGAAGCCGTATCCATGTCTTACATTGAACCATTTTTCTGTTCCCAAAACCTTTGTTGCGATGACCTTCTTGTCGCCACTGGCAGACTCCGCACATGTGAGGCTGCCAGGGGTCACCACTCCCTGCACTGCCTCCAGTTCCAGGCTTGGTGTCAGTAGCACTCAGAGTGGGGCCACCAGGAGGGGTGGGGGGTGACGGAGGTGGTGGGCTGGTGCTGTGTCCAGGCTTGCTGCTCATGGTCTTGGTTTGGTGTCTGGGGCCTGCTGCAGCAGCTTTGGTTTCTCCCAGGGTGTGATGGTACCTGCGTGGTGGCTGTGGGGATGCTCAGGGCTCTCTGGAATCAGCTCTCCGCTCCCACTAAGATCAAACTTTGAAGCATTTTTATGATTACTACCTCAGTATGTTTGTCAGGTATTTGTAACAACTCTGTCATATCCGTGTTGGCAAATATTCAATGAATGTTTTACTCAATTCAAATTGTGATATTGGTAATTTGTATAGCAAATGTACTTTAACTAATGCATAAATTTTTTACTGTTATGATATATGTCTCCACATTTTAGTTAACTTGATTGTGGTAGCCAACCTTCTCTGACACTGTTCTGCAAGGAAAAGGTTTGCACAGATTACTTTTATTTTTATTTTAAAAGAGAGTACAAATTGAAACTAAAACAAAATTATAAGTGTTATGTAACTCAACAAAGCAATATGAATTTCACAGTATTTGTTGTAATGCATAGTGTTGTCTTCCAGCCAGTTATTCATATTATCAGATATATGCATGCAAAATTGGAAGAAGAAAGAAAATAAGAGATGTATAAGAAAACATGAAGAAAAAAGGTACAAGCAACTGAAAAAAGGAGACAAATTAAAGCATTAACTGCTTCTTTCCATAGAATAGCAGAAAAGCACAGTACAATTGTCCAAACCATCCTGCTGACATGTTGATGGGCATCTGGGTTGTTTCTAGGATTTAGTTATAACTAATTCGCTGCTATAAAAAAGGGAGCATATATATCACTGTGGTATGATGTTTTCAGTTCTTTCAGAAAAATACCGAGAAGGGGAATAGCTGGCTTGAGTGGGATCTCCAGTCCTAGCTTTTTAAGGAATCTCCACATTGATTTTCATAGTAGTTGTAACAGTCTGCACTCCCACCAACACTGGAGAAGGGTCTTTTTTCTCCAGAGCCTCTACAGCAATTGCTATTGGATGACTTCCTGATGTTAGCCTTTCTTTCTGGGGTGAGATGGAATCTCACTGTTATTTTAATTTGTATTTCTTGAATGACCAGTGATGTTGAACTTTTTTTTCAGATATTTGCTTGCCATTTGTATTTCTTCCTCTAAGAAGTGTACATTCATCTCAGAGGCATAATTTGGATTGAATCTTTGAAATTGGAGTCCCTGATTTTTTAAAATTCCTTATGTGTTCTAGATAGAAGGCCTTTGTCTGAGGGACAGTTGGCTATAAACTTTTGCCCAGTTTGTGAACTTTCTTTTTACTCTGTTAGAGATTTGAAGTGCAGAAAATTTTCAAAAAGATGAGGTCCCAATACTCTGAAGTATTTCTAGTGAATTTGGTTTTTGCTTTGAACTCTCTACCTACCCCTATGTCATTAAGATTTCTACCTACATATTCTTCCAGAAGATTTAGT
The DNA here is from genome assembly GCF_000260255.1 of Octodon degus. Classification (NCBI taxonomy): domain Eukaryota; kingdom Metazoa; phylum Chordata; class Mammalia; order Rodentia; family Octodontidae; genus Octodon; species Octodon degus. Next base: position 8,947,430 of record NW_004524644.1, read on the forward strand.
CTTTCTGTTTTAATATTTAAATCCTTGATCCATATTGTGTGTAAAAGTGTTAGAAGTTTCAGATTCTGACCTCAACCTGTGCTGACATCTGAGTCGGCCACCAAGCATACCTGCTGAATAGGAGTGGGATTCATGGCTCCTAACATGGTCTGCACCCGTGCATCTTGTTGGGGAGGGTTGTCTAGTTGTTTTGTCTCCATGAGGCCTCTACTAATACTGTAAGGATTTACAGTGATGGCTACTGGTACTCCTCATTCCACTAATAGGACATCTTGGATACTACCCAAGTAATCAAGGGGAGCAGTGCCTTATGGTTTTGAGGTGAAATTGAAAAGATGAACTCTTTATCATATTATCTAATAGACCACATGCCATACTTGTCTTTCAAATAAATTTAACTTCCAATGTTTAAGCATAATTGACAATTGTGTGCTATTCAAGAGTGGGAAATGATTTTACAGTAATAAAGCTCCAATATTCAAACCATCAATATTATATTAAATATATTGTATTACCTAGAAATTCAGTCTCACATAAATTAAAATCCTAAATAACAATTCATAATAATTTGTATATTTGATGATATTTTACATTTAAGTCATATAACACATTAAGTTCTTTATCGTTTCTGTTTTATTGTACAATAATATACAGAGTCCAGAGTTCATTTTATTTACTACTGTAATATATTTTTGCTCTACATTTGATTTGATAGTCTGAGGATTATTAAACACAATACTTTGACTAAGCTAAAAGTTTTTAGATTTTAGGAAAACTAATTTTATTCCATATTTATTTCCATACATTACAGCAGATAAACTTGATCAATTTATAATCACAATGTGTGAATTTTGATCATTAATTCATATTTTCTCTGATAGCTTATGCAACATTCATTGTTTTTAAGATTCTATTATTAGCCTATGAAGATCTTTGTGTATAATTATTTGATTTCTTATCTGCTGTCCCAAGCAATGTCATCTTTTGCAAAGTGAGTCCTTGAATGTATTTGTTTCTCAATTTATTTTATCCATTTTCCTTTGCATATTGTTCCATTCTGAAACATCTGTAGTATCTGATAGGCCTATTACTCACCAACGCCTTTAATGCCCCACACCCTCTAAACTTACATTTGTAAAAAACTGGTCTTATGGTCTCATGTGTGACACTCAGGTAAAAAAAAAAAAAAAAAAAAAACTCAAAGCAAAATTTTAATCCAGAATATCTCTCCATGGTCTTAAATTTTAAGCATGATGTTGAGATTACTTTTCGATAAAGTTTTGAACTCCAAGCAAATTTTTGCTAAGTCTTTACGAATGCATAATGTAACTTTGCTATTTTTCAAACACAGAAGGGGACTGAAATTCAAAAAAGAATATTGGAATTATCCTATATCATATACCAGTAATTTCACTCACAGTGTTGTTTTCACTCAGATGTACTTTGAACAATATCTGTATTTTCTTAATTTCTCCATACATTGTGCTGTTTAGGTTGTGTGGGGTCTTCTTGTTTTACAAGTTTATTCAGTGGCAAGAACTAGAGGGTCTAGTGAAATCTATGAGAACATGTCACATAGCTTGCTTCAGTAGACAAGGTTGAAAGACCAGATATAAATCCTGTTTCCTCACTATCTCTAACAAATAGTGACATTTTCTGCTACTTATAACATGATTATGAAAATTAGGAGAAGAAACATTATTATGAGAATGATCATTACTATTAGAGAAATGATTGATTATAAATTTAATTTACAAGTGATTATATATTAAAATTCAGTTCTTTGAAAAGTTTAATTGCTAATTATTTGAGATTTACATAAGTAGATGATAAAATGCCTCAGTTTAAACTCTATGACTGTGTGAAACTTTGTAAAATACTCAAAGAATGAAATAGAGAAAAATAGAATTGATAAGCAAGCATTCATTATTTTGAGAACATATTTTAAACAGAATAGTGTATTTATCAGAATCTATGTATCTTTTTACATAAATAAATGTGTTTTTCCAGGTTAAAATACAATTTAAGGAAAAAGAAAATAGTAAGTACTTTGTGAAAATATTTGGTGTAGTGTGTGTACTCTAGAGTAAAAAAACAGAAGAAAAAAGTTATTTTTATTCCTCTCAGGTTTCATTCATTCACATCTAATTTTCTTTCCTTTAATAACCCATAGTAAGCATCTGTTTTCCCCCCACAACACTCCACCATTTGTATTGGCTGATTTCTTTTTCCTTTCTTTCTTTTTTTTTCTTCATGGAACTGGGGATTGAACTCAGGCCCTTGCGCCTGCCAGGCAAGTGCTTATTCTATTGAGCCATTTCCTTGGCCCCTATTGGCTGATATCTTGATGATAGCTACTAATTTCTGAACTGAGATGGAATATCACTGCTGTTTTAGTTTGCCTCTCTCAAATGACCAATGATGTTGAACATTTTCTGGTATATTTATTTGCCATTTGTATTTTTCCTCTGAGAACTGTATATTCATCTTTGATGCCCATTTATGGATTTATTCTTTTATTTTGAGGGCCTAGATTATTTATAATTGTTCTTATGTGCTAGATATAAATCCTTTGCATGAGGAACAACTGGCTGTAATGTTTTCCCATGAGTAGATTGTCTTAAACTCTGTTGGTGATTTACTTTCTTGTGCAAAACCTTTAATCAGAGAAGTCCCATTTAATTATTAGTAGTATTTTCTTGTGCTCTATGCTTTGTTGCTGGAGGTGTTTCCTACCCCTATGTAATCAAGCTTTCTATATATTTTTTTTCTTCCAGTATATTCAGTGTTTCTATTTTAATATTTAGACATTTGGTCCATGTTGACTTTAGTTTAGTGCATGATGATGGACATGCGTCTAGTTTTACTCTTCAGCATGTGGAAATCCAGTTTTGTGGCACTATTTATTAAACAGACTATCTTTCATCCAGTGAACATGTTTGGCCTTTTTGTCAAAGATAAGATGATTGAACATGTTTGGTGTTATTTCTGCATCTTCTGGTCTGTTCCATGGATCATCAGGTCTTTTTTTTTTTTTTAATACCATCGTTGCTCTTACAACAGTAGCTGGACTGTAAACTGGAACAACCACTGTGGAAATCAGTGTGGATATTCCTCAAAAAAGTAGTATTCGATGTTCCACTTGGCCCAGCAATTCTCTTTCTGGGTATATTCCCAATAGAATTAAAAACATCATACCACAGTGATACTCACTTATCCTTATTTATAGCAGCACAATTTGTAATAGCTAAACCTTGGAAACAATGCAAATTCCCTTCAACCAATGAGTGGATAAAAAAGATGTGTGTGTGTGTGTGTGTGTGTGTGTGTGTGTGTGTGTGTTTTAAAGAACAATGGAGTACACCTGCCAGACCCCTCCGGACCCAGCCCAGACCCGGGTGAGTAAGACCACTCCCCTGCTCTTGGGACCCCTCCAGACCCTTCCCAGGCCCCGCATATGTGTGGGAGAGCTTCTGGTCAGATGCGCCCCCCGGATTCCTCCAGACACAGCTCAGGTACAGCATACAGGCCTGGTGTGAAACTGCAGCTGAAGTCCCTACTTAGCCATAAAGAAGAATAATCTCAAGATTTTATGGGTAAATGGATAAAACTCGAGATCATAATCATAAGGGAAATAAAAGAAACTTATATGTAAACCCCATATTGTCTCCCTAGTGTAAGAAGCTGAAAGAATAAATCAGATCCAAACTGCAACAGATACTATGAAATGGGAAGAAAATCTTCAAAATGAAAGAAAAACTGGGATGGGGAAAGGAGAAAGGAAGAATGGGATAAGGATATAGCTATTCTAGTAGTTTATCTTAGTTCATTGGAAAGAAAGTCTCATACTAATTTTGTTTGGACAATTTTTCATATCTATATTTTTATACTCTGAGTAACTACTTTGAACATAACAATTTACAATGTATTTTTTTTTAATTTTTAGGGAAGGGTCTACAGGGTGTTCAGGGTCTCACTACTAGACTGGACTCGTAGTGATCCACCTGTTTAGAGCCTCCCAAGAGCAGGGATTAGAGGCTCATGCCAGCACACCCAGTCTCAATTGTGGTCTCAGCATGCCCCAGGTGTAGGGCCAGCATGGCAGACCTGGGGACTGAACCCCTGGCCCTGTCCTGCTTTCAGGTGCTTTAATCCACTGAGCTATTTGGATGACCCAATGTGCAATGTATTAACTGTTGTTACCCTTCTGTTATCTTGGTTTGAAAATTTTGTTTTAAGTTTTTGACTTTAAATTAAAAAAGAAAACACTAATAATGCCAAAACTTAAGATTAGTATAACCGTAAGACCTATTATTTATTTAATTATTACGTTTGTACCATTGGGGATTGAACACTACTGTTGAGAAACATCCCTACCACTATGTATTTTTTTATTACTCATTTTAATGAGAAAAAAGATAAAATAGCAATGAAAGGATTTCAGAACAAGTTAGTAGAACAGTTACAATAATTAATACATTGCATATTGTTGTCTTCATGGTAGTTATTCAGAGGAAAAAATACAGATAGGACATCTTGTCTAAACAATATTAGTACAAACCTTTGTTCTCATTGAACTAAGAGAAAGTAGCTATGTATCTATCCTAGCTATCTTATATATACATATATATTTTTTCACAACAAAATAGTCCTTTATTTATATTCCTCTTTTTTGTTGTTTTGCCAGAGATGGGTGTTCCATTGCTGTAAGAGAAGCTGTATCTGGAAAAGTCTTCAAAGGACCTTTTCATATTTGATGTCAGTTCAAAGACTGTTATTTCAGCAAAATAACCCAATATAGTCCAATAGTCCATAATAGTAGTGGATTATCGGTAGAACAGGCAGTTGTCAGAAGTTGTAGACTTGAGCCTTTTCCAGCTCAGCATATTGGTATGACATTACTTTTTTACCTCGTGGTTACACTTTTCTGCTGGATGGCTAAGACCAAGATAAAGCAAGACGTATATAGCAAGAAATGAAACTTTTATATCTGACCAGGTCAGTTAAATCCACTCAGGATTTACCCTGGAATCATGTAGAGCACAGTGTACAACTTTTGTCAGTGTCAGCCATGTAGATGATTCACATTCATTGCTTGACCAATTTGTTCTCTGCGATCCCACCACCATGTATTTTAAGGAGAAACCTATAAATACTACCATGTTTGTATACTTCTATTATTCTACAATAGATAAAAATTGTTTATATAGTTCATTAATCATGAAAAAATGAAAACTAGATAATTGAAAATGACAGCAATAAAATCGGACTCATCTTAATAGGGTTTACTGTACTTCCTGTTTGGAAACTGGGCTCTGAGCAAGTAAGGGCAGTACAAAAAGCCCATGGATAAGTTTTTGCAATAATTGACATTACCATGATGGATATTTGGACAAAGAAAGGTAATAGAGGTAACAAATTCATCAGGATTTTTAAGCCTATATCTATATGTATATCTGCATCTATTTCTATATCTTTATTGTGTCTATTATATGTATTCCTGAAGTATACTGGTTTAAAAAAAAAAAAACTACAAGAGTTCAAGCCAGGCACAAATCAGAATGGAAATGCTGCTTATTTATGTGGGAAAGAAGGAAGGTGGAGCTTGGTGAGTAGAGCTTAGAGGCGGTCATTGTACAGTGAATTTCAGAAATCAAATAAAATTTCAGTGGAGAGAGGTACTGAATAAATTTTGAATATGTGCCTTTTAGAATTTTTGTTAAAATACAAAGAGATTGCATGCTATCATTGCAATCATATACAGGAAAACAAACAACCAAGCAAAGAAAAAAAACAGAAAGCCAAATATTTTTATTGGACTCTGAGAATTGAGCTCACTTGGTAAACCAACAACATTAAATCTAGGAAAATGGCCTACAAGAGAGTGACAGTTAAGACATTTTCACATGAAACAGATGCCACTGCTAACTATGTTTAGTTACCATAGGCTGTCTGTTAGAACCTGAAACTTCCAGATTCACATGGCTCTGGAAGTTGGTGGATTTACATCAGGAACTCATTGTTATCTCACTATAAAAAAAAATTCCTGGAAAAGTAACCACTGTGCATCTACTCACATTCTCCATAACAGAGACCTACTTTCCAGGGAAAAGGCTTTTACTAGGCCTTATTTCTCCTGGAGCAAAATTAACTTATTCCCCCACCCCATTTTATTCTTCCAATCCCATCTGAAAAAACTAAGGTAAAGCTGAGAATTACGTAAAAAGGCCATAAGTAAGTGTCACAATCAGAGTACCAAGTACATTGAAAGACTGAGACATAATCACAGGAAGACAGAGCACTTCTTCTCTAACACTTTAGTGATACATTAGTAGAACTCTAGCATCTAGGACAATGACAGTGAATTAAAGTTGAAAGAGCCACAAAAACGTATTTTGTTTACAGAGTCTGTCAGAAAGACAAACAACAAAAACGGACAGCAGTACAGTGAACCCAGGACACTGGAGAAAGCTGAAACCTCTATCATTTATAAACTTCAGGATAATGTTAACAATTTTCATCTAATAGCCAGGTTAGTATAAAATCTCGTGAAAATATGATATATGTAGTTTCCCATTACTTGTGCTATTTAGCTCTCCACAAATTTACAAAACACCCTAACCAAGAAAGAAATATTATAGAGACACATAGAGATCATTGAAAGAGACTTTTATGTTACACAGATTTTGGAACTGTAAGACAGGGGATTTAAATTGTGCATACAAAAGGAAGAAATTCTGCTGAAATAATTAATTTATTACATTTCTTTGGACAGCTTTTCAGAACTATTCAGAATGCATAGAGAATTATCAGTATAGAATTGATTTGAAGATTTATCACCTAGGTCCTCTATTGCTTAGAAACGTTGGAGAAACCAACCTTTGGAATTGGTTTCCTTGAAGAGCTTGTTGTACTTTGGAGATGCCAGTTACAAAAACAACAGAATGTTTTACACCAAACGATGGGAAAGGGTTGGAGCTAGCACCTGGCAGATCGCTGCCAGCACCATAGATGGTAAAGTCCAGGCTCAGAAAGTCTCAAATGAGAAGTACGCCACTAGCAATACAACTCAAGTATGTTTCACCCTGGCAGTAAATTCTCTTACATTTTGTGAATGTCGGTAGACTTTGTGAAAGACTAAGTTTAAGAAGAGAAGACTGATGAATCTGGCAGCGGAAATTTCAAGGCAGCCCAATGTTTAGACAAAGGCATGGGAACTGGGCCCTTATTCATATCTACATTGAAAATCAGCTTCAAACACGAGAGACAAGTGGTGTGAAAAATAGCCCAAAAAGAACAACCTGAGTGGGTGGCTCATGGAGAGTGAGGGTGCAGAAAATATCAGCCAATGTTAGTTAAAATGCAGCCAAGTGCTCTGCATAAGAAGTATAGAAAGGATAGAGTGAGGATGCATCAGGAATCAGCAAGTCCCCACTCTGTTCAGGATGAAGAGTAGAAAACTGTCAGGATCTTATTTAAAAAGATAGCCCTAGGGGCCGGGGAGATTGCTCAGTGGAATAAGTGCTTCCCTGGCAAGTGCAAGGGCCTGAGTTCAATCCCCGGTTCCGCCAAAAATAAATAAATAAATAAATAAATAAATAAATAAATAAATAAATAAGATAGCCTTAGAACATGCTGCTTTTTCTGAGCTGAATAGGAAATGTTTTCCTGACATTTTTCAGACATTCAGGTATTTAGAGTCATGATCTATGGGCACCTGTCTATTGCTCTGTATCACAACAAATCCTCACATTGCTTACATGGTTCTGGTTTTACAGACACATAGAATGTGACAATTATGGGATTGTGGAGACTTTTACCTATTTGTGGAAGAAGGTCTGGAAGGCACTGCAGTATGCTCCTGAGCTGGCTGTGTATGAAGCAGTGAGTGGGAGGCTGAAGGTGCAGTGGCTACCCCAGGAAGTGGGAGGTGCCAAGAACAAGGACTGCATACTGAGAAAAGTTTCTTGTGGTGGGAAAATCCATTGCAATTAAAAAGCCTTGTGGGGTACAAACTGTAATACCAAAGTGACAGTGTGATCCAATGTCTTTGAACTTCTGTCTTGCCAAAGCTTATATTGGGTGTGTACCTGGAATTACAGGAGTTAGTATTTCCTCTGCAAGGTTTCAGTCTTGCTTTGGTCAACTCCACTGACAAACAAATTACAAACAAGGCAATTTCAAACAAAGTAATTTTATATCAAAACAATGATTTGCAAAAAAAAACAAAAAAAATTGGGGGGAGGGATAGAGCTTGGATAATTTATACTAGACGTAATCCAGAGTTGAACCTATAGTCCTTAAATGGAAATACATTGCTGAGAGTCAGGAAATAAAAAATACGTTCTAGTTTCTATAACTGGGGCAACTAGGCAATCACTTATTAGTAGCCCAAATATTTTCTCTGGATTATACCCCTTTAAATTGGTCTTTCCTCATATTCCATGCGTCTCCCAAGAATATGAAAGGAAGACATCTAGAGGTCTATGACAGAGCTGGGGATATAGCTCAGCAGCATAAGCGCCTTTCTGGTAAGTGCAAGGTCCTGTGTTCTATCCCCAGTACTGCAAAAAAAAAAAAAAAAAAAAAAAAAAAAAAGGTGCAAGATGTGCCAAGAAGTATGAGCAGGTTTCTCACTTCAAGAAGTTATTCAAACTTCTGGATCAAAGTCAGCCTCCGTTGAGAGGACGAGAATCACCAGCCTGCAGTTCTACCCTCCCAAATCTGTGATTTTATAAATGATCACACATGGTTGGTACTATGTTCATAATTAGGAGAAAAAAATGGTACAAAACAGCATAGAAAATGTTTTTAAAAGTAAGTGTATAAATAATGTTAGACAAAAATAACAATTTACTTTTTATTCCCACAATATTGTCCTATAGGATCTTTTTCCAAATCTTCCCTTAAGTTACATCGTAGAAATATTCTTAAAACTATGCCCCATATATATAATTTTTGAAAAGTACTTGAGTAAGAGAAAAATAGTGTGCTGTACGAGACACTATGAATGGCTTTCTAGTACCATATTAAATGTAAAGGTTCTGAACATTATAAAATATACCCTAATGACTTTAGGAATTAATTATTCATGCAAAGAAATTCTTTTTGGTTGTGAAGATTTTTTGTACAATGTAAATTATTTTTCACAAATTATAAAAGTGCTATAAAAAAGCAAGAGAGTACAGTTATTCCTATTTTTCTAGATATGAATGGGAAAATCTTAGACATAGGAATATAAAGAAAATGTTTTAATTTTTCAATTTTTTATTTTTTTTAGGGAAGGGTCTACAGAGTGTTTAGGGTCTCACTGCTAGATCTGACTTGTAGTGATCTGCCTGTTTACCCTCCCAAGAGCTGGGATTACAGGTGTGCACTACCACGCCCAGTCTCAATTGCTGTCTCAGTGAGCTCTGGAGGCAGGACCGGCACAACAGCCCTTGGGATTGAACCCCAGACCCCTGTACCTGCTTGCAGGCACTTTAATCCACTGAGCTATTTGGCTGTCCTTAACAAGCTGCTTTATAAGAGCTTAGACAAACTTTTGAACATAGTAGTATAGAGATAGAGGAACATGGAGAAGCTGAGACCACCTTCCTGGTTGCAGGAAATTATTTGTGGTTAGATTAACTATCTTTCATAATAAGAAATGAAAAGTTCACAAATAAAAATGATATCAATGGGTGACTAAACCAACTGTAACAGAATCGTGACATTCTGTTGGTTTTGATTCTGTCTTTGACATGATATATTGTTTGCTTCAACATTTTGCTTCAGTGAGCCTTGGCAAATGAACAAATAGATTTCCTAAATTTCTGAAATGATAAATGCTTAAGAAACATAACTGAAGGTACTACACTGCCACAAACTAGTGATTAGACCATTATGGCTTTCAATCACAGAATATTTCACACTACCTACTTTGCCACATCGCTGTGATTTTATGATGACTCGAGCAACGGAAAAAGAAACAGCAATGATGGATGGTGATGGCACTACGAGATGTATTAAAAATTCAGAAGACATTCAGACTTCAGAGTCAATGCACTCTGTGAACTCATGAAATTATAATAAAATACATGTGTGCTTGTAGATAAAACATTTCCTGAATTACGTATAAAGATCAATGGATTCTATGTCTTTTATTCATCGAATACTGCATTGAAGAAATTACCTCCAATTTTTGTTACACTTGGGCTACTAAAATTAAAGTTGCATACTAGAAAATGTTTATATATGTATTAATATAAAACACTATATGGGGAATTAAACACTAAATTTTAAGATCCTAAATATTAGTCTCCAACAGAAAGAAAATAGATTCAAATAATATTTGAAATAAATCTTTGTATGAAATCATATTTTTATGCAATGATCAAATACTGTGACTTTATTTAACCAAGTAAAAAATGCAAATCTGTCTTTAAGATGAAATAAAATGCATTGCCTATATTATTGACAATAACTAGATTATTGCTTCATTTTTATTCTAAAAACAATTCTTGTGAAATGGGCAATGATAAAAGGGGAAATACTTACTATTGGGGTTTATGAGTTCAGAACTGTGATAAATTTTGTTTTGAAGCACACAAGTCTTTGCCAAAAAATCACATTAGGAACATAAAGAGATTTTCCACTACAGTCCTGAATTCTCCAAAGCATGACCCTCTGCAAAACAGTTAATTCATAAAAAAAAGTCCCCGGCAAGGAAATTACAAATCATCATAATAAATATAATGTGGCAATTTTATACAAGTTCACAAAGCTGATAATCTATGCTGATAGGTTTAAAAATAATGACTTGGTTCCTAAAAGAAAAGCAACTATAAATTATTCAGAGGTTACTCCATCCCTGATGGAAGCATTTCTTTTGTTTTGTGTTTCTAGCTTAAATAATTCCCTATCAAGAGCTGGAAAGTTTTATTATTTCATATAATTATGAGCTGACTGATTATCCCTTAGCTCTAACATGTACATTTATTTTCTTTTAAATCTCTCTCTCTTTTTAACTGAAATGTCTTTCAATTTTAATTTCTTTAACTTGTGCTGTTTCCAGAGTCTGATGAGCCTTTCCTTGAATAAAAGACCTATTTTGAATAATGAAAGAACTGATTGCTGGTACTGTAGAGAGATGTAATTATATATTTATACACATGTACACATATATGAATATCCACACATATTTTTAATATTGTGTATGGTCTATGTATCTGTCTTTCTAAATAAATAAGTATGTCCAGAGAATTTATGATGATAAAAGGTCCAGCAAGATAGCTTAACTCTAGTGTCCTGAAGAGGGCAGTTGTCCAGCAGTAGCACAAATTGAGAATAGCATGACTTTGGCTTAATACAAGTCCCGCTTCTTATACAGCATTATCATCATTATTATCAATATCATTATATACTATCTAGCATGTTTGGAGCATTCTGGAAAACAGTTTTAATATTTTCATTAACTCATTGGTTGTTCCTTGTGGAACACATGATTTTTATTAACTTCAGCTTTGTATTTTATTTTCCCTGAAGATTTCTTTGATTCTGTTGTCCAATGGATTCTTATTGAATATAATAAAGCTGATATTTAATTAGTATTTATTCTCTGTTCCACATGTTTCAGTTTTGCAGGTTTTTTTTCTTATTTAAGAATTTCCACATTACTCCAAAGTATGTAATATTTATTTCAACTTTATATATGATGTTAAAACTCAAAGACATAATTAGTTTTTATATTCTTCCTTTATGGGTTTATTGAATCTTGCTATACAAAGCCATTTGTATTGAAACCAATTTCTGTTGAAAATCAACAAGCTATGATACTCCAAAGGTTTTGTTTGTTGGTGCTGTGAACTATAAGTTGTCAAATCTGAAAAAGTAGGTTCTGCCTGGTCCTACCTTGCATATCTGTATAGTAAGGTTGCTAAGCCATGCCTGTAAGTTTGATTTTGTGAACAAATAAAGAAAAGATACATAAATCATGAACAGTATGTTTCACATATTGTAGAACACTTATATTAGTACATAAAGAAAAAAGGCAGCCCTGGATTTTTTTATTTTATTTTATTTTTTTTGCAGTACTGGGGATTGAAATCAGGACCTTGATTGAAATCATTCTACTGAGCTATCTCCCTGGCCCATGAGCAGTGCTGGATTATTGAAAAAATATAATTTGAAGACAACTACTATGATTTAATTTATGATTCCTTTGTTAAACATCAGATAGTTCAATTGATACTTGAGCCTTATAAAATCTCCAATCCCATATTATTTCAAAGGTTGGAAAACTTACCTAAAACACTTAATATACTCCCCATGTAAGTATTCAATAACTGTTAGCAATTCTAATTTTAATTTTTGTTATTTATTATTCCTTTACTTTATGATCAAAAGTTTTGTTTAGCTTTGACTCATTTTACTCTAGAACTTCTCTTTGATTATACACTATGTTTTTTTTCCTCCATACAGATATTAAGATTGAATTATCAAATGTTAGTTAACACTTGGTTTGACACTTCCAGTTTCTTTTCCTTTTCATCTAGCAAAGTTCTTTTATTTGATACTCACAGTCAAACTTGTCATACTGGTTAGTTTTCGTGTGCCAGAAAACATACTTGAAAACTACAATTTAAAGGAGGAAATGTTTTATTCATGTCATTGTTTCAGATGACTCTGTCCAAGGTCACCTGGATTCAAACAAGAAATATCACAGTGGAAGAAGGTAATAGCTCACTTTGTGGTACTGGAGAAGCAGTTAGTTGTAATAAGTGACAGAGAAGAAAGGCAGGGGCCACATACATTTCCTAAGATCATGTGGCTGCCAGACACATCCAGAAGTAGGTTTTAAAGACTGCTAGTTGTCTTGTAATCCAGTTGATGATTGTATTTAATGCTTATACTAGATAACCTACTAAATCATAGGTGTTAACTGCCTCATTTGATATATTTGCAAACTAACTGTTGTACAGTATAAAATTCTTATGTAGTCAGTGTTTATTGAGCAAGATCAGGTTTTTGGCAGCTCCATTAGCCGAAAAAGATAATTTAGATTGTTAAATGTGTTTCAATATTTAATATAACTAAAAAGGATATAAATATTAGAGGTGATAAATTTCATAAATTATTTTCTGACCATTATTCTCTGACAATTCTTCCTTAGATACAGACAATTACCAGTAAATATAACAAAAAGACACAAACTAAAGGCAGTAAATTTTAGTAGCAGCTAGGTAAAATATAATATATTTTTGTACATTTCAGAAGTGTCATGATTTTAAGATCAGCAGTGAAAGATAATTCTATGGTGTTCTGTCATACCAAAGGTTTTCAAAAGAGATAATGTGTGAAGAGATGGCATTTTATTTCAGAATGATAATTATCAGCCATATTCCATAACAGACAGATCACTACAAAGCAATAATTGTGCCTATTATGATTCAAGGAAACTTTTATGTGAAGTTATTCATATTTGAAAGGTGATTGCATTGATGACAATGATTAAATAACAGCACTTAGTAATAATAGCAGGTTTCACTTTTTTATTTTCTCTAAAAGACTCTCAGGTTATATATTTGAAAGTGTCCCTTTGTGTGATCATGGCAGGTAAGTAAAATACAACAGTATCTTCAGGGAAAGGAAACCAAGTTCTCACAACAACAGCGGAGTGTGATTTGGAAAAATGTGTTGCTTTCTTTGAATACGTACCTATGACTTGGAAAAATGGTATGATAGTAAAACAATTGATTACACAACAACTGTTGTTAGGGTCTGTATAAAGCAATTCTGAATTGTAGATATGTCTACTTTGTTCCTCATTAATGATTTATTTAACACTAATAATTAAACACTATATGATATATTTCCGCCATGTATAATTGTGCTGAGGGCAAAACATCATGCATGGTGATGTGTAAAGAAAATGGATGGCTCAAAATAAAAATATAATTTGCTAAAAGTGATGTAAGGAAAAGTTCAATTATTGGTAAAATGACAACTGGAGAACCAAATATAAATGTGATTAGAAGTGCATCATTATAAATTAGACCATGAGTTCATAGCTAAATTTTATGGCACTGATAAGCTTAATACCATTTCAGTTATATTAGGCTATAGCAAAAATCATAGCACTCTTTTCCTATCAGTGGAAGAAGTTGGAATTATTCACTGTCAAAATGTGATATATGATAGGCAGAAAAATCTTAGATTAATTTTTGAATACACATCCAAAGCCTACTTTAGACATTACTTCTGAGACTCTCAATACCGAATTGAGATAAATTCATGAGTTTAAATATATATTTTCCTAGAAACTTAACAATAAATCTATATTTAGAAAACCATTGAGACCAGTAAGTTAAAAAAGAAAAAATAAATCATAGTAATAAAAGCAGTAACTTTACTCCTTGAAGTTCATAGCTATCTTCACTAAATTACATAGAACGAGAATAAAGTAAAACTATCTGTATTTACGAAAGTTATATCTTTTGTTATGTAAGTCTTGCTTTATCTTGGTCTTAACCATCCAGCAGAAAAGTATAAAAACTAATGCCATATTAATATGCTGAGCTATAAAAGTCTCAAGTCAACAACTTCTGACATTGCCAGTCATGTAGATAACACATCACTATTATAGACTACTGGACTATATTGGATTACTTTGCTGAATTCATGCACCCACAGTATATGAATGGCAATGGAATACCCATCTCTGACAAAAATAAACAAAAAATGGGATATTTATGGAGACCATTTTGTAGCTATATATATATATATATATATATATATATATATATATATATGTATATATATACAAACTAGTTAGCATAGATATACAGCTACTTTCTTAGTTCAATGAGAAGAAAGTTTTGAACCTTCTTCGACTGATGTACAAAAGCCAGAAGACAAAGAAATGGAAATTACTTTTGTGGCTTGCACAACAATATTTGGGAAAAACAAGACTCCAAAAGAAATCCTAACATTGGGTAGATAATTTTAAATCCATCCAGATCCAAGAAAGTCTCACACTGTTTACTCTTACACGTGTGCAGTGCATGGCAGCTACGTCGCGCGAGGCGCTGGTGAAGCCGCATAACAGTTCCCATTCCGTCTTCGACCCTCTGCTACCCTCCATGTTCCCCTCTCTTTCTGTTTGAGAAAGACCTCTATCCCTACTTCCTGTTACCTTTTATTTTGCTCTTTATAACTTGGGTTTCTCATTTGAGAGAAGCCATGCTATACTTGAGCTTGTACATCTCATTTATTTCACTTAACATTATGGTCTCAGGGTTGATACAGTTTTCTGCAGATTTATGTTTATCTTTCTATGGAAAGCAGTACTCTACTGTGCCTACATCCTAAGTGTATTACACCTACAGTTTCTCAAAATGGTATATAGATAACTAATTCTATAATAGCAATGAAAATAATGCCCATGTATAAAAATATCTAGGAATTACAGGGTGAAATTGTAAGAACAGATAGACAAACATCAAATAGGCTTACATATAATGACAGAAGATTATGTCTAAGAATATTGCTGTACGAGATAAGTAATTACCTGAATATACACATTCTGTTATATTAAATTTTTAAGTGACATTCTCACATTATATAGATTGCATTGGATTTGAATTTAATGAAAATAACATAGCTTATTAGTAGAACAAATTTTACAGAATTAAAAACAATCAAAAGAGAAGAAAAACAGAATTGTAACACATGATCATTTTACAGAACCATTCTGATAGTTTCAATAAATCATTCTTTGAAGGCTAGATGAAAACCCCCAACAATTTAATTAAAAATTCCTATGGAAACTATATTTACTTTGTACTATTTTCCTTGCCTCTCATCCCTTTTCTGCCTTAACTTTCCTTTTGATGCCAATAAGATTTCACATTCATTATATTTATTCTCTGGGAAAAATATTGTAAATTTCCTTCATTCCGAGTATATTGACCTTGACACCTTAAACTCAATCATTTTCAGTGTTGGGATTACACTGTGCTCATGTAGCACCCCTGGCCTCTGCCAACTCCACCCTTGTATCATATTCCGCTTTCTAGTGGTCCACTTGGACGTTGCCAAATGTCACTGGTACTAGGGAGAAGTCACACTTCTCCAAAAAACACTTTTTAATCCATTATTCAGGATGATTATGTCATAGCTGTTCAAACATTTGTCAACTAAATCTTAATGGAAGAATAAACACATATGAAAGAGAGTTTATTTTCAATTTTGTTGAAATCAATCCAAAAAGTCAGGTAGGCAATAAAATAACATGTACATAGATATCTCATTAAAAAGAAAACGCA
>NW_004524644.1:8963836-8967817 GCF_000260255.1 Octodon degus
TATGAAAAAATTTCACTGATAGGAACATGGGAATAAAAAGACAATAATATTTCTTTTACTAGTTACATAGACAAAAATCTAAAATTATTAGGAAAATGTGCCCAAACCATGACCACTACCAGTGATGGAGTGTGTTGTGTATTTTTCATACACTTTGGTTTATGTCTTGCTGTAGATTATTAGAAGAGCATTTCAATCAGTGCTTCAATAGGAATCAGTCACAACAAACTAATTTCATATTTACATAAGTGTTGATGTTGAAATGATTTCAAAGCTAGGTGAATGCTAGATGTCCATCATGGGCAAATGGCTTTCACCGAATGTCTTGGGGAAACCAAATCTCATTACAATTTTCTCCCATACATTTTCTACCTTTGCAGGCCTTCAGAAAAGCTTAACCTCCATGTCTATTTTTTTTAATTTTCATAAATATGTTTATCTTTACATCCGCTCTTGTCAGAATCTTACTTTTAGTCAATAGTTTGCATGTCATTCAATGAACGACATTTTGCTTTTGCTTTTCACGATGATTCTTGAAATGTTAAGTACACAAGAAGTCAACATAGGTACAGTCTTTCTAACCATTTTTCAATTCTTTATTTTATTTCATTGAGAAACAAATAGCAATGAGACAGTTTCAAAACTGATTAATAGGACGGTTTCAATAATTAATACATTGTCATCTCAATTGATATGGAAAAGCTTCTGTGTCTTTTAGCCTGAGTCAGTGTTCAAAGCCGAGGAAAAGCAGGGATAAATTTTTCAGTCTCTTTGTTGCATTGATATAATTCAGAGCCCCTGGATCTCACTGAATTTTTTCTAAAGAGATCATGGCATTTTGTTATTTCTACAAATTCTTGGCGTACAACTTTACTATGCCTTCAAAAATGACAATATTTTCACTTTCCTTCCAGTGCTGTGAAGTAGAGCCATGGCTGATGTTTGCAGAGTGAGAAGCATGTAGGAAAGTGAAAACTTGTTTCATTCCTAAAAATGTACAAAATTACATTTCTTGATGACACGACCTAAGCTTCATGGTTTGAAGCTATGGTTAGAGCCAAAACACAAATGCTCTTCAGCAAATCAAAAAATTATGCAAAGTTGTTTTTTTATAATCCCACTGAAGAAAACATTGAAGTAGTATCAAGGTACACTATTGCTGTTTAATTTCTGAAGGATTTAAGATGTCTGTGAAATTACATATCAATACTAATAGATTCAATTAGTCCAAATAACTTCTTAAATAATCAGCATTTTGTGTAGAAAAAATCAAGCTTAAATGTTGAAAGGCAACCTAATGAAGGATTCTTAAGCACCGCTTATCTTTCTGTGTCAGTATGTTTTCTTAATGCTTTTAGTTTGTGAATATTAACTATAATCATTTTATTTCTGTTTTAGGTATTGTTATGTGGATATAATAAAGGAGGGAGCAACTAATCCACATGTCTCTATTTAAAATGGAAAAAAAAATGTGAAGAATAGCAATGGAATTGTTCCTATTGTTTTGTCCTCTGAATGTTTCTGTAATGACACTAGAGCTACTGTGACCCCCTCGTCACTTACCTGCTTATTGCATTGTAGAGAGAATAAACACAGCCCCGTGTTCCTATTTTCCTCTCTGTCTTCCTCACTTTGCCACACTCAGGCTCTTTCTATTATATTCCTCACACAAATTCTTCTCTTATCACCTCCCTTTAAATTACATCATTCACTTCAGAAGATTAATTTTTAAAACTAATTGCATGATCAGTGTGTTCCTTAACACAGAACATTTAAAACATTTCTGTAAAATGAAAATTAAATCCCTCTTTTGTCTTTAAATAATACCATAGATTGGTATCAATTTACTTTTCTAGATTACTTCATTCATTCATTCGATATATTTATTTGCATTGGATAATAGACATTGATTTTAAATCCATCCCACTGAAGGGTCAACATTCTTTGTTTTTATTTTTTGTATTTTAGGGAAGAGTCTACAGGGTTTTCAGGGTATCATTACTAGATCGGACTCTTAGTGATCTCCCTGTTTACAGCTTCCCAAGAACTGGGATTATAGTCATCCACCTCCAAGCCCAGTATCTATTGCCATCTCAGTGCGCCCCACGGCTGG
This sequence comes from Octodon degus, assembly GCF_000260255.1. NCBI lineage: Eukaryota > Metazoa > Chordata > Mammalia > Rodentia > Octodontidae > Octodon > Octodon degus. Next base: position 8,965,950 of record NW_004524644.1, read on the forward strand.
GCTGGCACAGCACCCCTGCACCTGCTTGCAGGTGCTTTAATCTGCTGAGCTATTTGACTGGCCCTAACATTCTTTTTTCATAGCAATGAATTAGTTTTTAATAACTAGAATTATAACTTTATCTGAAAAGTAACATTTTTATTGATTTTTACTGGTTCTGTATCTTAATCATAGACATTTCTAGATTAGTTTCTCAGTATAGCTTTCTTATAATATGTATAGCAAGACCACTTTCCTAGCTCTACATTCTTAATACTTCCCTAATAATGCTTTCATGACTTATGATACTTAACAATTGTAATCTTTACAGACTAGCTTTCTAGTGCTCTTGTTACAAAGTGAGTATTTCCTGTCTGTATTTTATATAACATATATTCACAAATATGTGTTGAAGTAACTAGTAAACACACTGCTTATCTATTTATACTAAATTCCAGGCTCTTTTTGGTTGGAGAGGCAATAAATATACTTAAGTCCTTTGATTATTTATTGCAATTTATTTTACATTTCTATTTTCTTCGGAGTGATTCCACTAACATATTTTTACCTTATACCTTTTTCTCTTCTGTTTACATACATAAATTTACTTTAGTATATTACATTAGTGAACCATGAGCATGGTATACATAATAGAAGTATACATAACTACTAATAAACAATAAAAGTATACATAATACTAATTAGAAGTATACATAAATACTAATAAACAATATCTATCACCTCATATTCCTTTACATACTGGAACAATTGTATATCCTGTTATATGCACTATGTATTGTGTCAGTGGCTTAACGGGTGCTTTCATTTATGATATCATTTTTCCCATGAAATACTGGAAAACTTGTTTTTAAAGTGAAATATAAGAATCAGGATTTTTTATAAGCCACTATGCCTATTTAGCTGGTAAATAATTCAAAAGCAAGATCAGACATATTTTTTATCAGGTTTTTAGATACTAAAATGTGTTACACTACTGACTCAGGAGGCTTAGGAACACACGGAGACAAAATTAAATTAGGAGTATCATCAAAAAAACTATTTCTTAGCCTATATGTAAAGTCAGATATATCCCATGTCAATGGGACAAATGGTGTGGGGAAATATCTCAATATGAAATTAATTTCAGCATATTATAAATATGGCATTTGGGAAATCATAAAAAAAGAACTGCTCATATTTAGAAACCTAAATCATTACTTGTTTTGTGCTCTCTATTAACATAAATAGAAAAAGACAATAGCAGTTTCATATTCAGAAGAGCAATTTGTTTTTAAAATGCTCATTAAGCCAACCATGATGGCGAATGCCTGTGATCCTAGCACTCAGAGCCTGAAGCTGAAGATTGCCTCGAGTTCCAGTCCAGCCTTTGTTACATAGCACGCAGCCTGAAGTAAAATGTGACATTGTGTCAAAAGAGAGAGAGGGATGCTGAGCTGTAAAAGGCTCAAGTCAACAACTTCTGACAATCGCTAGTTCTGCTGATAACCGACTACTCTAATGGAATATTGGACTCTATTGGGTTATTTTGCTGAATTCAAGTACCTACAATCTTTAAACTGGTTTCAAGTATGAAAAAGGTCCTTTAAAGATTTCTTCAAATACAGCTTCTCTAACTGCAGTGGAACACCTATCTCTGACAAAACAAAATGAAAAAAGGGGATATGTTGGAAGCCACGAAGCTAGGAAATCGATCAAATATGTGTAGGTGGGACTTGGCTCAGTGCCCAAAGCAAACAAGCTACCTCAGTCCTGAGAAGAACATCCTGTGTGGTTAAGGTTAGCTATCAGTTGCTAGGCAACCTAGTGTCATGGGTTACTAACTTCACAAAAGTGTAAATAAAGGACTATTTTGCTGTGGAAAAAAAGAG